>NC_140181.1:42252387-42359887 GCF_963971535.1 Notolepis coatsorum | reverse complement strand
CAATACATATGCATAAATGTACCACTATCACCGTTTGTACATAAGGAACATCGAGAGTCTTGTTTAAGCCCCATACGGTTCAGTCGAATAGGAGTTAGGTAAGTCCTATGAATAAGAATTAAGATTAATCTGTTGATGATCCGGGTTACGTGACGATAGCCGAACGTTTGCCCAGACTTCAGCCCAATCAAAATCTACTTCCAAGTCTGGTATATCCTTCCTCCAAACTGATTCTAGGGGAAGGACTTCATACGAAGACGTAAGTAAGTGACGGTAAAAGTCAGAGACAAATCCTCTCGATGTCTCCCTTTCATAAAAGAATGTGATATCTGTGGTGCTCAAGTGGTACCTTTAATGGGACTCCATGAGCCTTCAAACATGCTAATAACTGTCTATAAAAATAATATGTGGAACTGGTGAGGTTAAATTTGTTATGTATATCTTGATAGCTACAGAAACCCCGGTTGTTGAAGATATCTCCCAATGTATGTATGCCATTCTTTTCCCATTTGGGAAATCTGATAGGTCGTTGTGCAATAAGGAGTGCATTGTTATTAAATATGGGAGAGTGTCTATGCCATTTATGTTGGTTAGTACATTGTTTCTGTGTGTCACGCCATATCCGGATCACATGTGTAATAAGAGGGCCAAATTTCAAGTTGCATTGCTTAATTGATAAGTTGGTGTATACTACATCCTGCAGTCTCTGTGGTGCCACTATGTTTTCTTCTAATGTTCTCCAGGATACAGATGCTTGAGAATCAAACCAGGTGATCAGTGGTCTTAAAGAGAACGCTTTAAAATAGTGGTACAAGTCTGGAAATGCTAAACCTCCGTCGGCTTTGTTTCTCTGTGCTGTGGATCTTTTAATTTGTGGAGGTTTGTTGTTCCAAATAAATTTATATGCGGCGGAGTGTAATTTTTTCCAGTAACCAGCAGGGGGGGGGGGGGGGGGGGGTAATGGTAGCATTGAGCTGAAGAAGTTGATTCTAGGTAAAACATCCATCTTAACTATTGATACTCGGGCCTGTACTGAGTTTTTAAGTTTTGACCACCTGTCAAAGTCATTTGTGATCCTATCTTGGATTCCTGTATAATTATACTTCACTGTTTGGCATATAGTGGGGAATATTTCAACTCCAAGACATCTAAAGTGTTCTACCATTTGTATATTTTCTGGAAGGAAGGTAGCCTTCGCAGTGACATTAATTGGAAGGAAGGCTGATTTTGGCCAGTTTATCCTAAATCCCGATAGATTGCCAAAATCATCTATCAGCTTGAGAAGATGAGGCAGTGAGGTGGTAGGGTTTTGCATGAACAATATTACATCGTCCGCATATAAACTAATATGATGCTGTGTGCCCCTAATTGAGATCGGCTCTATGGATTGGGATTGTCTTATATACTGTGCTAAAGGTTCTAAGGATAGAGCAAAAAAGAGGACAACCCTGTCTGGACGAGCGCGAGACAGGAAAGAGAGGGGAGGTGAATTTACCTGTTATAACCATGGCCGATGGCTCTGTGTATAGTACTTTTATCATATTAATGAATCCTACTCCTAACCCCATCCTTCTGAGTACCGCCCATAAATAAGACCATTCCAACCTATCAAAGGCCTTCATCGCATCCAAGGATAATATAGCTGTAGGAGGCACGGCATCCTTGCTGGCGTCTATCACATGTAGTAACCGTCTAATATTATCCGTGATCAGGCGGCCTCTTATGAAGCCTGTCTGATCAGTATGAACTAAAGATGTCATATGCTTTTGAAGTCTGATGGCTAGTACCTTAGCATACAGCTTGAGATTGGTACCGAGGAGGCTTAAGGGTCTATAACTACCACATTCGGTGGAGTCTTTGTCTTTTTTAAGGAGGACAGATATGAGTGCCATATTGACGTCCCTGGGGAAGTTCCCCTCTTTGATCGAGTATAAAATCATATCATATCCCAACATGAGAGGTACAGTTCTGGTGGGATACCATCCCATCCAGGAGCCTTACCACTTTGCAATTCAGATATAGCCTCCCTAAGTTCCTCTAGTGTAATAGGTGTTTCTAACTGTTTAGCGTCTTCCTCTGAGAGTTTAGGTAGGTTAATTTGATCAAGAAATGTATCCATTTTATTATGATCGAAAACCACTTCTGATTTGTACAAGTTGGAGTAAAACTCTCTGAAAGTCTCGTAGATTTTTTTGGGGTCTGGAACAAGCCCTTGTTGGTCCTTAATAGTAGGGATATCAGCAAATTGTGCATTGGATCGTATCTTCATAGCTAGTAGGTGACTTGGTTTAGAGCCATGAAAGTAATAATGTTGTCTTGTACTGCGTATTTGAAATTCAGATTGTTGTCTTAAAATGGAGTTACTCTTTTTTTAACACATTCATTTGAGACTCCAATTGACCCGAGTAGTTGTGTTGTAAAGAAGAGAATAACAACGAGTGAAGCGTTTCCAGCTCTACCAATTTGGAATGCCGTTTCTTACGGAGGATGGAGGCAAAGACCGTAGTGTTGTCCTTGATAAAACTCTTTACCGAAATCCATAACATTCTGGGGTCCTTTACCGAACCCGCATTAGTCTCCAGGAATTTATCTAGTTTATCTTTGAGTTGTAGAAGGTATTCAGTGTTTTTCAGCAGTGTCGAGTTAAAGCGCCATCTTGGGGCTCGGGATGTCAGTCTACCAAATGAGCCCTTCAGGAGTAAGTAGCTGTGATCTGATAGTGTACTGGGTTCCAATTCCACGTCAAATCTATCAAATAGTCTAGGGGGTGCAAAAACATAATCTATTCTGGAGAATGACTTGTGTCTTGCTGAGAAAAAAGAATACTCTCTGGCCGTTGGGTTGAGTAATCGCCATAGATCATTTACACCTGTATTCTTGGCCCAATCCTTTAGTGCATTATATGCATGTTTCTGATCATTGGTAGTGGTGGTATTAGATTTATCAATCAAGGGATCCCAGATGGCATTAAAATCTGCACCAATTATAAATGAGTACTCGGGGATGTCCAACATTGCATTAGTGAGTGTTGCGTAGAAGTTGGCGTCGTGAAGATTAGGGGCATAAGCCGCTACCAACGCGATTTCCTGTTACTGTATTCTATCTTAGCAATAGTTACTCGGCCGTCTGTATCAGACCATACGTCCAACAATTTAATATTCAAGTTCCGTTTCACGACTATAGCTACCCCACGGGATCTAGTTCCAAAAGATGAGTAGCTAATGTTATGATATATTTTGTCCGCCAGCTTTACATTTTCAGCCTCTAAAAGGTGCGTTTCGCTTAAAAGAGCCACATCAACCTGTTTGCTTTTCATCAATGTAAGCCCGCTTTTGCGTTTATGTTGTTTGTTTAGTCCCCTAGTATTCCAAATCATTATATTCAGACTAGCCATAATCTAAACATGTTGCTGTATTCTTGTGTGCAAGTCATCTGGAGAAGCGATTCACAATAGATATATATCCAATTATTGAGGTCCTGTTGAGAGCAGAGCTTGAGCATGATAACAAACATAAAAAACACCCATACATATAATCCCTTATCCCCCTAAAACCCCATAGGATTTCGTCCCTCCCCCCTTACACGACCAGTCTGCCCAGACCGAGCGATTCATCCTTAACTTTCCTATGTATGTCATAGGATCTAACATTCTAAATTCTACCATAAGTAGAATGTCAACTGTGACTTGGCCACTCTCCCGCTAAATAAAAAAGGAAAAATTAAAATTAAATAAAAATAAAAATAAAAATAAAAATATGCTTCAAATATCATACTATAATCACTTACATTTTATACGAACTTGTGTAAGTTAAAACAACCCAAGAATAATAGAGAGGTATTGAACTGAATAGAGAACCTCAAAGAAAGAGAACATTTACTTAGATCTTGAAAGAGCTTTGCTATGCTTAAACACCTAGATTATAAAGTGGAAAAGTAGTGGAACTATTTCCAATTAATAAAAAGAAGTTTTTAAATACGTATATGCAGTTCTTCCCCTAGCCAGGGGTGGGCGATGTTCCGTTGTGAAGAATGTTGTTCCTCCGGAGGTCTTCTGGCTGTGTGTATGGCCATAGATTGTTGTTAAGATCCAGAATGTTCTATATATCACAGAACGTTTTTAATGTTCCAGACTATTCCAATATGTCGTTTTTAAAGTACCAGAATGTTCCAATATGTTCCAGAATGTTGTTAGGTATTCCTACGGATGAATGCGAACTCGGTGCAGGATCCCAGAATATTATGGATGTCGGCAAAGGGAATGATCAAGGATTTCACTGATAGCTTTTCCTCCCAAATACGCAAGAATCGATGCTCAAAACTGGCTGAACTGGAAACGCTTTACTCAACGTTATTTAATTCTTTACAATACAACAACTCGGTTCGACTGGAAAATCAAGTCAATATACTAAAAAAAGAGATTAACGCCATATACAGACAACAATCTGAAATGCAAATACGTAGCACAAGACAACAGCAGTACTCCCAAGGTTCCAAACCAAGTCACCTATTAGCTATGCGATTAAGAGTCAACGCAAAATTTGCAGATATAACTACCATTAGAGCACAACAAGGACTTGTTACAGAACCCAAAGAAATAAACACGACATTCAAAGAATTTTACTACAACTTATACAAATCAGAAACGACCTTCGATCAAAACAAAATGGACACATATCTTAATCAAATTAACCTTCCTAAACTTTCAGAGGATGACGCTAAACAGTTAGAAACACCGATCACACTAGATGAACTTAGGGAGGCCATATCTGAAATGCAAAGTGGTAGGGCTACTGGAAGAGACGGTATCCCACCAGAAATGTACCTCTCCTGTTGGGACATAATTGGTCCCTTATTACTAAATATGATTTTATACTCAGTCAAGGAGGGGAACTTCCATAAGAATGACAATATTGCACTCATAACAGTCCTCCTTAAAAAAGACAAAGACCCCACCGAGTGCGGTAGTTACAGACCTTTAAGCCTCCTCGGAACCGATATCAAACTGTACTCTAAGGTATTAGCCATCAGACTACAAAAGCATATGACGTCTTTAATTCATCCGGACCAAACTGGCTTCATAAGAGGCTGCTTGATCACTGATAACATAAGACGATTACTACACATACTAGATGCTAACAAGGAAGACAACACACCTAAGGCGATGCTGTCCCTGGATGCAATGAAAGCTTTTGACAGGTTGGAATGGTCGTATCTATGGGCAGTATTAGAAAGGATGGGGTTAGGAAAAGGATTCATTGATATGATTAAAGGATTCTTAATAGGACTAGTTGTTAAAGATCCCTAAATATTCAGCACAACAATTGAATGAGGTTGGAGTGGGGTGGAATTTGGCAATGATCACGTGATGATCACCAGTACGACACATCTTCAGTTGTGTTCCCCGACCTCATTGGGTGTTTTCGGCCATTTATCACAATACACCCTCTGCCGAGGTTGGCCCACCACAGGCTGATCAGGCCTGGGTGTGTGTCGCACAGTGGCACCACGTGTTAATTTAGCAGCCCATGATGCGTCTCTACGTTTCAGCCACAACCAGTGACTGCTCCGTTCTGCTGCAGTGGCAAGTTCTTTGATTGCCTTTCGTTGGGCCTGTCCTCTGATCCCTACTTCCTTCAGGAGCCTTGTGGTGGAACTGGCTACAAAGCCTCTGCAGCCCACCTCCACTGGCCACACCTTCACCTTCACAAAGACCCATCGGCCATGATTACAACAGGCACAATCACCTCCGAAATCTTTCCGGTATCACGTTCTTCCAGACAGGGTTGCCCTCTTAGTCCCGGACTATTCGATCTATCATTAGAGCCTTTAGCACAATATATAAGACAATCCCAATCCATAGAACCAATCGTAATCAAGGGCACACAACACAAAATTAGTTTATATGCGGACGACGTAATACTGTTCATGCAAAACCCCAACACCGCATTGCCTCATCTTCTCAAGTTGATTGAGGACTTTGGAGATTTATCGGGATTTAGGATAAATTGGCCGAAGTCGGCCTTCCTCCCACTTAACGCCCCTGCAAAAAGAAATAAAACCCTCCCAGAAGAGATACCAATGGTAAAACACTTTAGATGTTTGGGAGTTGAAATATTTCCTACCATAAGCCAAACGGTGAAGCACAATTACATAAAAATCCAAAACAAAATCAAATACGACCTTGTCAGGTGGTCAAAACTTAAAAACTCAGTACAGGCACGGATATCAATAGTTAAGATGGACGTCCTACCTAGAATCAACTTCTTCAGCTCAATGCTACCGTTACCCCCTCCAAAGGGTTACTGGAAAGAATTACACTCCTCCACATACAAATTTATTTGGAATAACAAACCACCACGTATAAAAATATCCACCGCACAGAGAAACAAAGCAGACGGTGGTATGGCATTTCCAGATTTCTACCACTATTTTAAGGCGTACACTTTAAGACCACTAACAACATGGTTTGATCCCCAAGCATCAGTATCCTGGAGAAATTTTGAAGGAAATATAGTAGCTCCATATAGGCTGAAGGACATAGTATACACCAAATTATCAATTAAGCAATGCGAACGGAAATTTGGCCCCATAATCACTCATGCGATCCGGATATGGCGTGAAACACAAAAAAAAGATTCTATCCCACATAAATGGCATAATCATACTCCCTTATTCAATAACAATGCACTCTTGATTGGAAAACAACCTATAAGATTCCCTAGATGGGAAAAGCAAGGCATACACTCATTAGGAGACGTTTTCAACAAACAGGGTTTTTGTAGTTTCGATGAAATACGCAAAAAAAATTATCTCACCAAGTCCACATATTATTTTTACGCACAGTTTAATTGGCATGTTTGAAGGCTCACGGTGTTCCATTAACGATACCAATTGCACACCACAGATACCACACATTTTTCTATGAAAGAGAGACATCGAGAGGTTTTGTATCAGATTTTTATCATCAATTACTAACGGCCTCGTATGAAACCCTCCACCTAGACTCTATTTGGAGGAAGGATATACCAGACCTGGAAATAGACTTTGAGTGGCAAGAAGCCTGGGCAAATGTTCGACTTGCATCAAGGAACCCGGACCATCAACAAATCAATCTTAACTATATCCATAGGACATACTTGACTCCTATAAGACTGAACAGAATGGGTCTTAAACAAGACTCCAAATGCTCCTTATGTACAAATGGGGACGAGGGGACATTTATGCACATGTACTGGGACTGCCCACCAGTTAAGATATTCTGGAAAGAAGTGACCCAGCAATTATCAAATCTCTTAATTCTGAATATACCTGTACACCCCTCTGTATTACTGCTGAATGATGTTTTTGAGTATGCAGTACAATAGTACATCCACAGCGAAAGATATTGGTTTTATCTGGTATCACAGTGGCTAAAAAGTTGATAGCATCACGATGGTTTCAACCGGAGAAAATGTGCCGGAAGGTCTGGATTCTTACATATCTCGATGTGATTTATCAAGAAATATCTACAGCAAGAATATTGACTAGGCTTGACAGCAGAGGTCCAAAGATAACTTCACTTTTATTGGCAATTTGTTTCTTTATATCGCTTCCAGGTTCCAACTGTGTTGACAAAATGCAATCCGGGTGTGGTTAGCTACGGCACATTAGAACACTCAAACACGCTCTCTCTCTATCTCTCTCTCTCTCTCTCTTCTTCTTCTTCTTGTATATTTCCGGCGGACTACGCGTCTAGGCGTGTTGCCGCCCTCCACAGGACAGTGGGAGCACTATAGATTTCCAGCCCTCCCTATATTCTGTTATACAGCCCCGCGGCGAGCAATAACCTCTCTCTCTCTACGTTCAATGATTTAAAGTGGCCACACGTTACAATATAAATACTAACTGGATAGTTGATGATAAACATTTAATTTCATTATCTGAAATATTATAAAATCATTATGTCTGCTATAAGCCATTATCCCTTTGTGTGTGATTATTATTGTCTCACAGTAGTGTATAAAGTGTGTGTGTGTTTTAGCTAAAGTGGATAGAAAACACAGTACTGTGCAAAAGTCTTAGGTACCCAAGAGTTTTTATATAACAGTAGATTATTTCATTTTTAATAAAAAAAAAAAAAAGTATTAGTGTGTAGACTACTATTAGTAAATTTTTTGAAACTTTTAATTAAATAATTTTTTAAAGCATCTTCATGGTTTAATGCAAACATATGTTGCAGGGACTATTATAATCATCATATTGGCATGACTGTATGCATCAAAGGGTTAAATCAAGCATTTTTAAGTGCTTTCGAGGAAATGTCAAAATATCGCGATATATATCGTGTATCGTGATATAGCAAAAGAATATCGCGATATCATTTAGAGGCCATATCGCCCAGCCCTACCCCGATCCATATGTTGTGGTGGGTTATGCCGTGGACTAAATGGACATCGGGTGTACCAGATGGCGATCAAACAATTGGAATATTATTTTTGAAATACTCCCGATCACAGGTAAGGACTATCTGATAGGGCTGGGCGATATGGCCAAAAATTATATCACGATAACGATAATGATATCATATCACTCGATATCGCTAATTATCGATATTGTTATAAGTATAAAAATATTAGATTTTTTTTAAACAACAGATGTATGTTTATTTTGCAGCAATTCTTTGTCGTCGCCGCCATCTTTAGTTTCAAGTTTCTTTATTAGTTGTCATACAGAAGTACATAATACTTTTATACAAAATGCTTCTTTCTGTTACGCTCCAGAGATTGTGCTAGACAAAAATAGTATAAAATAAAATAAGTATAGCAAATAAAAAATAGAAGTCATGTATGTAGACACAAGTGTTCAGTATGTACATATGTACAATGTTCAATGCAGCGTAGAAGTAACCGAGTTACCATACAATATACTATACAATATACTAATATACAATATACTATATAGTGCAAAGCAGAAATGGGATGAGGTACAATTTAGGTACAATTTACAGTAAGGTGTAATGAGGTATGGGTTGTAGTGCAAATTCTTTACCAATAAATATAAAGTGTGTTTAGGTGTTCTAAAGTGTGTAAAGTGGGTGCTGCAGTGAGTTGTTTGTTTAAAGTGAGTGTGTGCATGTGGATGTGTGTGCTGTGAGTGCATTTGATGGTTGTTACATAGTGTTATTGTTCGTTGAGCATCCTGATGGCCTGGGGATAGAAGCTTCTTCTGAGTCTTTCTGTGCTTGCCATGAGACTCCGGTATCGCTTGCCTGACCGCAGCAGTTCAAAGAGGCAGTTGTTTGGGTGGCTGGAGTCTTTGATAATTCTCGTAGCCTTACCCATGCACCGCTTGTTGTAAATGTTCTGGAGAGTGGGAAGCCCCCCTCCAATTGTGCGTTCGGCTGAACGGGCCACTCTCTGTAGTCTGCTACGGTCTTGTGCGGTGCTATTCCCAAACCAGGAGGTGATATTGCCAGTCAGGATGCTCTCTATTGTGCATGAGTAGAAGTTCTTAAGGATCTTCTGACTCACTTGGAACTTCCTTAGGCGCCTGAGGAAGTAGAGGCGTTGCCGTGCCTTCTTCACAACACTGTCAATGTGTGTGGTCCATGTCAAGTCCTCGGATATGTGGACTCCGACTCCGAGGTACTTGAAACTGTTCACTCTCTCAACCGGTGCCCCGTCAATGCTGAGGGGGCTGTAGTCCCTGACCCCCGACCTCCTGAAGTCCACAATCATCTCTTTTGTTTTGCTGATGTTCAGGGAGAGGCAGTTCTCCTGACACCACTGCGACAGATTCTCGTTGTTGGCAGAGATCAGGCCCACCACTACTGTGTCATCAGCAAATTTGATGATTGTGTTGTTGTTCCGCTGTGCCACACAGTCATGTGTGTACAGGGAGTAGAGGAGGGGACTCAGAACACAGCCCTGGGGGGCCCCTATGTTGAGCGTTATGGATGAGGAGGTGCAGTTGCCTGCTCTTACCACCTGGGGTCTACCTGTCAGGAAGTCCAAGACCCACTGGCAGAGGTCATAGTTCAAGCCCAGGTCCCTGAGCTTGGCTATGAGTTTGGAGGGGACTATGGTATTGAATGCTGAGCTGTAGTCGATGAACAGCATTCTCACATAGTTCCCCTGCCTCTTGTCCAGGTGTGATGCTGCTGTGTGCAGCACATGGGCTATGGCGTCCTCCGTGGACCTGTTGGGGCGATATGCAAATTGCAGGGGGTCCAGGTTGATGGGGAGGGAGGAACAGATGTAGCCCTTCACTAGCTTCTCAAAGCAACAGGGCGGTAGTCGTTGAGGCAAGCGGGTGTAGATTTTTTGGGTACAGGGATAATGGTGGACTTCTTCAGACAGGTGGGGATGACAGCCTGTTCTAAGGACAGGTTAAATATGTCAGTAAATACCGGGGCCAGTTGTTTAGTGTTACATCTCCTCACACTCCAGTTCTCAGGCTGCAGCTGGTTTGAAAGCGAAAGTAAACAAGCTTCTCTGCTGGCTGTGGCTCCAGGGGAGTTGAATAGGTCTGGCTCTGCTAGTTTCTTTTCTATCTTTTGGCGCTTTTTTGGTGGACAAACCACCGCACATGTGCACTGTGACTCATGACTGGAGACTAGCTCTGCTAGCACACATAGTGTAACTGAGGGGTTACAAAACCCGGACTGTATTAAAGATTGTGATAGATTAAACCACTGCTAGTTATGTACTTTAATTACTGGCCAGACAGTACATCAAATATAGATGGTGAACACCCACAAGAACACGGCATTGACACAGAAATAGTATTTGAGGGTAATTTATTATTATTAGGCAACGTTAGGTTACAGAATGAGAATTAGGGTCGCGCTTGTATGGCGAAGAATATACGTAAAGTCAGTCAAGAGCATAAGTCACTAAGAATAGCAGGAATCCTACGATGGGTCTAAGTTGACACCACCTGTCGTATAGTAGCAATTATATAGGGCAACACTGGTACCGACTGGAGACAATGGGTTCCCTCCGGGGTGTAAGGCCTGGAGGGTAGAGGAATGTTCGGGTACTCCGTCTGATTCAATGAGGAATAAAGAGACTCCAGGTACAGGAGTCGGTCCTTGTAAACTCCCTTGATCAGCAGCAAAAGCAATAGTTGTAATCCAAATGCCCGACAGCATTGATGACAGCTAGCCAGCCCCGTCCACGAGGCAGGCCCGAGTTGTAATCCTCACGAGGTTGAATCCCAAACGATAGTGGAAATCAACGATGCTCTTCTCCGGATACCACGTTCCAAATCACTATAATCCAACCAGTAATGGTTCTGCAATCTTGACGCCGGCTCTCCTGTGCACATGTCCAATGCTACACACGAACGAACTGGGTTGGCACGATATACAATAAATGAACGACTATTTACTTCACATTAAACTAGGTCGAACTTGACGTTACTTCACTAAACTCTGACACTTTTACTATTCTATTCGCACATGTTCTAAACGCACGGTTGCTCACTTCAATGTTACCGAACTTGTCACACTGCTGCTTTAGACGAACTGAATGAACTACTGCTGGGCACACCTGCGCCAGCATATATACTTAAGTGGCAATCTAGTTCCAAACCTAACCACTTTGGTCCTGAATCAATACACTGCCAAGGGCATGTTCTGACATGCCCCAAACTCGCCCCTTGCACCTGTCTGAGTGCGAGACTGCCTGGAGCCTAGGGCGCTATCCAATAAGGAGAGCGAATATTACTCTGGTTTGAACGTAGGTAAAGGGATATACCGTGTATATATAAATAATATACAAAGTATATAAAACAATAAATGTAGATTCTCAACTTTAATCTGGCCCTTCACAACACATAGCCTACTGTGTACAGATGGTTTCAAACTGTATTTTAATTTAGAAAGCAAACAATTATCGTTATCGTTGTATCGCCCAGCCCTACTATCTGATGGCAATTTTAGCTTGATCCTCCAATGCGTTTATACCGATCGGGCTGATAAGCGTTTTTAGTGATCAATACGAATGCCGTTACTGACAAATAATCAAATAATCAGAAACGACCCCCCCCCCTTTCATGCATTCATGATGAAACATAATACCTATGACATAGATGTGATTTGGGAATAGTAGCGTGTACACTACAGGCAAGAAACTGCAACGTCTATAGTAGAATTGACGTATAAGGCTATAACTCAGCATTTCGGGAATTACCCCAGACCGCTCTAAAACCATACTTCTATTCACCACGGTATAACACGGGAACGTATGGATGGAAAAATGCATTCTTTTTCACATATTGAACGATAGATAGGTGATGTCAAATGGGCCATAGTATTGTATCCATAGCTATAATATAGAATATAGTTATAGCTCTACAAACAAGGTGACGCACTCCTATCTTTTAAAGCGTGGCAGTGCTAGAACGGGGCCCGACTAATTCCCGGCGGTCAATGAGTTAAGGGGATGCAGACCAGAAAAAGACTTTCGTCTTCTTTACATCAGGGTCCCCCATTTTCAATTCATCAAGACATTTATGACATACAAGATATACAAATATACAGTACTTGTAACTGAGGGGTACAATTCCCTGACTGTATTACTAGATATGATACTTACTACCACTACCTTTGTACTTAATATTCGGCCACCCAGTACACGGCATAAATATATTATCATGAACACTCTCACGTAGATGAAACGGATCCAACACAAATGTACGAAGTCGAAGTATGCGTTTATTACTACACAGCAATGGTGTGTAGAGCAAGCACTTAATCACTTAATTACATTTATGAATTGAAATAGTATGCACTTCTATGGCAAAGAGTATTCGTCGGTATATCAATAGAGAATGTCCAATCTCTGATGGCGCAGGTGGTAAATATACGACCTGGAATAGTTAAGGAATAACAGCAATGATACTTTAATGATTATATACTAGATACACTAAGGGGGGGTTAATCCGGTCGCTTGTAAGCCGACAGGAGTAGGAGGGGGGGGGGGGTAGAATCCGGCTGCCTCGTCCGGCCAAGGGTATCCCAGGTGAACCCACTGTAGTGCCGTTCAATGCGCCGGCGATCCTTGGACCACAGATGAAAGCAGGTGGACTCTTTGTGGGCCGGCTCTCTCCGGTCCACGGGGGAGAGACGTGAAGCGACCTCGTCTTGCAGAGCGTCTCCTCACCTTGCGTCCTCTCCAGGGGGGGGGGGTTCCAACACACGGCAGTGTCGGGGGTCTTTATCCATGGAATAATCAAAGTATACAAAGCATAATCCGTGCCTGGGAAGGCGGGCTGTCGTCGGTAGAATAATCCGGTATACAGGTCCACTCGCTCGTCGGCTCTGGGGCTCCTCGGGTGCAGCTTCACATGGGGTCAACCACCCTGGGTAAGCAGCCAGTTCTCTGCCCGAAACGATGGGGTACTGACTACGGTAGTATTCTCACCGCACGAAGCACTATATATTAACAGACTATTATTAGCTTAATAGACTACGTCCAACTCGACGATATAGTGCCAAATATGACTATTTAAATATTAATATACACGATGTCTCAATACCGATGGTAGGCGAACTTGGCCTTACTCCCACACGTGGCGTCGCGGGGAGGCTTTACGTCTGTGACTCTATTGGAGGGTAAGAAACTGGACTGAAAAGGAAGTCCTACTTTAGTAGCGCAGTATATATACGCACTATGAACAAATAGTCCCATTAGTGGTGCGGTAGCCAGATTCCTACGCGGAACTAGGACTTGTTCGTACATGTGGAGCGGTACGTTTGAACTGGGTCTGAGGGGTATGGCAGCCTGGCACCAAGGTCTCGACCAATAGTAGAATGGAGACTATTATGGGATGTTCAGTAGGCTAGAATGGATATTCAATGCATATTGTACAAGGAATATACAAGGGATATCAGGGAATATTAGAGAATATACAAATACAATTAAATATATATATATAAATAAATATATATATTCGGTTTAATCTGGCCCTTCACAACAGCCACCCCCTGAATAGGTCCCAGACCTAATCAGTTAAACAGAGACAGATTAATCGCGTTGTCTATTTACACATAAGGGTTTGCTGTAGGGGTCAGTCAACTTCACAAAGTCATAGGGTTGTAGGGTCATGGTCATCATCGATTGTGTCTGGGAGTCGAGGCAGTTCTATGAGCCTCGCCACGGGACGGGTGTAAGTGCGACCCTGGACGAGCACTTCAGCTGCTCGGACCTTGCCGTCGGCACCGGTGATCACTTTGCTTACGCGGCCGGCCGGCCACATAGCTCTGGGCAGTGATTGATCAACAATCATGACGACTGTTCCTTCTGTCAAATTGTCTCTCTCCTTTACCCACTTCTGGCGGGTCTGTAGAGACGGTAGGTAGTGCAGTAGGAAACTGTTCCAAAACTTGTCGGCTAATACTTGGCTGTACCTCCACATTCGTCGGCCGTTCGCTTCTTCAGGCCGGTACATTGTCTGGGGTAATGCAGGATCTAGCCGCCCCATCAGGAGTGTGTTGGGGGTAACTGGGTCGATATCCGCCACATCACTGGGGACATATCCGAGGGGCTTCGAGTTAAGTACTCCCTCAATCTCCGTGAGGACTGTCATTAGGACTTCTTCCGCCACAGTCTGGGCCCCAAGTACTGCGTACAGGGCTGTCTTTATGGAGCGCACTTCTCGTTCCCAAGTGCCACCGAAGTGGGGTGCGTTTGGGGGGTTGAATTGGAAATCAACCTGTGCTGGAGCGAGGTGGGTCTTAAGTTCTGGGCCCATAGCTTGGAAGCTCTCTCTCAGCTCTCTTTCGCCGCCTTTGAAGTTTGTCCCATGATCGGACAATAGGGTAGACGGTCTTCCTTTCCGTGATGTGAATCTTCGGAAGGCCATAAGGAAGGAGTCTGTGCTCATGGTCGGGAGAAGCTCGATGTGTATCGCTCTGGTGGTCATGCATTTGAATACAATACCCCACCGCTTCTCGGTTCCTCTTCCTTTCTTTATGTGCAGCGGGCCAAAGCAGTCCATACCCGTTGAGTGGAATGGCTTGTCACCGATTCGGAGGCGACATGGAGGAAGGTCAGCCATCCTTGGTATGCTGGGCTGCGCGCGCCACTTGCGGCAGTCTAGACATGTTCGCTGGAAGCGTCGTACCGCCTCTCTTCCTTGTAGGATCCAGTAACGACGTCTGATTTCCGCGAAGACTCTTTCTGCTCCTGCGTGATGTACATCCTCATCGTATTTCTTTATAATCAGCTCTGTGACCTTGTGTCGGCTGTTCCATACGATCGGGTATTTAATGTCATCCGGTAGATTGGGGGCTCTGCGTAGGCGACCACCCACTCTGATGAGGGTATGAGCGTCGCTCTCGGGGGCCAGGTGAATTAATCTGCTGTCGGATGGGACGGGCTTTCCTCCCTGTAGACAGGCCAATTCATCGGGGAACGAGTCTCTCTGGGCTCGCTGCAGTAGAAGCAATTCTGCTTCCTCGTAGTTAGCTGCTGACATATCAGCGGGGGACTTGCACTCCGGGTGGTACCGCAGGAATGTTCTTTGTTGTGCACTCTCTATGGACGTGCAATCGTCTATGTTAGGGTCGGTGGAGGCTACGGTGCTCAATCCACAGAACACAGACTTCTTATTTTCCACCTCCTCTGGACTTGCTTCCCTCGGGATAGGCATGGGCCACTGTCCTTCCGGGAGTCTTAGGAATGCGGGGCCGTCACTGTAGACATTGCGACGGGTGAGGTCATCCAGGGGCATCCCCCGGGTGATGACGTCAGCTGGGTTCTGTTTTGTATCAACGTAGCGCCACTCTGTTTCTCCGGTTAACTCTTCGGTTAAGTCTTGAATCTCGGTGACTCTGACTCCCACGAAGACTTTGTACTTGCATGAGTCCGATTTGATCCAGGCGAGTACCGTCGTGGAATCTGACCACAGGATTGTTCTAGACACCGGTATGGTGAGCTCACGTTGGATGAGCGTGGCTAGGTGCGCTCCGGCTAGGGCTGCGCAGAGCTCTAGACGTGGGATAGATTGTTGCTTGCGTGGGGCTATTCTCGAGCGGGCGAGGACAAATGCTGTGTAGATCTCTCCCCCCTGGTCTTGGGCCCGCAAGTAGGCTACTGATCCGTATGCGACCTCTGAGGCGTCACTGAAGACGTGTAAGTCCATTTTACATGTCTCTGGCCTCACCGTGGGTGGGAAGTAGCTTCGGCGCATATTAACGCCTGGGAGTGAGTGGAGCTCCATCTCCCACTCTCTCCAGGTGGATGCAAGGTGTGCGGGAATGGGGTCGTCCCAGCCCTGGTCCTTGTCCCACAATGCTCGTACAATCATTTTTGCCCTGGTGGTGTACGGTAGAATACATCCTAGCGGGTCATATTGTCGGGCGAGTGTTGTGTACACACTCCGTCTGGTGGTCGGCGCCGCCGCCGGCCTTCCCTGCTCCGTAGTCAGGGGCTTGTGTCTGTAGTGAAGCGAATCTGTTTTGAATCGCCACACCAATCCCAGGGTCATCTCCTGGGCTTCTCCCGGGATTGTAGCCATCCAGGTCTCGCTGCTGGCTGCCTTGTCCTCGGAGGAGAGGCTGCGCAGTACTTGCGGATCGCTGCTGGCCCACTGCCTGAGATCAAAGCCGCCTTTGATCAATGAGGCGCGGAGTTTAATCAGGAGAGCCTCGGCTTCTTCTTGGGTTGAAAGGCTTTGTAGACAGTTGTCTACGTAGAAGCTGTTCTTTACGCTGTGTCGGACCTCTTCGTCCGCTGCTGGGTCCTCTGCTACATGTTTCTGTAGTGCAAATGTAGCACAGCAGGGGCTGCACGTCGTTCCGAAGGGGAGGACTTCCCATTGGTAGATGGCTGGGTGCTCATCTCCTGGCTTCTCTCTCCATAGGAACCGTAACAGGGGCTTGTCCGCCTCTACTAATCTCACCTGCAGGAACATTCCTTTAATGTCCCCGCTGATGGCCACCTTTTCCTGGCGGAAGCGGAGTAGAACGCCGAGTAGGGAGGGGCCGAGTGTGGGACCGGGCAGTAACTCTTTATTTAGATTTTGGGATCCGATCTGGTAGCTGCAGTTAAATACTATGCGGTCTTTGCCGTTGTGATGGACCTTGTGGTGGGGCACGTACCACGATTCAGTGGTCTGGTCAGCCTCTTTAATGTCCATCTTTGTGACGTGTCCCGCTGTGATGAGCTTCTCAATCTCAGCGCGGTATACACTCTCTTGGGCGGGGTTCTTGGCTAAGCGCCGCTCCGTGTTCAGCAGGTACCGTTCTGTGGCGTCTGTCTTGGCGTGGAAAGTAGGCATTCCTTCTCGCCGCAGGAGTGGCGTGGCGTATCTCAACACGCCGTTGACCGGGACTCTCTTGGTCCCTGTCTCGAGGAGGTGAATGGCGTAAATGTCATCTTTAGAGCAAATGTCTTTCTTTCCGTTCTTAAAGGGCATTTGTTCCAAGGTCCATAGCCGCTCTACGTGTTGCAGGAGTGCGGTTTCTCCCTCTGTGACTCGGGAGTGGAGACATCTAGTGGCTGTACTTCGGTTGAGAGATTTGGCGAGCGGGCCTTGGAGAGTCCATCCCAAACGGGTCTCGACTGCTGCAGGACAGCCTCGGGGTCCGGTATGAACCCGGTCTATCGGGACAATGAGGTCTGCATGGTCGGAGCCTATCAACAGGGTCGGCATAGCATTGTCTATGAGCGGGATCGGTAACTTGCGCAGATGTGCATATTTCTCCATCAGCTTGGCGACGGGGTATGTGTACCGCGACAGTCCTATTTCTTGGCTGGTGAAAGCGTCTGCAATCTGGTACCGTCGCTCAGGCTGGCCGCTTGCTGCGATAGAGAATGAGACATTCTCGCCCTTTATCGTCTTCAAATCTCGTCTTATTGTCCGAATTGTCATTTGGGTTTCGCTTCCCCGCAGCCCTAGCTGGGCCGCAGCGGAGGCGAGCAGCAGGGTCTTCTCTGACCCGTTATCGAGGACGGCGTAAGTGTCCAGGACTTTATTCTGGTAGCTTAGTGTCACACGCACTACTTTTAGGAGTACTCGGGCTCCACTGCTGCTGGCGGGATCGATGTACATGACGCTCGCTTTGCGGCTGGATGGTGCAGGTGAAGGGCGCCGTCTGTTACTGTCGTGAAGTATGTCCAGATGGGCTCCATCGCACTTGGTGCACCTTTTCTTTAAGCGGCATTCGGCTGCCATGTGTGAGCGCGCACAGCGAAAACAGCGCTTGTTGGACTTTATCCATTGACCTGCTTCCTCCGCGTTCAGCTTGGGGTAGGAGTCACATTGCGCTAGCCAGTGTTCTTTCTCACAGTAGGGGCACACTATCTTCCACTTCTCCGTTCTGGAGGGGGTACTGTGGCTCCTGCTGCTCGGTACTGACTCCGATTGGTGCATCACGGTCACCGATCTTCTTCCATCATTTAGTCGTCTGGTTCCTTCTCTGGAGCCAGGTGTGCTCCGTCCGAATGTATCTAGCCATAGGCTGCTGACTTCTCTCGCCAGGAAGTCTGCTAGATCGAGGAGGTTCGGTTCGGGGCCATTCGGGTCTCTGTGGTCCCTCTGCCGCCTAAAGCGCTCCTGACGAGCGGGCGGCAGCTTCTCCAGAATCCTTTCCACATTTGAGTTGGCGTAAAGTTCATGCCTCCCCTTCTCTCTTTGCGCTCCCAACATCCCTACCAGGGACTGCACTCTGATGGACAGGTCGTCCAGTGCTCGATTGTCTATTGCTGGGGGTAAGCGGTCGATGTGTCGGATCTCCTGGATCACGTAATCCCATATGCGCCCATACCTCTGGTCCAATGCTACCAGCGCTGCTGTGTATGGGGTGGTGGAAGTCGCGTAGGCGAGCGCTATATTATGTGCGCGGGGTACCTTTAAGTGCTTCAGTAGGATGGCGTATTTGTGGCGTTCATCCAATACATCCACCAACATGGTCTCCAGACACATGCAGAGTTCTGTATACTGGGCCCGGTTCTCTTGGGTGAAGTCGGGTACCATAGGCGTGCCAATGTATGACGCTGACTGTGGATACATCGGCGAGCGTTGGGGGAGAAGCCTCCTAGGCGAGTCTCCTCCCGCTCCTTGGTATGGGCTGGTACCGGCAGTGTACCATGGCCCGCTTGTCCAGGTGCTGTTCCTCGGTGCGGGTCGTGCGTCGTGCTCACCCGTGTATAGAGTCGGGGGTCTGTAGCGCAGCTCCGCGGGGGTATAGCCTGGGCTGTACCGGACCTCCTCTCTTCCATCTGAATGCGTCTTATTTCTAGACGTATCTGCTCGTGTTCGCTTCGCTGCTAGATCTGCAGTCGGTCGCGTTCAGCAGCGGCGTTCAGGCTGATGAGGAAGGCCTGCTGTAGGGTCCTCTCTGCCTCGCTGGGAGAAGGCGGTTGTATAGGGGAGCCTTCCCTCGGGGTACTCCTTGCGGAGCCTTGGAGCTCTATCTCCACGGTGCTCTCCCCGTCTTCTTCCGTGCCGAGTTCTCTCTCGGTAGCGTTGTATTCCTCCCGGGACTCATCGGGGACTACTTCTTCAGTACTGGCGGGGTGTGAAGTCATGTCTGGTTCCCACTGGTCCCCACCGTGAACTTGGTCAGTTACATTAGAGCCCGTAGGGGCCTCTATGGTCGGGGTAGTCTGGGCGTTGGGGTTAGACATACTTTTACTTTCTAGTTTTACCGCGTTTACTGTTAGTAGAAGACTAGGTTGTTGACTGACAGCGTAAGCCTCTAAGTACTGAGGGAGCCGTCGTTCGCGCTGCGGGCGTTGGTTAGGAGGATCGTTTCGTGGAGTGTTCATCATAGGCCATTTCAATATTAATAACACTATATTAATATTACACTAATTACCCTCCGGCTCGAAGGACCAATTGTAACTGAGGGGTACAATTCCCTGACTGTATTACTAGATATGATACTTACTACCACTACCTTTGTACTTAATATTCGGCCACCCAGTACACGGCATAAATATATTATCATGAACACTCTCACGTAGATGAAACGGATCCAACACAAATGTACGAAGTCGAAGTATGCGTTTATTACTACACAGCAATGGTGTGTAGAGCAAGCACTTAATCACTTAATTACATTTATGAATTGAAATAGTATGCACTTTTATGGCAAAGAGTATTCGTCGGTATATCAATAGAGAATGTCCAATCTCTGATGGCGCAGGTGGTAAATATACGACCTGGAATAGTTAAGGAATAACAGCAATGATACTTTAATGATTATATACTAGATACACTAAGGGGGGGTTAATCCGGTCGCTTGTAAGCCGACAGGAGTAGGAGGGGGGGGGGGGGTAGAATCCGGCTGCCTCGTCCGGCCAAGGGTATCCCAGGTGAACCCACTGTAGTGCCGTTCAATGCGCCGGCGATCCTTGGACCACAGATGAAAGCAGGTGGACTCTTTGTGGGCCGGCTCTCTCCGGTCCACGGGGGAGAGACGTGAAGCGACCTCGTCTTGCAGAGCGTCTCCTCACCTTGCGTCCTCTCCAGGGGGGGGGGGTTCCAACACACGGCAGTGTCGGGGGTCTTTATCCATGGAATAATCAAAGTATACAAAGCATAATCCGTGCCTGGGAAGGCAGGCTGTCGTCGGTAGAATAATCCGGTATACAGGTCCACTCGCTCGTCGGCTCTGGGGCTCCTCGGGTGCAGCTTCACATGGGGTCAACCACCCTGGGTAAGCAGCCAGTTCTCTGCCCGAAACGATGGGGTACTGACTACGGTAGTATTCTCACCGCACGAAGCACTATATATTAACAGACTATTATTAGCTTAATAGACTACGTCCAACTCGACGATATAGTGCCAAATATGACTATTCAAATATTAATATACACGATGTCTCAATACCGATGGTAGGCGAACTTGGCCTTACTCCCACACGTGGCGTCGCGGGGAGGCTTTACGTCTGTGACTCTATTGGAGGGTAAGAAACTGGACTGAAAAGGAAGTCCTACTTTAGTAGCGCAGTATATATACGCACTATGAACAAATAGTCCCATTAGTGGTGCGGTAGCCAGATTCCTACGCGGAACTAGGACTTGTTCGTACATGTGGAGCGGTACGTTTGAACTGGGTCTGAGGGGTATGGCAGCCTGGCACCAAGGTCTCGACCAATAGTAGAATGGAGACTATTATGGGATGTTCAGTAGGCTAGAATGGATATTCAATGCATATTGTACAAGGAATATACAAGGGATATCAGGGAATATTAGAGAATATACAAATACAATTAAATATATATATATAAATAAATATATATATTCGGTTTAATCTGGCCCTTCACAACAGTACTGTTTAAGAGAAAGAGATCATAAAAAAATATACCGGTATACATTCGAAGGGGAAGAAACTGTACATTGGAGGGGGTTTGGTGGGTGGGTTGGGGGGGTGTTTGGACATTTACCGGGGCCAGTTTCTAATTGCAGCCACCCGTAGGTGCTCTTTGAGAGCGGTTTTGAAGGAGGGTAGGGATTCACATTATTTTACGGCTGTGGGTAGGGCGTTCCACATTGTTGTGGCATAATTGCGAAACGTGTTTAGTCCTTTGTTTGAGACGAATCTGGGCTGAACATGATTTGGGGAACTACAAAGAGACATTTGACAAAGTTGCAGAAAGGTACTGTCAAGTCATAAACACACTTGGGCAAGAGTTTGAGAAGAGTTTCAGCTTGAGCCACGTGTGTCATTAATTTCCAATCTTTTCATGAACGTGGACATAACATGCATTGCTGAGCAACTAAGTGCAACGTTCAATTTGGAAGCTGGACAGGTGGAGATTGAAATCGTAACATTGCAAAATGACCTCCACCTCAAAGCCTACCAGGCTGCACCAAACATTTGGTGCCTTGTTGACACAGAAAAGTACAGTGGGGTATGCACAGCAGCTATAAAAGTTGCCAGCCTGTTTGGTTCAACCCATCTCTGTGAATCAGCGTTTTCTGACATGAACTTCATCAAGAACAAACACAGAACACGCCTCTGCAAGACTCACTCAGAGTTGCAGTGTCAAGTTACACACCAGATTACAATACACTGGTGAACCGCATGCAATGCCAGTCTTCCCACTAACAAAGAAACCAGATGTGCCATGGCAAAGTTGAATACAATATAAAAATAATGTGTTCAATTCAAAAGTGTGTTCATGAAATGTAACAGATATAATTTTGTTTAAAATGCAGCAGTTTTGGTCATTAGTTCAAAATGTGGTCAGATTTATAAAAAAATATGAAAGTTGATTTTTCTTAAACATTACATAATTGATAACTTTTTCCGAACATGGTGCAATAGTTCATGATTTGTTAAAAGGGTTTGTCAGTGCCTCAGTGGCTTGTGAAAATGAGAAATCTTTCCTACGAAATGTTGTAGAAGTGATCATCTAAAAATGTAAACAATTGCTGAGATAAATAGCAATAAAGTGTTGAATATTGATATTATCGGTTTCCCACCTTGTTCAGTAATTGTTGATAATTATAGTGAGAAATCATTATGGTAATCAGTGTATTCACAAAGATGAGTATAATTTATCATTGATAATAATATATAACTAAAGTCAAACTGAGCTAATTTGTTATTTCAGAAGAGTGTCAAACTGGTAGCCCTTCGTATGATTCTGTACCATGAAGTAGCTCTCAGTTTGTATGACTCTGTACCATGAAGTAGCTCTCAGTTTGTATGACTCTGTACCATGAAGTAGCTCTCAGTTTGTATGACTCTGTACCATGAAGTAGCTCTCAGTTTGTATGACTCTGTACCATGAAGTAGCTCTCAGTTTGTATGACTCTGTACCATGAAGTAGCTCTCAGTTTGCATGACTCTGTACCATGAAGTAGCTCTCAGTTTGTATGACTCTGTACCATGAAGTAGCTCTAAGTTTCAAACAGGTTGGTGACCCCTGATCTAAAGCATCTACATTCTATCGTGAAAATCTGCATATTCTTGGTACTGTTGGAAAGATAATCATCCTAATTTTGATTTGAACTTCTACTTTCATCAGAACACAGAAGTCACTGCACCTCATCATTTGTTTCTGGGTTTACTGTGAGCTCCAGGAATGAAACAGATCAATAATTGCATTTCTGAGATACTTAAGAGTACAGGAATACTTTTGAGCCTTAAAATGTATGACATTTTAATGTAATATTTTTATTTTTACAATAACAGTATCTGGAGAATGGAGAGGACTACACCATAAATATCTGCTGTTGGACTACAAGACCAAGTGTACAGAACCTTCTGCCCTAATACTGTTTTCCAGTCTTCTGGCACTGCAGCATATTGATTTGTCATGAGTGCTGTGATCCTCTCAAAGAATCTATAATAATAGCCAGAAATAAAACAACAGCACACAGAATGATTTATCTGCGGCCCACATGTGACATGTTTCTTGAGTTGATTTATTTTTTTCCTTCCTTATAAAGAATACTAACTTGATTAATATCTTGCAATGTAATTATAATAATACTCTCGTATGACTTTCATGGCCAATGTTCAAAGAGTAACTAAACACATGGACATCTTGCTGACAGTACCGTTTCAGTGGCTGATATTTTCTCTGACATCACAGGGTGAATATATCAACCACTAGGGGCAGCAACATGGCTGTGTGTTTACTGTAGTTACTCCTTAAAGTTGGTTCTGATGCCGGACTGGTTGAGAACCGTGACTCTGGGGAAATCTCCAACAACAGACTCAGTAGGTGAATATTCATGTTCCATCAACATTCAAATCAAGCCTTTATTGAACCGATCAAAGTCATCACATGCTAATTAGAACTGAGCCAAGTGGAGACGAGCGTGTATAGATGAGCCACGCAGCGTCACCTCACACCACAGCCTGGATTCTGCCTGGTCTTATCTGTTGTCTGAGAGCTGGCCTTCATCACAGCTGACTTCATATCCAAAAGACAAAAGGCATTAAGACCAGGGGTGGAGCTAGGGGGTGGCTACCTGGGCTCAAGCCCCGGATGTATTCTGAAAAGCCCAGAATCTATTTTAAAGAAAATTAATTAATTTTTTTTTTTTTTTTTTTTTTTTTTTACAATTCATCATTGTTACATGAAAATATGTTTGCACCAGATTTAGCAGAAGCTAATTTCCATCTGTGGTCTATCCAGCTGCTAACTGTATTTGAGTGAGTTAAGTCTTGGTGTTATGGTAGACTCAGACCTAAGCTTTAAATCACAATCAACAAGTTGACAAAAACTTAATTCTTCCACCTTAGAAACATAGCTAAAGTACGGCCATTTATAAATCAAAAGGACGCTGAAAACCAGATCCATGCCTTTATCTCAAGCCAAATCGACTACTGTAATGCACTCCTTACCGGCCTCCCGAAAAAATACGATGATAACTATTTTATTGCAATGCACTATTGCATTATTTTATTCTATTTTACTAACTATTTTATTGCACTGCACTATTTTACTTTGTATCAGTGAATCATAGACGCCTGGCCATAAGAGCATTCGGAGCATCTCTGCTCTCCCACTATTGAACTTGGGGGAGCAAAGGTATGATCTTGCTCCACCACTTTTTGATTATATAAAAAATATGATATATCCCCCCCAATATATAAATCTAACCATAACTACGTTATGGTTAACTGAGTTTTATAGTGAAAAGAGCAGCTTTATTGGTCAAGATTGAAGGCTCTATATTGCAGGAAATTGCACGTACAGGTTCATTAAATTCAAAAATAATCTGTCGTGTCGTGCGTGACCCCCTCCAAACCACCTCTTGCCTGCCAAAAAAAATAAAAAATTAAAGAAAATATATATAAGCCCCGGATCTCCTACAATCCTAAATCCGCCCCTGATTAAGACGTGCGTGGATCACAGGAACTTCAAAGGGGCTTCATTGTCTTCAAAGCAGAGGAGGCGAGGCGCAGAGAGGCTCGTGTGTGTGTGTGCGTGCGTGCATGCGTGCGTGTGTTATGATGTTAATAATATCTGGCGGTGGAAATCAAGATAAACACACATGTACTCAAGTGTGAGTAAATATATACACACACACATACACACACACACACACACACACTCTGCCTCTTTCAAAAACATGCGCACACACACACACACACACACACACAGGTCCAAACAGATTGGAGTCAAGGACGTAGAAGCTGTTCTCAATTACATCCGTTTTGAATCCTGATTTGACTACTTACAGACAACATGCCATGTGAATTATGGGACGTTTAAAAGGCCAGTGTAAGTTGTCATGATCATGTGTGTGTGTCTGTGTGCATGTGCGTGTGCGTGTGTGTGTGTGTGTGTGTATGTATGTGCCTGCTCACCGCCAGGGCCTAAGGCAGAATGTTCTCTGAGGTTTGTGTGTGCGTGTGTGCGTGTGTCCATTTGTGTGCATGTATTTATTTATACTTTATTTAAATTCGGGAGTCATTGAGGGAGACCCTCATTTTCAAGGCACTGAGTGTATAGAGCATTACAAGTTACAGGACACACATCACACATCTGTGAGCCTGCACACCACCAGGGCCTTAGGCAGGATGTTCTCTGAGGCCCTGGTTACACTTACAACGTTTCATTTTCGAATTATTTCGTTTGCATGTCCAAGTTAAAAGGCAACGCCGTTTTGGCAGGCATTTTCGTTTTCCTAGCGGCAACGCTCAAAGGGGGTTTTCATTTTCAAAACTCCCCTGCAATGGTGCCATGTAAACTGCGTGAGCCAGATACGGAGTCGTTCACGGCCAACGCCCATGCGCAGTAGACACCGATGCATGGTGATCAAGTGTTCGTTCGGACGTCTGCAAGGCGCGCTTTGCGATGCTCCGGAGAGATATGGACTTTACATATGCTGTGCTCTCTCTATCTGTCTGAAGCGGAGCGGGGCTCCGCTGTGCTTTACACACACTCCCGACCAAGGCGCACACACAAACCTCCCGCGCATACAGGAGACAAACAACGTCTAACTTGCCTGCCAATACACAACGTTCTGAAAAGTGAAATGAAACAATGTTTTTCTTTTCATGTAACCGCAGCCTGAGGTGTGTGTGTGTGTGTGTGTGTGCCTGTCCATGTGTGTGTGTGTGTGCGTGTCCATGTGTGTGTGTGTGTGCGTGTCCATGTGTGTGTGTGTGTGTGCTTGTGTGCATGTGTGTGTGTGCCTGCTCACCACCAGGGCCTTAGCCAGGATGTTCTCTATGAGCTTGAAGTCGTTGCGTTGCAGCTGTTTGCTCTTAGCTCCGGTGCCCTCTGTCTCCTCGTCGGCGTAGAAACGGAAGAACTGCGACTCATCCTTGAACTCGCTTTTCTCCAGGACTGAGGAGGAAAGAGACGTATGTGATCAAATAAAAACAAAGTGTCAGACGTGACGAAAAGGATGTACTTCCCGCCGTAGCAACATGGGACTAAATGTATAGGGACAGTGATATAGTCTACGTGTGGTGCTGTTCCTGTGTACTGTATACACGTTCCTGTTGTCATTGTACCGTGTGTCTGTTGTACTGTGTAGTGTATACACGTTCCTGTTGTCATTGTACCGTGTGTCTGTTGTACTGTGTAGTGTATACACGTTCCTGTTGTCATTGTACCGTGTGTCTGTTGTACTGTTGTACTGTGTACAAGTTCCTGTTGTCATTGTACCGTGTGTCTGTTGTACTGTGTACAAGTTCCTGTTGTCATTGTACCGTGTGTCTGTTGTACTGTGTACAAGTTCCTGTTGTCATTGTACCGTGTGTCTGTTGTACTGTGTACTGTATACAAGTTCCTGTTGTCATTGTACCATGTGTCTGTTGTACAAGTTCCTGTTGTCATTGTACCATGTGTCTGTTGTACAAGTTCCTGTTGTCATTGTATCGTGTGTCTGTTGTACTGTGTACAAGTTCCTGTTGTCATTGTACCATGTGTCTGTTGTACTGTGTACTGTATACAAGTTCCTGTTGTCATTGTACCATGTGTCTGTTGTACAAGTTCCTGTTGTCATTGTACCATGTGTCTGTTGTACAAGTTCCTGTTGTCATTGTACCGTGCGTGTCTGTTGTACTGTGTACAAGTTCCTGTTGTCATTGTACCATGCGTGTCTGTTGTACTGTGTACAAGTTCCTGTTGTCATTGTACCATGCGTGTCTGTTGTACTGTGTACAAGTTCCTGTTGTCATTGTACCATGCGTGTCTGTTGTACTGTGTACAAGTTCCTGTTGTCATTGTACCGTGTGTCTGTTGTACTGTGTACTGTATAAAAGTTCTTGTTGTCATTGTACCGTGTGTCTGTTGTACTGTGTACTGTATACAAGTTCTTGTTGTCATTGTACCGTGTGTCTGTTGTACTGTGTACAAGTTCCTGTTGTCATTGTACCATGCGTGTCTGTTGTACTGTGTACTGTATACAAGTTCCTGTTGTCATTGTACCGTGTGTCTGTTGTACTGTGTACTGTATACAAGTTCCTGTTGTCATTGTACCATGTGTCTGTTGTACTGTGTACTGTATACAAGTTCCTGTTGTCATTGTACCGTGCGTGTCTGTTGTACTGTGTACAAGTTCCTGTTGTCATTGTACCATGCGTGTCTGTTGTACTGTGTACAAGTTCCTGTTGTCATTGTACCGTGTGTCTGTTGTACTGTGTACAAGTTCCTGTTGTCATTGTACCATGCGTGTCTGTTGTACTGTGTACAAGTTCCTGTTGTCATTGTACCGTGTGTCTGTTGTACTGTGTACAAGTTCTTGTTGTCATTGATTGTACCATGCATGTCTGTTGTACTGTGTAAGTTGTCAATCTGACTTTTTTAACCCATTTATTTAAACATTGTCTGGCAAGATGTTGACTAGTACAGGCCATCATTTCACTGCGCACTTTAGTATTGACAAACTCAGTAGGGGTGCCCCGGTGGCACACCACATTAAGACGCATACTGTGTGATCGCAACATCCTGGGTTCGAATCCGGCCCAGGACATTTGTTGCATGTCCTCCCCCATCTCTTCACCTGATTTCCTGTCTCTAACTGTCCTGTCCACAATAAAAGCAGAAATACCATAAAAAAAGGGTTCAAGTGTAGCCTTCAAACACCATGATACATGGTTTCCAAAATAGGAAGTTCACCGTATAATCAGATGTGCTTTGATGATATGATCATATCATGTCATAATGATCTACTGAGGTGCAAACAATATTGTATCAAAAGCTATGATGAGTTTTGTAGGCTTTGTCCTATCAAAGTTACATGGGTAACAGGAACTCAATTTTAACTTTTGATTGAAAGTATCAACTTATTTGTTAATGAATGTGAATTCAACACAACTCTGGTGGTTAAGTCATGGAGGGTATACCAGGAAGTCACCTGCAACTTCAAACGGCCAAAGATGCATGTGTACCCCCCCCCCCCCCCCCCCCCCCCCCCCCGAGTATAACTGAAGAAGCTGCCAATCCACGTGAACAAACAGCTTTTCACACAAACATAGTGACGGTTAATTAGCTCATTAGCGAACGACGCTAGCGAGAACATCTGGAGCCAAAATACATCTGGGTAATTTCCAACACAGGCCGGGGCAGGCCGGGGCTCTCCAGAGGCGGTGAGTGTGTGGGACACACTCGTCTTTGTGTGTGTGTGTGATACAAGAGTGTGTGTGTATGTGTTCAGCACATCATACACACGCGGTATGAGTAAATCCCATTGTTCATTCAATGTCACACCTCTGGTTCTACAAACAGGTGTGGAGCCCAATTCCAGATGAGTCTCCAGTCCCATCGTTATAAACCTGGCTGTGCCACTCAACCAAAACACACGATTACCCATGGATCTTCCAACGCAAACGTGCCTTGTAAAAAGAGCCAGGCCACGAAATGACGTCCTGTGGTAATCAGGGGCGTTAGGGCTGTCCTCAAGTGAAGACATTCTCCATGAAATGATGTCCTGTGGTAATCAGGGGTGTTAGGGCCATCCTGAAGTGAAGAAATTCTCCATCTACTAATGATAAAAAGGATTTTGATGAAATATGAACTTGAACTTGTACTGAGAAAGGACTCTACCGATCAACAACATCACTGGTAAGTAGCAAATATGGCTTGGGTTCCAACGATCCCTTTAAAAGCATTCGACTTGAATTAACTCAAATTACATGTAGTACTTGAATTAAGTAGCATACCCTGGGGAAAACCTTCCAAAAAGCTACAATCTGGTATTTTTCCTCCACAGTCATTTAAACGCTGTGGGGTAATGCGAACGCCCCTGATGTAAAGTGCAGGGGAACAAACAACCTGTTCAACAATGGTTCTCATTCACCTCCAAACACCTACGAGGCATCTATGGTGCAGCTACTCAGGTGTGTGAGGAGACCAGTAAGGAATGACAAATGACACCATATCTGATCCTTGTGGTGAGGTGACACCCTTCTACTAAAAGTGATTAATACACTTGACAGATGACATCACACCCCTCTACTAAAAGTGATTAATACTCTTGACAGATGACATCGCACCCCTCTACTAAAAGTGATTCATACTCTTGACAGATGACATCACACCCTTCTACTAAAAGTGATTAATACTCTTGACAGATGACATCGCACCCCTCTACTAAAAGTGATTAATACTCTTGACAGATGACATCACACCCCTCTACTAAAAGTGATTAATACACTTGACAGATGACATCACACCCCTCTACTAAAAGTCATTAATACTCTTGACAGATGACATCACACCCTTCTACTAAAAGTGATTAATACACTTGACAGATGACATCACACCCTTCTACTAAAAGTGATTAATACTCTTGACAGATGACATCACACCCTTCTACTAAGTGATTAATACTCTTGACAGATGACATCACACCCCTCTACTAAAAGTGATTAATACTCTTGACAGATGACATCACACCCTTCTACTAAAAGTGATTCATACTAGGGCTGGGACTTTATCGCATTAATTTCGATTAATTAACTACAGAAAGAATTAAAAGTAAAGAAAAAAGTATGCATTTAATCGCATGATGATTTTTCTTTATTGTGTAAGAATGTTACCTTTCAAAAGAGACCAGACTCATGCATGTGCTATAAATATAAAGTATAATAAATCGCAAATAACTTTTTTTCATAGTCTGGTTTGTTCATAAAAAGAGAAATTGAGATCAAGAGTTTTTCTTTTCCAATGGTCAACTGTTCTGGAATGTACTTGAAAGTACTGCGTTTAACTTTTACCTCGAAAGTGCTTGAGTTTACAAAAGGTCCTTTGCACTATATATATATTATTCCTAAAATTGCTGCACTTTGTTAAAAAATTGCATTGATCTGTTGGTCTGTGTAGTAGCTAATACAGAATTTTGATGCTTAAACATATGTATAATTAATGTATATTCATTGATTCACTCGTATACCAAAATTCATTTGAATTGAAAAATGTGCTTTACTCATCAAATATTAATATGCAATTAATTTCGATTAATTAACTATAAAGTCTCGAATCAATTTGATTAAAATTTTGTATCGAGTCCCACCACTAATTAATACTCTTGACAGATGACATAATGACAGCACACTCCTCTACTAAAAGTGATTAATAATCTTGACGGATGACATAATGACATCACACTGAGTCTGGGGAAACAATTATAAGTCTACACTACAACCACTTTTTATACTCCAAAAAAGGGCCATAAGGATAGTTCACATTGCAGGTTATCGTGATCACACTAACATATTGTTTTTGGAGTCAAAGACATTGAAGTTAAATGATCTTGTGGAATTTAAAACGGCACAATTAATGTATAAAGCAAAGGGTCATGCACTTCCAAGAAACATTCAAGAATTGTTCTTTGATAGGGAGGGGGGTTATAATCTGAGGGGAGAACACAATTTAAAAGTGCTAAATGTACGCACTACCATGAGAAGACACTGCATCTCGATATGTGGAGTGAAACTGTGGAACAGTCTGAATGTTGTGCTAAAGCAATGTCCAAACATGCGACAATTCAAACTGATGTATAAGAAAATGATGTTCACAAGGTACAGGGATGAGGAAGGGACTTGATATTCACGGGTGTTTACATTTTTATTTTATTTCCTTCATGTTTTACATATATAGTTTTTGTTTTGCATATATATATATATATTTTTCGTTTCTTTTTTTATGTTTTAAAATAGTACACTCATTTGAGTAATGGAAAAGGGGTAGGATTAAATAAGTGTATACTTCTTCCTATTCCTTTTCGAACATGTAGATTGAGTTGTGTTTTGCTTTTGTTAGTTTGTTTGTATTCATTGCATGTTCGAAATAAAGATTTCAAATAAAAAATTAAAAACACTCCTCTACTAAAAGTGATTACTCTTGACAGACAGTATATGGAAAATAATGTTTTTTTTGTTGTTTTTTTATGGAGGACTTTGACACACGTCACCTAAATCCAAACACACTCGCACACACAAGAAGCCCCCAAAAACACACGCAGGGTCCTGAGAGAGGGCTGGTGGCATGCTTCACATGTCACACTGTGGAAGGACAGTGGGTTCTCTCACAGTCTTTCCATGGAAAACCTTGTGTAAGGTTGTTCCAGGAGATGACAGGGGAAGGCACAGAGGCCAGTTCTCTGATATGATGTTATTGTCTGTCTGTCTGTTTGTCTGTCTGTGAGAGGGAGAGAGAGAGAGAGAGAGAGAGAGAGAGAGAGAGAGAGAGAGAGAGAGAGAGAGAGAGAGAGAGAGAGAGAGAGAGAGAGAGAGAGAGAAAGAGAGAGAGAGAGAGAGAGAGAGAGAGAAGAGAGAATGAGTCAGCTATAAAAATAGCAAGACACAGAGTTGACCTAAAAGGTCTGCCGGTTTGCCTGCTTGTCTGTCTGTCTGCCTGTCTATCTGTCTGTCCGTCCGGCTGCCTACTTTCACCACACTATATTTTGACAGTCTGCTGTGTGGGTCATCATCACAGACACTTAAGTACATGATGCATGTGTTTTTAGAACCAGAATCCTCGCCCGTCTGTTCCTACCATCACATTAACATGGCTGCAGCAAGCACAGTGGTGTTTAGTGTTCAGGATGCGGGAGGTCCACAGGAGCCAGAGGTACCAGCTGTTTCACCCCCCCAGCGGAGCACAAGCCTCTGCAAACTGATCTCCACCCCCACCCAACCCATCCCTGCCTGCCCACCCACCCACCCACACCCACCCACGCCAAGTAAAATGCAGGCTGACCTGAAGCTATTTCCTATGAGTCACGGAGGCCGTGGCCATCTAATACCTTAACACCACCTATTCAATTGACTGGACAGCTCCTCCGGAAACTCCCTGCTCAGCCAAGGACGCACAGGCATGAGTGCACACACACACACACACACACACACACACACACACAAACGCAGACATGAATGCACAAATGCATGTGCATGAAATACATACATACATACATACATACATACATACATACATACATACATACATACATACATACATACATACATACATACATACATACATACATACATACATACATACACACACACACACAAACTCAAGTGCACAAAACACATACAATGCATGCAAACACACTCACACACAGCTTGCACGCACATATACACAAACACACAATTTTTTTTTTATTTTTTTTTATTCAACAAACATGTTACTGAGGCCTTAGTTTTGGTTTTAAATTACATATCATCATTCATTTATTTATTGTCGCACACCGGCAGGTCCACCTGCTAGACAAAATGTCAGAAGTTTGGAAGCATTTTAAAATTGAAACCGAAGCCAGTCCAATAGCCAGTTGCAATGTTTGCAAGGCGGACGTTCCACGTGGAGGAAAGAACAGAGCTGCGTTCAACACAACCAATCTAATACGTCATGTTATGTGACTAGAGCGAGCAAAGGAATGGGGGACTCGGCGGCTGGTGCTCTGCCAAACAGCTGTATTAATTGCAATGCCTCGCTTGAATGAACGTTCGCCTGGATAACGTCAACATTCGCTTTGTGAGGATTATTGTCAGCATTTCAGACCAAAATGGAGCAAATCATCAAAGCATATAATGGTAATGTCTGGTTAGGAGCGAGGGAAAATGAATGGATTATCCAATGGGGGGTCCGGTCCGGGAGGGGGGGGGTACGAGCTGGAGCATATGTGTGTAGGTTTTTATATAACAGGTATTAAGGGTATATCCTATATAAGACAATTAACTAAAATGTGATTTCATTGGATGTGCACTGTCAACTAATGCTTGTATATCTTATCGTGTGTTGTCATGTTTGTTTATGTGTTTGTTTAAAAAATAATAAAAAAATAAAATACAAAATGGAGCAAATCATTACCTAAGTCGAACATTGTGAATGTTTGCACTAATGTGCAAACAGATTGAAACTTTGAATATTTCTTGTATGAAGCACATTCTCAGGGGCTCAGGGTGAATGTAATGTGAGCCGCCGCGCTCGACTGGGGCTATTGAGGCAACAGAGGGGCTTGTCTCGCTTCGCCAGTGTCTGACAAAAATGCGTCAAATTGGTTACTAATGTGAAACATCGGATCGGAAAAGATCGGTATGGGCAGATACTCAAAATCACATGATCGGGATCGGATCGGGAGCAAAAAAATGCGATCGGGACATCCTTAACGTGCACACACATGCGCACACAACAAGTATATAACCTACTAAAGCAAGCCGTCATTGAAATCTGTGCCTTTGTTGTGAAGCAGAGTCAACTGCTGACAGTGACTAGACCCAGATGACCTAGAAAACACTGGCTAGTGTCTGCTGTAGCAGCTTCCTGTTCCATATTACATGGTTCAATCAGACAGGAATGCTGCTGTCTACAGTACTGAGTAGCATCTACACACTGGTGTGACATATCACATGCTACTTGGTGGATACTACCAGACCCATGCCTGGATCACCAACCGTGCATACCGGGCAAATGTCCTGGGGTCCCGGACGCCTGTATATTTTCCCCAACGGAGTTTCACTTCCGCGTTCGGTTTGCGCGATCTGATTGGCCACTGACGTTTTTTTCAGCGCCAATCGCGTTACTCCTAACAAACTGGTTAAGCTTGGCGACTCTTTCGAAGTCGCTCTCTTTCGAAGTTGGTTAAGGTTAGGGTTAAGGTTAGGGTTAGTTGGTTAAGGTTAGGGTTAAGGTTAGTTGGTTAAGGTTAGGGTTAGGGTTAATTGGTTAAGGTTAGGATTAGGGTAACAGCCTGCTGGCGCGATTGTTAGGAGTAACGCGAAAAAAACGTCAGTGGCCAATCAGATCGCGCAAACAGAACGCGGAAGTGAAACTCCGTTGGGGAAAATATACACGCGTCCCGGACCATCAGGGGCCTCAGAACCACCAAAGTCCAGAGAGCCCCATGATTCTTGTGTATATTAATTGCCTCGTGTCAATTTCCTATAGTATTCCTATAGCATAATCTGGCCATATCTAAATGGCCTTACAGTACCATGAGCATACATTCAAAGTATGGGTGGCCCCAGTGGGAATAGAACCCCTAACCCTGTCAGTGGTAGTGCCTTGCTCATCGAGTTACTGCTCTGTCTTTGTCTTCTCATCTATATCTAGAGTCTGAGGACTGAGACATCTACACTGATGATAGTCTGAGGACTGAGACATCTACACTGATGATAGTCTGAGGCCTGAGACATCTACACCAGCGGTTCTCAAACTACGGGTCGTGACCCAAAGTTGGGTCGTGGTTAGGGTCGTGCATTGGCAATTTTTTTTTTTAAACTTTGACCAGTCAGCTGGTTCTTTTAGCGTTTATCGCTTTTTCATCGCATTCATACTTGGTCAAGTTCGACCGACAGAAGCAGGCTGAAAGGGTTCAGATGGGGGGGAAGACACTCTGGGAAAGGCACGGCTGCCGTCCGGGATTCGAACGCGCTCAGCCCCAGATCCGTGACGAGCACGGTTGTCCACGGCGCTGAAATAGCACTCGCGGTACGTGGTGAGCTACTGGAGCTCCCCTACATTGGCAATTCTTATATATTTTTGAATGTTCTGGCACCATATTTTGGCTAAATATGTCTTGTTTTATAAATGTGTATTGATAACATAGTGCTGTAATTACATTTTCTAATAAATATGCATGATCAAGTTCAACAACGTGCTTTATTTGGATATTCCTTAATTCCACGTTAAAATTATGAGAAAAAAATCCTAAATAAAATGGGGTCGTGGTATAAAAAAGTTTGAGAACCCCTGATCTACACTGATGATAGTCTGGACTGAAACATCTGCCTTTTACCCTACTTTTGCTTTTGTTTGATTGCACAGATGTCTTAATAAAAAGGCAATATGTTTGCATTAATCTCAGCATGTGGACTGTGTTTTTGAGGCTGTCTAGCCCAAGGATATTGGTGTGCTGGTTTGTCTATCGCTGACGTACCATGTTCTACCTAGAGATACACACAGATTACAGGGCAAAGGAGAGAGAGGGGGGGGGGGGAGACACACACACAAAGTGAAAAAAGGCAGACTCAAAGAGATGAAGGAAGAAGGTGTGCAGCAGAGACATAAAGAGCGGCAGACATGCTGACTAACAGTACATTCAGATACAACGCCAAGAGGTTCTGCAGTTCACTAGAGGTCTTCCAGAGCACCAAGACTCCCCTCACTCCTCCCCAATGACACTTCTCATCCGTGGGTCTTTTTCAGACCTTTTACCAGAGCGGTCGTGGTTCAACTCCCTGACACAGACTCTCTGTGTAGCAAAGCCAAACACGCTGCGGTCAGGGAACACTGCACATGCTGTTGACGCTCAACACACCACTGTGGTCAACGGATAATATACCTGACTAGATGTGGACTGTAGGGTGACCTTGTTCTGCCCTTGGAATGAATGTCATAATAGAGGAGTGGAAATAGAGAGAGAGAGAGGGGGGGGGGCTTCATGAGAGAAAGATGTGATGAATATATTAGTTACTGTGTGACAGAGAGAGAGAGAGAGAGAGAGAGAGAGAGAGAGAGAGAAGGGGGGTGGGGCTGGGCATAGGCGGTAGGTAACGTTGGCTTCCCTGAAATTCTAGCAAAGAAAATCTGTGGGTACATAAGAATAATTCAAGTTCAAGTAGCCTATCTATGATCATGGAGATAACCAGTAGGTGGTGCTAATTCTCCAGTCAGGTGCCGTTATACTACTGCAATAAGATGATGCATTTAAAACAAACGCCAGTCAAACCTTAAACTGTGAAAAATACCTTGATGGAAATATGATAGTTTGTTTCAAGTAGGGCTCAACACTACAAGGCTCCTGGAAATCTCCTGTCTCTGACTGGAAGACTTTTTTATTTGCTTTTACTGAAAGGAAAATTGTGTGAAGGCATGAGGTAAGCTGACAACAAGTCCTGTTAATATATGATGACAGGATTCGAGGCGGCTAATTCTGGGTTAGCTAGATGTGGTGATGTAATGTAATGCTACCCAACGTTATTACATCACATTATTACACAATCACCATTGTGTCCTGTATGATAGGGTGGGTTGGCCTTCTCTTGCAGAAAGGTGCAACAAACATTGGTATTTATTTATTTTTAAAGCCATTATTGGTAAACAACATGTGTATATCTCTTCACTGCTAGATTGGAATATTGGAACCTAATAACCTATTCAACTCTATCAAATGACTGGATGGTTCTTAGGGTCCCTCAAGTTTGTTCTGATCTAGGGAAGTCAGCTTTTTCCTTTGATGCCTCTAACTCTAGGAATGTCCTCCAACTCTCTCTGAAGTTGGAGGTTCTCCTTTCTCTTGGTATGTTAAACGTATGATTTCAGACCATTGTGTGGGACTGTTTTAGCAGATTTTTTAAATGATTTTTTTTTACTCTTTTGTGTTTAATTTTCTGTGAATATTGCTTTTATTATGTAGTTTACATTTGTACAATCGTCGTTTCTGTAAATGAGGGAAACCTCAGAAGCTTACGGTTGAAATGAAATTACATCACGTTAGAATGGAATAGAATAGAATAGAAATACTTGTATTATCCCGAGGGAAATTTGACACTGCAAATCGCTCAACATTATAGCTTGACTGGTGTGGAATCAACTGCTACAGCCAAATGTTAGGGTATAAATAACTTTTGTTATAACGTTATATCATGCTATCATATGCGGCACGGTGGTGTAGTGGTTAACACTGTCGCCTCACAGCAAGAAGGTCCAGGGTTCGATTCCCACTTGGGGACCAGGTTTCCATGATACCAGGTACCCAGGTGGGGTATCTCCCAGGCCTTTCTGTGTGGAGTTTGCATGTTCTCCCCGTGCTCGCAAGGGTTTCCCCCTCCGATAAGATAAACCCAATGGAAAAACATGCACAACAACAGATCGCTAACGCTGTGGCGTCCTTGACGAAGACGGGCAGGAGCACTTGGATTGGTCCCCGGGGCGTGGCTCACGTCGACGCCCTATCTGCTCCCGGCTGCCCATGGGGGGAAGGACGACGGGATGGGTCAAGTGCAGAGACTCAATCGCATTAGGCGACACAAGAAAAATTGCATGCGTGTGTGCCGCCCATCGCATGTGTGTGTCGTTTGCATGCCAAATAAAGACTTCCTAAGTCCTGCATTATTATATATTATTATATTAAACGTTACCTTTGAGCTCTAATTAAACTAACTTTTGCTGGTTAATACTTCTCCGTTTACTTTAGCTAACAGGTCAATTTCAGGCCCCAAATTCAAAATGTGGTTAGCTTTCCCTTTCCTCAGCCTCGCCCGACGCCTATGAGTGTGGGAGAGAATTGCAGAGCAAAACGACAAGGAACTTTGCTTGAGAGCTGGAGAGAGAGAGAGAATATACATAGACTACCTTGATCAATGCAATACCTTGACAGTATACCTCTATATGAAAGTGTGTGTATATGCCAGTCCGTGTCCCAGTTTGTGTGTGTGTGTATGCACATGCACAGTGCATTTATGTGCCAGTCTGTGTGTGTGTGTGTGTTTGTCAATGTCTGACTGTGTTTGTATGTGTGTGTGTGGGAGCATCAAGGTAACTGACCATGGTGCATGAAGCCGTTGTTGCAGAGTCCCACCCCCAGTGTCACCGCGTCCTCACGCATCGAACAGTCGCCCTGGAAACCAGAAGATGAACACACACACACAAAGTCAGTCAGTCGCAGCACAAAAGCTTGTTTACACCTTCACACAATAGAGTGTGGGAGCATTACTAACCTGTGTCTATTAGTGGTGATAAGTCTGGTTCTTTTTAAGGATTCGGGTTAGTGTGAGTCACTCACTGAAGTGATCAGGTTCATGTGAGTCACTCCTCTCCTCCTCCACCATTTGTGATGATCCCAGCGTCAGAAAACGAGTCCATTCTATGTATGGTCATGTTTACCTTTGACTTGGAAATAATATAGGTGTCAAGCGAGCAACCCGCAGGAAATGAGCATGCTGCACAGAAAACACGTAATATCTTGCGTTACAGGAAACGAGACTGGACATTGTACATATGTCTATACTGAACACTGTGACCTCTATTTTTACTTCTATTTTACATGCTATACTATTTTATTTCATACTTATCTTGTCTAGCACAGTCTCTGGAGCGTAACAGTAAGAAGCATTTTGTATAAAAGTATTCTGTACTTCTGTATGACAACTATTAAAGAAACTTGAAACTTGGATTATTTTGAAACGGGACAGGTTTTAGCCTGGGATTGCGCAGGAACGAAGGTATGTAGAAATGAACGGTTTGTTCCCTGTTGGAGTATAAATATTGCCTTTCAAATTAGCCATACTATTTCTTTTTTGTCTATTTTTTCTCCCCCCTTTTTTCGTATTTTTTCTCCCATCCCAATTTAGTCATTATGCCAATTCCCTTCCTGGTCGTTGCGTGCATTTTTCCCCCACTTGCCGGCCTAGGGAGGGTTGAAGACTATCACATGTCTCCTCCGATACATGTGGAGTCAGCCAGCCGCTTCTTTTCACCTGACAGCGAGGACTCTCACTGGGGGAGTGTAACGCGTAGGAGCATCACACTACCTCCCCCAGATATTTTCCCTTCTGAACAAGCGCCCCGACCGACCAGTAGGAGTCGCTGTTTACAACGACCAGGATACAACATACCCAACCGGCTTCCCACCCGCTAACACTGCCAATTGTGTTAGTATGGACGCCTGACCAAGCCGGAGGTACCGCTGACAGCTGGATTCGATCCCAGAGTCTCTGCGGTGGTAGGCAGGCGCTTAGTCCTCTGCGCTACCCAGATGCCCAAATGAGCCATACTATTGTCTCCATATAATATAGAATATACGATTGGTCTGCAAACATCGTGCAAATTGTCAAAAACGCTGGTGCCAGGGAGTACAGATGGAAAAACAGTGTAACAGTCAATGAGTTAATAAGTGGTACAGTCCTAAAGTCCTCCGGTGTCCATTAGGTCCATATCTTCATTTTACCTCTTTAAAAATGCTCTTTGTTCTAATTTTATTGGCAAGTGTACATGCTTCCTTGGTGGGGCTCCTGCGCTGGTGAGGGGACGTGGGGCACAGCCGTCCTTTATGCGGGTGTTACGGGTTAGCTAGTTGGCTCTACTCCTATTTTTAGGCAGGGGGGGGCGATTGGTTGATTTGGGGCGCTTGTTGGGCAGGTTGATTGCTCCTCTTCTCCTGCCAGTCCTGGAGCTCAATTTCTATTACATCCTGTATTCTACTCACCCTTTGAATGTTTTGTTGGGCCTTTCTCGCGGCGGCTGCCTGGCGGTGTCATCACAGGGTAAGCATATTTGTTTGCCCTGTGGTGGCAGCGTCATGTGACTGCCGGGGAGTGGGCCTCTTATGATGGAGATTGAGACATATCCTCTTATCCTCTTATAATGAGACATATCCTCTTACAATGTGTACTTGTTCTGTTGTGTTTTTGTATGTCCTGTATTTATTTAATTTTTGTTGTTGTTGTGTGTCATGTGTTACATTGCACAAAATGTGGGACCCTCTCGAAAACGAGATACTGTATCTCAAGTGGTTTTTCCCAATAAAAGAATTTCAATATAAAGCAGCCTATAAGCCTATTTTTGTCTGTTGTCTAACAATAATAATAATATAACTATAGGTTGTTGTTGTTTTGCCTACAATAAAATATGCATTATTTACTAGTCTATAATATACCACTACTACTGATAATATAATCATAACCATCATCATCATCATCATCATCATCATCATCATCATAGCATGTGCATAAAATATATCAGCCCCATAACGAACATCAGTGTGTTTAACCACTTGTTTATTGCTATATTTAACTTATTACTTAGATTCACTGAAGTTGGTGAACGGAATTCATTCAACCTTTATTTTGAAAGGCACGAAGTTTCCTTAATTTTCAGCAACGACGAGATTACATAATACATAAAAGTCTGCGGTGCTTCTGTTGAGTCCACTAACAGAGATCGCTAACCCGAATCTTTGAACGAATCTGAGTCCGAGCCACTTCCGGCGAGTCCACTAACAGAGATCACTAACACTAATCTTTGAATGAATCTGAGTAAATGGTAAATGGCTGCTTTTTTATATAGCGCTTTTATCCAAAGCGCTTTACAATTTATTACTCACATTTTACCCATTCACTCACACATTCACTTACACATTCACACACCGACGGCGGAGGCAACCATGCAAGGTGCCAACCTGCTCATCGGGAGCAATTAAGGGTTAAGTGTCTTGCTCAAGGACACATCGACACAGCCCGGGAATCGAACCGGGAACCTCCGGATTGCCCGACGAATGCTCTACCTCCCGAGCCACTGTCGCCCTGAGTCCGAGCCACTTCCCGGCGAGTCCACTAACAGAGATCGCTAACCCGAATCTTTGACCGCATCTGAGTCTCTGAGAGTCCGCGGTGGAATAAAAGGTGGAATAAAATAAAAGAAGCACAATAGAATATAGTATAGTTAGTTATATAAGTTAAGAAAATTATATATATATATATTAGGGCTGTCAAAGTTAATGCTTTAACTTGAGATTAATTTAAATTATTTAAAGCATTAAAATAAATTAATCTAGATTAATCTATGGAGTGAAAAATCTTCAATTTTAGCGCCGCGGATATAAGAAAGAGGTCTAGCTGAGTCAATGTTGATGGATTTGTTGAACATTTGTATTTCACAGGAGAGAAACTGTATTCAAGGAAAGCTATTAAAATAGTCTTTGAATCTAAATATACTTTCTTTGTGTTGATATTAGATTAATTCCATGATTTTACTCAAGTAAATATCTGTTACAAGCTTCGGTTTTAAGTAGAAAAATGCTATTTTTTATCTAGATTAATCTAGATTAATTACAGAAAATTGTGAGATTAATTAGTTAATTATTTTTATCTATTGACAGCACTAATATATATACAAGATGTGGTCAAGTATATACACTAACTGTTAATTACCGGTAGAATAAAAATAACAATACAGTGGGATGAGATATATATAGCAGGGCATTTTGTGTGTGTGTACTTAGCAGGCAGTACTGCAGCAGCCAAGGGACTCATAGGATCCGGGTTAATGGAGACCTCGGACTCGTGATTCCTGATTCAGTACAAAGATTCAGATCTTTAACCCGGATGAGTCAGGAACCGCCCAGCACTAGTGTCTATGTTGGGAGTGAATGACACACATGTTTTTGTGTGTATGCCTGCATGTGTATTGCTTGCATACATTTATTAACAGGTACTGTGTTGGAGGGAGGGGGAAGAGAGATAAAGAGAGGAAGAGAGAAAGAGAGAGAGAGAGAGAGAGAGAGAGAGAGAGAGAGAGAGAGAGAGAGAGAGAGAGAGAGAGAGAGAGAGAGAGAGAGAGAGAGAGAGAGAGAGAGAGAAAGAGAGCGAGGGCGCGCGAGAGAGAGAGAGAGAGAGAGAGAGAGAGAGAGAGAGAGAGAGAGAGAGAGAGAGAGAGAGAGAGAGAGAGAGACTTCTGTGTTATTTTTACCTGTGACAAAAGCCAGTCTACCAGCTTGCTGGCAGGAACCACAGACTTGAAGGTCTTTAGATGGTGGTCTCTGTCCCTGAGAGGAAAAGGAAAGGATTATCAGTACACTGTGGCTTCAAAATAACGTGCACGGTTGGTACGTGCAAAAACAACTGGGTCATCAGCTTGACGCACAACACGTGCACGCCGTTGTCACGTGGAAAATGTGTCTTTGTTGCTAACAGCATGCACATCTAAGAAGTAAGAAGCATTTTGTATGAAAGTATTCTGTACTTCTGTATGACAACTATTAAAGAACTTGAACTTGAACTTGATCTGCGGAAGTGTCCGTGCAACGCTGTCACAGTGGGGGAAGCGAAAGGCTAGAAGTGACATATCAGCAGGCTTGTCAGCGAAAGGTTGCGTGCTCGAATCCCCAGCCTGGTTTATAAAGATCTGGGTGTGGTAATTGAACGAGAAACACTCTCCCCTTCCTCACCAACTGCTGCTAGAGTGCCCCTGAGCAAGGCACTTAATCCCCAAATGCTCCCAGGTGAGGATGTGTAGAACTGTGATAAACAAATAAAAACATGTCGTCCCTGGGTAACGGAAAAACAGACTCTTGTCCTCAAATGTCCATTAAAACATGGTGTCTTTATTGTTCCAATACCGTAAAAGACAAACTTATTCTAAGAGCACCATGTTTGAAATTTCAGATGCTCAGCACCAATGACAGTTTTTTTTCAAATCATAACAAAAGAAACTCCCTCCACACTCTTATTTCTGATCATTTGTTTTAATCTTTTTGTACTTGACTCAACACCCAGTGCAGACCACGTGAGCTAACGAGGGAAGTGCTACAGAGGAAGTTGTGGAGAGGATGTGTGGTCGGCCACGTGAGGGACAGAACAACACTGACTGACGTACCTCGCTCGTCACATTGAATTCACATCCCAATTTACACTTTCCTATTTTTACTTAATATTAAGGGGTTCTTGTTGTTATGTGCAGAGAAATATCAAACCCATGAAACTCACTCAAAATAGGGCTGGGCAATATCAAGAAAAAATACATATCACAATATTCAGACATGTCAATTGGCCTTCTCATATACTTGATCATTTTTTACAAGGTTTTTTCTTATCCGACAGCAGTGAAACATCTGCTCTACCATCTTGCGGCCGTAAGTCGTGGTGTGTTTCCTTCTCTCTACTGCTGTACACGACGCAGTCACACATTAAAACAGAGATAAGCTCAAGTAACACTCTTAAAACCCTTGACGGTACCCTTGGTTTAACCACTATCACCCCACTAACTGTGTTGAACCACTATCACCTCACTACTAGCTGTGTTAAACCACTATCACCTCACTACTAGCTGTGTTAAACCACTATCACCTCACTACTAGCTGTGTTAAACCACTATCACCTCACTACTAGCTGTGTTAAACCACTATCACCCCACTAACTGTGTTGAACCACTATCACCTCACTACTAGCTGTGTTAAACCACTATCACCTCACTACTAGCTGTGTTAAACCACTATCACCTCACTACTAGCTGTGTTAAACCACTATCACCTCACTACTAGCTGTGTTAAACCACTATCACCTCACTACTAGCTGTGTTAAACCACTATCACCTCACTACTAGCTGTGTTAAACCACTATCACCCCACTAACTGTGTTAAACCACTATCACCTCACTACTAGCTGTGTTAAACCACTATCACCTCACTACTAGCTGTGTTAAACCACTATCACCCCACTAACTGTGTTAAACCACTATCACCTCACTACTAGCTGTGTTAAACCACTATCACCTCACTACTAGCTGTGTTAAACCAATATCACCTCACTAACTGTGTTAAACCACTATCACCCCACTACTAGCTCCACAATGGTGGAATGAACTACCAGTACCCACCCCAGTTAGGACAGCCGAAACCCGTCCAATCTTTCGCTGTTGACTAAAGACGCACTTCTCCAACCATTATCAAAAAAAAAAAAAAAATACCTAACCCTAACTAACCTTACTGTCATGCATTTGTCCTAATAAACGAACCTACACTGTAACATGCAACACTTTGATGAACATTGTTACGTAGCTGATAGAGTTGTACCCTTCCTGATGACTTGTCGTACAGAACTTGTAAGTCGCTTTGGATAAAAGAGTCAGCTAAATGACTAAATATTAATGTGAATGTACTAGCTGTGTTTACGCAGTATATCTTTTTGGGGGATCGAAGATTGAAAAGGTTTGCATATATATTTGAAACAATGAATGCAAACATTGACATACATTAGACCGGTATGTCGAATTGTGGAAAGTTCCCTTCAAACTCAAACCATCAAATATAGTTTATTTAGTCAAATAAATTCCCCAAATAATGACGTTAAGTGGCTTGGGGAGAGACTGTGCAGTGCCTCGTCACTCAATGTAATTAAACAATTCTGATTAATTAAAAAAGTGTATTTTATAATTAATTATAAAAATGCAATCCATGTATCATAGGGATGAGGAGACTGCTGGTGTGGGGGCCTGCTATGACACTACACAGACTCAATACAGACTTGCCCTGGCAGGATTGCATAATAATTTGGCAGGCGTGTGGGTTGGCTTTTGTGTGTTAATGGGATTTGCCCCCCCTTACACACACACACCAAAAGATCTTTCTTTGTCTGCGACAATAAAACCCTGGCGACTTCAGAGAGGGATGAGGAGAGAGGTGGAGAGAGGGGGATGGGGACAGAGAGGGAGGAGGAGAGAGAGATGGAGAGAGAGGGGGATGAGGACAGAGAGAGATAGAGGGATGAGGGAGAGATCGAGGGATGAGGAGAGATAGAGTGAAGAGGAGAGAGATAGAGGGGGAGAGAATTGATAGTGTGTGGAAACAAGAGAAGAGAGAGAGAGAAAAATACTACAAATGGAAAGAAAGTAGTATAGAAGCATTCCAAAGTGCTATCACGCTACAAAAGGTCCAATCACGTTTAGACCAATTCCTGGAAAAAAACTTCCAACACAACAGCAAAAGTGTAAACGGCGCTGTAGAAAACCTCAATAATATATTTGACCTTACAGCTAACCTAAAGGCCTCAAATAGGAAAGTGAGGGGAAAAAAGAATATGCAAGACAAATGGTATGATAATGATTGTAAAAATCTCAGGAGGAAATTAAGGAACCTATTAAACCAAAAACACAGAGACAACCAGAACACACGTCTTCAATACAGTGAAACTTTGAAACATTACAAAAACACAGTCAGAAGAAAAGGGACCAACACCAACAACCAGCTACAGGATATAGAGGAATCCATAAAAACAAACAACTTCTGGGAAAACTGGAACAAACAACACCATGAGGAGCTACCCATCCAAAATGGAGACATAAGGATAAACCACTTCTCCAATCGCTTTAGCCCAATACAAAATAATGAACAGCAAAAACACATACAAGATAAACTACAAAGCCTAGAGTCAACCATAAAAGACTACCAGAACCCGATAGACTCCCCAATTACACTACAAGAACTACAGGACAAAATTAAATCATTTAAAAACAAGAAGGCCTGCGGCGTGGATGGTATCCTAAATGAAATTATCAAATTCACAGACTCCAAATTCCAATTGGCTATACTAAAACTCCTTAACAAAAGTGGAGACAAATTTGACCCAAACAATTACCGTGGGATCTGTGTCAACAGCAACCTTGGAAAAATCCTCTGTATGATCATCAACCACAGACTCATACATTTCCTCACAAACAACAATGCCTTGAGCAAATCACAGATTGGCTTCCTACCAAATCACCGTACAACAGACTAAATAACAAAATAAATAAAAACAAAAGCAAATTATACTCCTGTTTCGCTGACTTCCAAAAAGCATTAGACTCAATCTGGCACGAGTCAACTAGCTATTAGAAAGTGGCATTGGAGGGAAAACCTACGACATCATAAAATCAATGTACACCAACAACACATGTGCTGTGAGGGTGAGGAAAAACACAAAGACTTCTTTCCTCAAAGCCGTGGGGTTAGACAGGGGTGCAGTTTGAGTCCAACCCTCGTGTTTTTTTATAGGTGGTTGAATGCCACTCACGAGATTTCTCGGATTTTTTTTTTTTTTTTTTTTAGCGATCTGAAAAATTATTGCATCACCCGAGTATAGCCGAGCGGCGCCGGCGATCACTGTGGAAAAAAGCGCCCCCTGTCGTCTCCCAGATGACATAAGTGATTTTGGAATGGACTCAATGAAAATGAATGGGGAAAAAAATCCGGTACTCCACATTTTCCAGTCCACTGATCCAGCCGGGGTTACCACAGTTCATTCTGGAACCTCAGATCCCCGCTGATCATGGAGTTCTACAGTATCGCGTTGGATCCATACACGTATCGATTTTTTCGAATGGTGATCAGGAATTGGAATATACCAGTTGGATACCATCTGATGTCAGGTAAGGACTCTATGTTATCAGTGTTAGGATAATCAGAGTAAGTTTGATGAAGATATAGGCTGTTTTGTGAAATGTCTTCTTTCGGTTTCACTGTAAAAGTCCGAGAGGAAATCAACGAGGCGATCATCCGTGCGCGGCCGTAATGTGCTTGCGTGCACGTATAATATTGATCATCTAGCGTTTATTTGAAAACGATTCATAAAAAGGCCGACGAATATCAACGTCGTGGAATATTCCACTAAAAGACGATTTTCATAGAATGCTCCAGAATGGGCTGTTTTTTATATCAAAACGGGGGCTTTTCTAACTGCTCTGAAACGGAAACGACGCGATAAAAAAACAATCTGCCTTGACAGCACTGACTGGAAAATAGTCTTTGATAATGCGATGGGCAGATTAGACACATAGCCATAATTTAAAACATAGATTAGGCGATATTAACGTTAACATTGGCGCCGATGGTGGCATTCAGCCGGTAAAAAGGAAAACCAGGCATGGCGCTCAAAGTGTTAAACATATACATCAACAAACTGGGAACAAGCTGCAGCACCTGGCATCCCCCTAGCAAACACAGAAGTCAAATGCCTGCTGTTTGCAGATGATCTGGTGCTGCTGTCTCCAACAAAAGGGCTACAGCAGGACCTTGATCTTCTACACAAATTCTCCCAGACCTGGGCACTGACAGTAAATCTAACCAAAACAAAAGTCATGATATTCCAAAAAAGGCCCAGCCTACAACAACACAAACACAAATTCCTCCTAGACACAATTGCCCTAGATTCTAGAACACACAAAAAGCTACACCTATCTCGGCCTAAACATCAGCGCCACAGGGAACTTCAACCAAGCTGTGAACGACCTGATAGACAAAGCAAGAAGGGCTTTTTATGCCATCATAAGAAACATCAAGCTAGACATTCCAATTCAAACCTGGCTCAAAATATTAGACTGTCATAGAACCCAGTTCCCTGTATGGTTGCATGGTCTGGGGCCCACTTGCAAACCAAGACTTCACAAAATGGGACAAACACCAAATTGAGACTCTGCATGCAGAATTTTGCAAATCCATTCTCTGCACCCAATGGAAAACACCAGCATGCAGAGCAGAACTAGGAAGATACCCACTAATTATCAAAATCCAAAAAAGAGCATTTAAATTCTAGAATCAGCTAAAAGAAAGTGACCCAGACACACTCCATAACAAAGCCCTCGCCTACAGAGAGACCCTAGAGAGATGCCCGCTCAGCCAGTTGGTCCTAGGACTCTGCTCACAAACACAAGCAGAGCCACGAGACAGAAACCACACTGGACTAAACCAAATTATAAGAAAACAAAAAGAAAACTATTGGAAAGAATCAACCCAAAACCAGAGCCAATTGGAATGCTATTTGGCCCTAAACTGAGAGTACACAGTGGCAGAATACCTGAGCACTGTGACTGATCCAAAACTAAGAAGATCCTTGACAGACTCAGCGAGCACAGCCTAGCCATCGAGAAAGGCTGTCATAGGCAGACCTGGCTCCCACGAGAAGACAGACTGTGCACCCACTGCACACAAGAAGAGGTGGAAACCGAGCTACACTCCTTAACAACCTGCCCACTATACCAAGACATCAGAGACATATACTTCCCACAAATTGCAAACACCCAAAGAGACTTTGAAAACATGGCAAATAACTCAAAACTCCCATACCTACTGGGAGAAATACAACAATGCGCAAACACAGCAGCAAGATTTGTGAAATGCTGTGACAAGAAAAGGACATCCAACGGAATACAACCACCATAAAGACTGTCAATCACAAAAAATAAATCCTTCTGTACTATACTGATTTCTTCTGATTTCTCTGTTTTGCTTTGTTTTGTTTGTTTTAACACTGGCTTTGGCAATGTAAACGTATGTGTCCCATGTCAATAAAGCCCCTTTGAATTTAAGGTAAGGACTCACTCTCTCAAGGATTCTTTTGAATGGGGGTAGTTGTGTTGGACTCTGCATGTTACCGCATGGAGTTGCCCAAAAGAACAGAACATTCTGCAAGAAAGTTAAGCACCCCCCGCTGCGGTGGCCAATCAATCACAGCAGAAGACGAGGGATTGGGAGATGTCACACAATGGCCCATCCACAACAACGCACCACACTGCAGCAAGGTGCTGCGTTGTCTGATTAGATGTGAATTAGCCCTAAGTGAGAAAGAGAGACAATAACAGTCAGAACGTGTGTGTGCGTATACGCGTGTGTGCGAGAGAGAGAGAGAGAGAGAAAAATCCTCTGATTAGCGTGCCGTCTGCCTTGCTGTCTGAAAGTGCTGAAGGTGACTCCTGAGGGACCAATGAGGATGGATGGAGAGTGTGTGTGTCCAGAGAGAGGTGGAGAGGGCAGGAGAGGGGGGGGGGGGGGGCGTGGAGGGACACACACACACACACACAGATAGAGAGAGAGGAAGAGTGACAGGTAGGGAAAGAGAGAGCTAGTGTAAGAAACAGGGAGAGAGTGAGGGAGAGTGAGCTAGTGGGAGAGAGAGACAGGGAGAGAGAGAGAAACAGGGAGAGAGAGAGTGAGCTAGTGTGTGAGAGAAACAGGGAGATAGAGAGAGAGAGCTAGTGGGGGAAGGAGAGAGAGAGTGTAAGAGACTGATATGTGAGGGAGAGATTGAAGAGAGAGAAAGGGGCGATAGAAATTAATGTATACTTTCAACTCATTTGCCCCTCAGCAACCTTCACAAGACACACATCCAACAGACCTGTGAGAATCAATGCAAGGGATGAGCGTGTCTCTGTCTGAGTCATGGAGTGCTGGAACGCATTAAAACACAATTACTAGAATAGAGTCACCCCACTGCAGCCCATGAGAGTCAAATGTCTATGTCAAATGTCACAGCGTATGGACAGTGTAACTATATGGATTCAGTTGTAAGTGCAAGACTTAAGTGAGGGATTTCTCTAATATTGAGTGTGAATTTTACTAGTCGAGTGGTAAAACAAGAACTTGAGTACTTGATTACTTGTGCCCATCCCTACTCTGTGTCTTCTCAGTAGCTGCTCCGTAAACCTCTGCTCATGAAAACCTCAACCTTAAAGGGATAGTCCACAGTTGTAACAGTGAAACACTGCTAATGAAACCACCAGCCTTCACCCTGCAGCACACTCCTTCCCAATCGGTGATGTCAGAGTGCCTCTTTGGAGGTACTATCAACGGAAAAAAGAGGCACTCTGACATCACAGACTGAGGTGATGTGTGCAGCAGGGTGAAAATATCAACCACTAAAGCAGCAAAGGGATGATGTGTTTAGTTACTCTTTAACCTCTTAAGCCCTAGCCATATTTTCTGAAGATTTGCCTAAAAGTACATATTAGGGATGTCCCGATCTGATTTTCAGAGGTTCATAGTTTTATTTTATTCAACAAACATGACCATATTCACATCTTAAACTCATACTGAGGCCTTAGTTTTGGTTTTAAATTACATATCATCATTCATTTATTTATTGTCACACAGAGCAGAAGAATTAGCCAAAACAAATGCATTTCCTTTGATTTACACCGTCGCACGACAGTGACGTGGGCCGAAAATAGGAGGCCTCACAACGCGTCGCTCCAAAAACACCAGCAGGTCCACCTGATAACTCGTAACACCTGAGCAGCTAGACAAAATGTCAGAAGTTTGGAAGCATTTTAAAATTGAAACCGAAGCCAGTCCAATACGCACACGTTCCGCGTGCGTTCAACGTTATACCGGACGCGCGCCGCCAAAGGACGGACGGATGGAACGCATAGAGAAGTGCCCGCATGGGATACCGATTCAACGTCAAGGTGCGGGACCGAGACTGAGGGATACACACGATGTGGTACATCAGGAGGACGCAGTCAACTCAAGGAAAGTGCAAACGCTAATGTTGACTGTTTTTCTGAGTGGAATCGCCGTATTCTACTAGTGCTAGGATTGCTAGTGGGAGCTAACTGGCTAAGTGGCTCTGCTAGCCATCCGAGTGCTAACACTGCTAGCCGCTAGCCAACCAAGTGCTAACACTGCAACAGATTGAAACTTTGCATATTTCTCGTATGGTGAATGTAATGCGAGCCGCCACGCTCGACTGGGGCTATTTCAAGGGAACAGAAGGGCTTGTCTCGCTTCGCCAGTTTCTGACAAAAATGCGTCAAATTGGTTACTAATGTGAAAGATCGGATCGGGAAAGATCGGTATCGACAGATATCACATGATCGGGAGCAAAAAAAAGGCGGTCGGGACATCCCTAATACATACCCAAGTAAATGGAAGATTACTCCACTTCTACAAGGTCCATTATGTTATTGGTATCATCTAGGGACATCTATAGACCTCAGGGAATGTATTCCCAGTGTCAGAAATATTGTGTCTGTTACTATGCTTGAGTAAATTGTAATGGACCAAAAGAGAATATAAATTATTATAATAAATGTTTTCATCTTTGACGGTGAATAACACCATGCTAACATTAACCAGACGTGAAGAATTGCCACTGAGCTCATTCAGCACCTTCTTGAGATCAAGTGTACTAAGAATCTAAGCACATTAATAAAGGGCAGATGATTTACAGGGTTTTTTGTAGATGCAGTACAGAATTTTGCCATGCGGACACATGAAATTTGATAATTTCTATAAATTACCTTATTATGGCCAAGTCATACATCTATGGATCGGGCCAAATCTCCTCTTTCCAATGACTGAGTTAAATCTGGATTTAGTACCACCAGGCGCCCGTTACAGGGCAGCAAAGACTGTCAATGAAATCTACTGTAAGTACAGTTACTTTTTTATAATCTCCATAGCACCGCCATTTTTCACCATTGCAACGTGTTTATGTTGCAATCTGGTTGCATTCACAGAAAGGTAAAGAAACAATATACGTTGTATTTTTTGGCAATAACGTTCAGGTTTGTTCGACCCGTGAGATATAATAACGAAAATAAAATCAATATTTTTTGCATATGAATATTTTCAGCAGCTTTGACAGCGGCTGGTGTGAGCTGGGTAGTGTCGTTTTTATTTATGGACTTAAGGGGTTAAGAAGCCTATCTGATATGCCACAGACTGGGTACTTTCAGTCCATTAAGAAAAAAATAATCGGGCGCCCCAGTGGCGAACCACATAACGCGCTGAGTCGCGGCACGGCCGACCCGGGTTCGATTCACGGACCCGTCGTTATTTGCCGAATGTCTACCCCCCACTCTGTCTCCCGTTCCTCCTCTCTCTCTCTCTCGCTCTACTGGACTGCCCAGTAGCAAAAAGCGATAAACGCTAAAAAAGAAATCTTAAAAAAAAATAAAAATAAAAAAATCTGTGTTTTGGTTTTTGAAATACTGGAAGCAGAACATTATTTATTTTTAAATGCTGGTGGAAGTCAATGGTGGCATGAAGCACTTCTCTGGAAGAAAAAGATTATCTGGTAATTAGTTTATAACAGAGAAAGGGAGCCTTTGCCAGCCCTGCTGTTTGTTCAGTCATAACGATGGTGGGCAGTATGGGCCGTGATGAGAATCCCTCATGAATATACATAGGGGTGCACCTGGGGAGAGGGGGTGTGGTGGTGGTGGGTACTTACTTGACGACAGGTGTGTGGAGGCTATGCAGGCGGCAATACAGTCTGACGCCCTACGAGAGGAGAGAGTGGAGGTTTTGAGTCAGCGGGTTCGCAGAAAAGTAAAAGCTACTTCAGGCTGTTGAGAAGAAGTAACACCCCTGGCTACACATCAGTATACATCCGACATGGGTTTCAAACTGTGACAGAGCTGCTAGGTGTAGGCATTTGAGCACAAACATGGCTTTTTCATCTGGTGATGATTCAAGGATCATTATTATCTCGTTATTTGAAATGACTGATTTCATGCTGGGCCAGAGAAAAAGCAGCTATTGAAGAACCACGTGGGAGGATCCTGATCCAGGCAGATATAACACTAATGAGCTACAGGAGACCTCCCTCCACTACAGCTCATAACAAGCCTGGGTGTGAACAATGGGTAATAATGCAGTCTAATGTGAGCGTAGCGGTTGATCGGTTTGCAGATACTTCAATGTCAAAACACTGTGTACGAATACATTCTATAATCCTACATCCCTTTGTCTGATCAAGACAATAGCCCACATCTCCCACCTTTGAAGGGCAAAGGGCCCACACTTCCCCCACAGCCCCCACCACACCTGAATAGCCTATATCGGGGGCCCCTCCTCACTCCTCATGATTCAGGCATTTATATTGATCATGAAGATCTGTCCACGCGCATAATTTATTGATCCGGGTCCACCGCAGCATGAAACACACAATAGAGACAACATCTATTATAAATACCGTAATAGAATTGCTCTCACCAGAAATTGCTGGTCTACATTGTATAATCGTAGACAATATCCATCGGATACAAAAATTAAACTCACAACACCTTTTTTTTGTTCTTTTTTATCGTGGAGTGTTGTCTTTGCTTTCTGACCAAAGTCTAGTTTGTATTTATGAGTTCAGGCTTGTCATTCAATCTCCTCGTCATTCATTCTATATCGTTTTACATATCTACATTTCCCCATCTCTCTTTCTTACACACATGCATGCACGCAACTAGGTCCACACCAGTGTGGCTTACCTTGGACATGATGTCCTCCATCTCACTGCGGGCCTTGTAGGTGCCGTCGTCGTAGCGGAAGCGGTACAACACCTGCTCGTTCTTGAACTGGTGTTTGTCCGACACTGAAACATGTCGCAAGAGAGAGCAAAAATGTCAGCCGCAGCTTCCAGGTTAAATATTTTCTATATTCGTCAGTGTTCTCATCAAGCTGCCTTAACCCACAGCGCTGCACCGGGGGATCTAGACCATAAGGCCCGTCTCAACGAGCAAGAGACGAGATTAAGAGTGAAAACATGTCTTGGACAGATTTCTTTCCCCCCTCTATGTTGTTGGGAGATTAATGTAACGGGGAACTCTGAACTATTAATTACACTGTACTCCCATCTATCTATTTGAATGATGAATTTACTGGTTTGGATGAAGGAGAAGGGGAAGGAAAGGAGGATAGAAGGGAGGAAGGTCAAGTTAACTCAGGTTGAACCATTATTAATCCCCTTGGGGAAATTTGACCCATCCTAACTAGTGTAGCGCCCGGGACTGTGTGGCGCCTGGGACTAAATCTAGTTGTAATGCCAGTACCTTGGGCAACGGCAGGACACCTAGCATGCATGTCTTTGGTGTGGGAGGAAGCCGGAGGAAACCCACTCAAACACGGGGAGAACATGCAAACTCCACACAGAAAGCCCCCCTGCTGGGCTTTGAACCCAGGACCTTCTTGCTGTGAGGTAACAGTGCTAATCACTGTACCACTGTGCCGCCGGAAAGGAGCCCATGCAAGAGAACTGAGATGGTATTAGAGGTGTAAAAAAATAGAAACATTTATGCGAATGTGGATATCCAACTGCACTGAGTCATTATACCCCTGCTCAATATTCAATTGCCAACTTCATACAGTCACATAGAGTAAACAACTCACCTCTAGAGACATGAACATCCCTGAGAGGTAAGAATACTAAAAACACAAGACACCATAAACCAGCACATGAGCCATTCCAAACAAGTCCCTACACACAGCCAGCACAGCAGTCATCCGATATGGAAAAATTACTAAGTAGTACATACAGTAGATACCTGGATGTGGAGGCAGTCAACAGCGACGTCTGCCAAACGGAGGCAGCTTATTGGCCGCACCACAAAACAAGCTGGCAGCAGCTGAAACAGTGCCTGTTGGGCTGCTGAGTCTAGACTTCAAAAAATACTCTCATAAAAAACAGGAATGTGTTACAGAAACAGCCATTGTAAAATGTCGATTGACTGCAGGTTAACGATAAGTGCAACGGTAGCTGAATTGTCAAGGGAGCGAGCTGGCACTCAGAACTGCAAACACACAGGAAGGGTTTCTGTCACAAAAAGATATATATCTGCTTGTGGAGAGGGGAATATTGCTACCCAATGTTCATCGCTCAGTATTCCCATGTAAGTCAGAAGAGCAACGTCAGAAGGATCCGCCCCCTTCCAGACAAAAGAAGCCACCCAACTTCTCGTCCAATCAACAGTCATCTCCCGCCTCGACTACTGCAACGCACTGCTTGCTGGCCTCCCGGCCACTGCCACCAAGCCTCTTCAACTCATTCAGAACGCAGCGGCCCGCCTGATCTCAAACCTACCGAAGTCATCCCAAGTCACCCCACTTCTTAGGGACCTGCACTGGCTCCCCATTGCTGCACGAATCCGCTTCAAGGCCCTCGACCTGGCATACCGTGCGGCAAAGGGAACCGCTCCCGCCTACCTCTGGTCAATGGTCTCTAACTACACACCCTCAAGACCTTCTAGCCGTCTCAGACCCACTCCTATCCGAGCTCCAGGAGGGTCATCAAGGAGAACCTGCCTTTTCTCAGTCCTTGCCCCACAATGGTGGAATGAACTACCCACCCCAGTTAGGACAGCCGAAACCCGTCCAATATTTCGCCGTCGACTAAAGACGCACTTCTTCAACCATTATCTGAAATACATTTAAAAATATATATATATTTATCTAACCCTAACTAACCTTACTGTCATTCACTCTGTGTGTGTAACCACCTCTCTGTGTGTAACCACCTCTCTGTGTGTAACCACCTCTCTCTGTGTGTAACCACCTCTCTCTGTGTGTAACCACCTGTGTGTAACCACCTCTCTGTGTGTAACCACCTGTGTGTAACCACCTCTCTGTGTGTAACCACCTGTGTGTAACCACCTCTCTGTGTGTGTAACCACCGCTCTGTGTGTAACCACCTCTCTGTGTGTAACAACCTCTCTGTGTGTAACCACCTCTCTGTGTGTAACCACCTCTGTGTGTGTAACCACCTCTCTGTGTGTGTAACCACCTCTCTGTGTGTGTAACCACCGCTCTCTGTGTGTAACCACCTCTCTGTGTGTAACCACCTCTCTGTGTGTAACCACCTCTCCGTGTGTAACCACCTCTGTGTGTAACCACCTCTCTGTGTGTAACCACCTCTGTGTGTAACCACCTCTCTGTGTGTAACCACCTCTCTGTGTGTGTAACCACCTCTCTGTGTGTGTAACCACCTCTCTGTGTGTAACCACCTCTCTGTGTGTAACCACCTCTCTGTGTGTAACCACCTCTCTGTGTGTGTAACCACCTCTCTGTGTGTGTAACCACCTCTCTGTGTGTAACCACCTCTCTGTGTGTAACCACCTCTCTGTGTGTGTAACCACCTCTCTGTGTGTAACCACCTCTCTGTCAGGTTGCTTAGTAAGAGGGGACCGCCACACTGTCCCCACAGGGCCCACAGTCACAAACCCCCACCCCTGCTATCCCACAAATACCCCCTCCCTATCCCACAATCCTCCCTCTGACGTCTTGGTGTTGTGTCTGTGGTGTAGAGGTAGAGCTACTGTGCAATGGGGGTTTTAGGGGATTTTCCACAGGTATTAAGTGTCAGGAATATGAGCAGCGGCTCTCTTTGTTTATCTTCTTGGGAGAGGCGGTGTTCGTAAATTGTAAACTACGGTTTGAGATTACTGACGGCAACAGGAGCCCCTTCCATGATTCACAGTCAAACTGCATTCATATTTTATTTATAGATTATTTATGTGTGTGTGTGTGTGTGTGTGTGTGTGTGTGTGTGTGTGTGTGTGTGTGTGTGTGTGTGTGTGTGTCTTACATTTCTGAATACATAGTTCTGGTGTGGATTTGGGGACAGAGAAAGAGAAAACCTGACCACTGTGAATGATGTAAAACTAAGGAAAACTTTGACACAGTACAAACTGAGTGGACACTGTCATCAGGGAGGTGTTGAGACAGAATCACACTTCTTACTGTACTGTGAGAGATATAAGGACTTTTCATGTATCCCGAGTTTATCCATCTCCCTGATCCTCAGAAACCATCTTATCTATGTGGGGAGAAAAGTCAGTGTGCAGAATTAGCTGCAAAATATGTTGACTGTTATCAAACACTAAGAGAAAAAGCTCTGTATAAAATGTTTCTGGATGCTACATCTGTAAAGGTATTACCTGATTGTTTATTTTTGTCATTGAATGAGTTTTTGTTGATTGTATTAAGGACTTGTTTTTGCTTGGATTTTATTATTAGTAATTGTAACTGAGGGGTACAATTCCCTGACTGTATTGATAAGTATGGTATCATTAAACCACTACCGCTTTATGTACTTTAATTACTGGCCATACAGTACACGATATCTAAGTATGATGAACACTTTCCCACATATGAAATCAGGTCCACACAAAGGTAATAGTCAAATATTTAATATATAGCAAAAGGTACATATAATAGTTACTTATTACATTTATGATTTGAATTGAATGCTCTTGTAAGGCAAATGAGTACTCGTATGTAAATCAACACTGAATGTCCAATCTCTGGTTACACAGGAAGCAAGTATACAACCTGGCTCTTAGGGGATTATATCTATGGTCACTTAATGATTATAGCTGGATAATATACTGAAGGGGTCCCGCCGGTTGTAAGCCAGTAGGGGGGGTAGGAGAGCCGTCGGCTGTATCCCGTCTGGTCAACGATTTCCAGGGAGAATTCAGGTACAGAAAACAGTGCCCGTGGAACCTTGATCCACAGATGAATACACTTGGGCTCTCTTGTAGACGATAGCTGTAGCTGTCGCTGTCGGTCCCCAACGAAGAAGAAGCGAGGCGACCTCAGTCTGGTCTGAGCGCCGTCTCACCTTGGCTCCTCTCGGGGTAAATCCAACACTCACCGGTGTTGGCGATTATCCGCTCCACAAATCAAAGCACCAAAGCAAATAGATATTCCATGCCGTATAGGGCTCAGCAGTCGTCGGGGTAGGTAATCCAATGTGCAGGTCCACTCGTCCTCGCCCAGAACTCCTCGGATGAAAGCACCACGCGTGGTCTGCCCAGCCTGGTTAAGACTCTAGATAACGCGAGGAAACGATGGGGGTGCTGCTCACTTTAGAACTCTAACCGAACGATGCACCATACATAATAGACTATTATTACTTAATAGAAATACGGTGCCAAACTCTAGCAATTCAGCTATTAATTCGCACGAGGTCTCACTGCTATTCTAAGGCCAAACAGGCCGTACTACACCGCACGCGGTATCGTGGGGTGAGGCTTCACGTCTTGTTACTTAGTTGGGTAGAAGGGTAAAGGACTAAGAGGAATTCTACATTTCTTGCGCCATATTTATATGCACAGTGGACAAGTAGTGCCGCTCTGCTTTCGGTAGCCGTATTCCTGCGTGGAGCTGAGGCTAGTAAAGGCATGTCTCGTTGGTACCTTTGAACTTGAACGCCAGGGGCTTGTCCCTGGCGCCTGGTCCTTTTGTCCAATAAGAGAATGAACTATTATGGGCTGTAGTAGAATAAAGGGATATTCAGTGTATATGTACAAGGAATATACAAGGGATATCAAACGATATACAAATACTATTAAATATATATCCATAAATAAATATATATATTCGGTTTAATCTGATCCTTCACAACAGCCGCCCCCTAATTAGTCCCACCTAATTAGCTGAGCAGAGACAGATTAACCGCACTGTCCACTACTCAATGTCCGCTGTAAGGGTCAGTCAACTCACAAAGTCATAGGGTCATGGTCGTCATCAATAGTATCAGGGAGCCTTGGCAGTTCTATTAGCCTCGCCACGGGTCGGGTGTAAATCCGTCCTTGGACGAGCACTTCAGCTGCTCGGACCTTTCCATCGGCACCGGTGATCACTTTGCTTACGCGGCCAGCCGGCCACATAGCTCTGGGTAGTGACTGGTCGATGATCATGACGACTGTTCCTTCTGTCAAATTGTCTCTCTCTTTTACCCACTTCTGGCGGGTCTGTAGAGACGGTAGGTAGTGGAGTAGGAAGCTGTTCCAAAACTTGTCAGCCAGTACTTGACTGTACCTCCACATTCTTCGGCCGTTCGCTTCTTCAGGCCTGTACATTGTCTGTGGTAGCGCGGGGTCCAGCCGCCCCATCAAGAGGGTGTTGGGGGTGACTGGGTCGACATCTGCTACATCACTTGAGACGTAACCGAGGGGCTTTGAGTTCAATACTCCCTCGATCTCCGTGAGGACTGTCATTAGGACTTCTTCCGCCACAGTCTGGGCCCCAAGCACGGCGTACAGGGCTGTCTTTATGGAACGTACTTCTGGAAGTCAATCTGGGATGGAGCGAGGTGGGTCTTAAGTTCTGGGCCCATAGCTTGGAAGCTCTCTCTCAGCTCTCTTTCTCCGCCTTTGAAGTTTGTCCCGTGATCGGACAACAATGTAGACGGTTTTCCTTTCCGTGATGTGAATCTTCGGAAGGCCATAAGGAATGAGTCTGTGCTCATGGTTGGAAGGAGTTCGATATGTATCGCTCTGGTGGTCATGCATTTGAATACAATACCCCACCGCTTCTCGGTTCCTCTTCCTCTCTTTATATACAGCGGGCCAAAACAGTCCATACCGGTGGAGTGGAAGGGCTTGTCGCCGAGTCGGAGGCGACAGGGAGGTAGGTCAGCCATCCGGGGTATACTGGGCTGCGCGCGCCACTTACGGCAGTCTAGACAGGTTCGCTGGAAGCGCCGCACTGCTTCTCTCCCTTGCAGTATCCAATAACGACGTCTGATCTCCGCGAAGACTCTCTCTGCCCCTGCGTGGTGCACATCCTCGTCGTATTTCTTTATGATCAGCTCTGTGACCTTGTGTCGGCTGTTCAAGACTATCGGGTACTTAACGTCATCCGGTAGGTCTGGGGCTCTCCGCAGACGACCACCCACTCTGATGAGATTATGGGCGTCGCTCTCGGGGGCCAGGTGAAGCAGTCTGCTGTCTGATGGGACGGGCTTTGCTCCCTGTAGACAAGCTAGCTCATCGGGGAACGAGTCTCTCTGGGCTCGTTGTAGTAGAAGGAGTTCTGCTTCTTCGTAGTCAGCTGCTGAAATGTCAGTTGTGGGCTGAACCTCTGGGTGGTGCCACAGAAATGTCTTTAGCTGCGCACCCTCTAGGGTGAGGCAATCGTCTAGAACCGGGTCTGTGGGGACGAGTGTGTGTGTCAACCCACAGAACATAGGTTTCTTGTTCTCTGCCTCCTCTTTGCTCGCCTCCCGTGGGGTGGGTGTAGGCCACTCTTCTTCGGGGAGCTTGAGGAACTCTGGCCCGTCACTGTAGAGGTTGGGACGGGTGAGGTCATCCAGGGACATTCCCCGGGTGATGACGTCAGCTGGGTTGTGTTTGGTGTCCACATACCGCCAGCTGGTTACTTCTGTTAACTCTTGAATCTCGGTGACTCTGACTCCCACGAAGACCTTGTATCTGCACGAATCAGACCGGATCCATGTGAGTACGGTCGTGGAGTCTGACCACAAGATTGTTCTTTGCACCGGAATGGTGAGTTCACGTTGGATTAACGTGGCGAGCTGCGCTCCTGCTAGGGCTGCGCAGAGCTCTAGGCGCGGGATAGATTGTTGCTTGCGTGGGGCTATTCTTGAGCGAGCCAGGATGAAAGCAGTATGTATTTCTCCTCCCTCCTCTTGGGCACGCAAGTAAGCCACCGAACCGTAGGCTACTTCGGAGGCGTCGCTGAATACGTGCAGGTCGATCTTGCATGTCTCTGGCCTCACTGTGGGTGGGAAGTAGCTGCGGCGTATATTAACACCGGGGAGTGAGCGGAGTTCCGTCTCCCACTCTCTCCATGTGGATGCAAGGTGTTCGGGTATGGGATCGTCCCAGCCCTGGTCTTTGTCCCATAGCGCTCTTACAATCATCTTTGCCCGGGTGTTGTAAGGTAGAATACATCCCAACGGGTCATATTGTCTGCCGAGTGTTCTGTATACACTCCGTCTGGTGGTCGGTATTGCCGTCGACCTTCCCTGCTCCTTGATCAGGGGTTTGTGTCTATAATGGAGCGAGTCTGTTTTGAAGCGCCAGACTAGTCCTAGTGTCATTTCTTGGGCTTCTCCTGGGATGGTCGCCATCCAGGTATCGCTGCTCGCGGCCTTGTCCTCGGGGGAGAGGCGGCGCAGTACTTGCGGGTCGCTGCAGGCCCACTGCCTGAGATCAAAGCCGCCTTTGATCAGGGAGGCGCGGAGCAGCGCACGACGTCGCCAGTCAGTTTTCTTTATGTGTCCCGCTGTGATTAATTTGTTAATCTCAGCGCGGTACACAGCTTCTTGAGCGGGGTCTTTGGCTAGGCGCCGCTCTGTGTTCAATAGATACCGCTCCGTCGCCTCTTTTGTAGCACGAAAGGTGGGCATTCCCTCTTGCCTCAGGAGTGGGGTTGCGTATCTCATCACTCCGCTGACGTTGACTCTCTTTGTCCCGTGCTCGAGGAGGGCTATAGCGTAGATATCTTCCTTAGAACGAATGTCTTTCTTTTCGTTCTTAAAGGGCATTGTCTCTAGTGTCCATAGCCTCTCTACATGCTGCAGGAGTGTGGTGTCTCCTTCTGTCGCTCTGGAGTGGAGGCAGCCAGTGGCTGCTGTTCGGTTAAGAGACTTGGCGAGGGGGCCTTGTAACTTCCATCCTAGGCGGGTCTCGACTGCTGCAGGACAACCTCTGGGTCCTGTATGGACCCGGTCTATCGGGACTATGAGGTCTGCATGGTCGGAGCCTATCAGCAGGGTCGGGGTGGCGCCGTCTATGAGCGGGATAGGAAGTTGACGCAGGTGCACATATTTCTCCATCAGCTTGGCGATGGGGTAGGTGTACTGCGATAGTCCTATTTCTTGGCTGGTGAAAGCATTAGTAATCCTGTACCGTCTCTCTGGCTGCCCACTTGCTGCGATAGTGAAGGAGACATTCTCGCCCTTTATCGTCTTTAGATCTCGTCTTATTGTCCGAATAGTCATCTGGTTCTCGCTCCCCCGTAGCCCCAGCTGGGCCGCAGCGGACGCGAGGAGAAGGGTCTTCTCTGACCCGTCATCAAGGACGGCGTAAGTGTCCATGATCTTGTCTTGGTAACTCAGGGTTACACGGACCACCTTTAAGAGCACCTGGGCGCCGCTGCTGCTAGCGGGGTCAATGTACATAACACTTGCCTTTGTGCTGTTGGATGGTGCAGGCTTTCTTTTGTTACTGTCGTGTAGGACATCCAGATGGGCTCTGTCACACCGACTACACTTCTTCTTTAGGCGGCACTCGGCTGCCATGTGACTGCGCGCACATCGGTAACAGCGCCTGTTGGACTTTATCCAGTGACTTACTTCTTCAGCGGTCATCTTCTTGAACTGGTCACATTGTGACAACCAGTGTCCCTTCTCGCAGTACGGGCACACCATCTTCCACTTCTCTTTCGTCGAGGGGGTACTGTGGTTCTTGCTGCTTGGTACTGATTCTGATTGGTGCATGACAGTCACCGATCTTCGGCCATCGTTTACTCTCCTAGGTCCCTCTCTGGAGCTTGGCGTGCTCCGCACGAACGTATCCAGCCGTAGGCTGCTGACTTCTCTCGCCAGGAAGTCGGCTAAATCTAGGAGGGATGGCTCGGGACCGTTAGGATCACGGTGGTCTCTTTGCCGCCTGAAGCGCTTCTGTCGGGCGGGCGGCAGCTTCTCTAAAATCCTCGACGTTCGAGTTTGCGTATAGTTCGTGCATACCCTTTTCTCGTTGCGCCCCCAGCATCCCTACCAGGGATTGTACTTTTATAGACAGGTCGTCTAGTGAGCGATTGTCTGTTGCTGGGGGTAGGCGATCAATATGCCTTATCTCCTGTATTACGTAATCCCATATACGTCCATATCTCTGGTCCAGCGCTGCTAGAGCCACGGTGTATGGGGTCGTAGAGGTGGCATAGGCCAGCGCTATGTTGTGCGCTCGGGGCACTTTCAGGTGCTTCAATAATATTGCATACTTGTGGCGTTCATCAGCGACATCCACCATCATTGTCTCTAAGCACATCCGGAGCTCCGTGTACTGTGCTCGATTCTCATGGGTGAAGTCTGGAAACGTCGGTGTGCCAATGTATGACGCCATGGATGGCTGGCACATCGGTGAGCGTTGGAAGAGAGGCCTCCTGGGCGAGTCTCTTCTTACGCCTCTCGGTGGGCTGGTACTGGCAGGGTACCATGGCCCGCTGGTCCAGGTGCTATTCCTCGGGACTGGTCATGCTCACCCGTGAGTCGAGTCGGGGGTCTGTAGCGCAGAGCCGCGGGGGTATAGCCTGGGCTGTACTGGACCTCCTGGTCCTGTGGAGTAATGTGCTGCTGTCGGGCTTGACTCTCCTCTTCTCCCTCTTCTTCTTCTGCCAGGTCATCTAGATCCTGTAGTCGTTTGTTTAGCCTCTCCGCCGTGTCCGCCGTTCCTTCCTTGTAGCTGGGTCACACTTGGACCGGTCGGGGAAGGAGTTCGGAGGGGGGTGTAGACTCTCTCTGGTGGTCGAGTTCAAGGTCGCCTAATCGGTTAGGGGAGGGTGCCCTTGACGTGTCTTGACGAGGCTCTGGAACCCCTTGTGGAGGGAGGGGGTGTTGCCCTGGTGATCAGCTGCTCCATTAGCTGCGCTTGTAGTCTGTCGCGCTCGCCCTGTAGTCTGTCGCGCTCGGCTTCGCGCTGGATGAGAGCGATGTCGCGCTCTGCTTCTCTTTGAGCACCGTCAGCGGCACGCTGGGTGTCGGACCGGTCTCTTGCCATATTCTCTTCCGTCTGAAGGCGTCTCATCTCCAGGCGTATGTGCTCTTCTTCGCTCCGTTGCTGTGTTTGGAGTCGATCGCGTTCACCCTGAAGTCGACCGCGTTCACCCTGGAGTCGATCGCGTTCGGTAGAGGCTGTCAGGCTGACGAGGAACGCCTGTGACAGCATCCTCTCCGCCTCGCTGGGGGAAGACGCTTGTAGAGGTGAGCCGCGCCTGGCTGTACTCGTTGGGGAGTCCTGGAGCTCTATCTCCTCGGCGCTCTCCTCATCTTGTTCCGTGCAGAGTTCCACCTCTGGAGGGTTGTCTTCCTCCCGGAGCTCTGGGGGGACTACTTCTTCGGTATTGGCGGGGGGTAAAGTCGTGTCAGTTCCCTCCTGGTCCCCACCGTGAGCTTGGTCAGTTACATTAGAACCCACTAGGGCCTCTGTGGTCGGGGTATCCTGGTTGATAGGGTTGTACATAATTTTACTTTCTACTTTTACTGCGTTTACTGTTTGTAGAAGGCTAGGTAGTTTACTGACAGCGTAATCCTCTAAGTACTGAGGTGGCTGTCGTCTACGTCGCGGGCGTTCTACTTTAGGAGGACCGTTTCGTGGAGTGTTCATCATAGGCCATTTCAATATTAATACCACTATATTAATATTACACTGATTACCCTCCGGCTCGAAGGACCAATTGTAACTGAGGGGTACAATTCCCTGACTGTATTGATAAGTATGGTATCATTAAACCACTACCGCTTTATGTACTTTAATTACTGGCCATACAGTACACGATATCTAAGTATGATGAACACTTTCCCACATATGAAATCAGGTCCACACAAAGGTAATAGTCAAATATTTAATATATAGCAAAAGGTACATATAATAGTTACTTATTACATTTATGATTTGAATTGAATGCTCTTGTAAGGCAAATGAGTACTCGTATGTAAATCAACACTGAATGTCCAATCTCTGGTTACACAGGAAGCAAGTATACAACCTGGCTCTTAGGGGATTATATCTATGGTCACTTAATGATTATAGCTGGATAATATACTGAAGGGGTCCCGCCGGTTGTAAGCCAGTAGGGGGGGTAGGAGAGCCGTCGGCTGTATCCCGTCTGGTCAACGATTTCCAGGGAGAATTCAGGTACAGAAAACAGTGCCCGTGGAACCTTGATCCACAGATGAATACACTTGGGCTCTCTTGTAGACGATAGCTGTAGCTGTCGCTGTCGGTCCCCAACGAAGAAGAAGCGAGGCGACCTCAGTCTGGTCTGAGCGCCGTCTCACCTTGGCTCCTCTCGGGGTAAATCCAACACTCACCGGTGTTGGCGATTATCCGCTCCACAAATCAAAGCACCAAAGCAAATAGATATTCCATGCCGTATAGGGCTCAGCAGTCGTCGGGGTAGGTAATCCAATGTGCAGGTCCACTCGTCCTCGCCCAGAACTCCTCGGATGAAAGCACCACGCGTGGTCTGCCCAGCCTGGTTAAGACTCTAGATAACGCGAGGAAACGATGGGGGTGCTGCTCACTTTAGAACTCTAACCGAACGATGCACCATACATAATAGACTATTATTACTTAATAGAAATACGGTGCCAAACTCTAGCAATTCAGCTATTAATTCGCACGAGGTCTCACTGCTATTCTAAGGCCAAACAGGCCGTACTACACTGCACGCGGTATCGTGGGGTGAGGCTTCACGTCTTGTTACTTAGTTGGGTAGAAGGGTAAAGGACTAAGAGGAATTCTACATTTCTTGCGCCATATTTATATGCACAGTGGACAAGTAGTGCCGCTCTGCTTTCGGTAGCCGTATTCCTGCGCGGAGCTGAGGCTAGTAAAGGCATGTCTCGTCGGTACCTTTGAACTTGAACGCCAGGGGCTTGTCCCTGGCGCCTGGTCCTTTTGTCCAATAAGAGAATGAACTATTATGGGCTGTAGTAGAATAAAGGGATATTCAGTGTATATGTACAAGGAATATACAAGGGATATCAAACGATATACAAATACTATTAAATATATATCCATAAATAAATATATATATTCGGTTTAATCTGATCCTTCACAACAGTAATGTTATAATCATTTGGATTACTTGTATGTTATTATTTGGATTTATGTTAAACTTGCTTTTGCAACAAGTACTTTGGTATTTCATGCCAATAAAGCCTATTCTAATTTAATTGAGAAAAAGAGAGAGCGAGAGCGAGAGAGACATGAATCAGTCATGTCGGAGGGAGGGGGAGTAAAATTGAAGAGGAGATTTGTGAGAGAGGTGATTAAAACCAAGAGACAGACGGAGGTGAAAGACCTGGGACATACCAAGATATCATATTCATATCACGAGGCAACATGGAGGACAAAATGCGGAGAAGGAGAGAGTAACAAACAAAAAGGGAGTCAGTGAAAAATCTGAGAGGATTGGGAAAAGGAATTGGGCGATGTTATAGATGAGGATGTTTGGGATGTAGTATTGGCCAGAGTAAATGACAGTACATCTTGTTCCAGGGAATCCAGGCTCAATCTGATGCAATTTAAGGTGGTCCATCGCATCTAAATCAAATCAAACCAAATCAAATTTATTTGTAAGGCCCGACAACACACGTTAATGTCCCCATGGGCCGGACAAATCTTCTTTAAACAAGTCAAGAAGAAACATCACAATAAGTCAAGAAACAAAACAAGAGCACCATAAGGTCCAACCAATTTAGAATAAATGCAAAATAAATGAATGCAATGCTATTTTACAAACTCTAAACTCTCCAAAAAAATATCCCAATATTACAGACTCTTGTAATAGATGTCACATGTCCCCAGCAAATATGACTCACATGTTCTGGTCTTGTCCCCGCCTACACAGCTTTTGGACAGCTATTTTCAAACACCTCGCCGAGGCCTTCAACATGGAGCTAACTCCCAGTGCAGAAATAGCCATCTTTGGAGTTTTACCAGGAACGGATCATCAAAGTGTTAGGAGAAGAACAATAGATAGCATTGCCTTTGCATCATTATTAGCACGCAGAAGGATCTTGCTAGAGTGGAAATCACCAGCAGCCCCCAAAGTATCCCTATGGCTCAAAGATCTCATGTTCTTTTTAAATCTGGAGAAAATTAAATACAACCTAAGGGGGTCTAGTGAAAAGTTTGAAATAGTTTGGGGCCCTTTTATTGGTTACATAGCCAAGCTAAAGACACTATAGGACCATGAGAAGGTAGGACGAGTGAGAGTGATATGTGTTTGTGTTGAGTGTTTGATCTCCTTTGCATATTCACGCTGTGTGATGTCATACGCTTGTTTACGTATGTTACATTCACGTTGTATATAAATGAAAGAGCGCTAAATAAATCTCTCTTTCCGGCAAGTAACCGATGCGAGCAGTCATGCGTATTATTTCTAAAGACAATTAAGCTAGCTAGCAGTTATGGCTGCACCACTGCCAACAGGTCATGGGCCCAGGCGTGAAACAGATGGTCTAGATTGTGCTTTGATGGAGACGAAAGAAATGACGAATTATGGGAAACAAAGTTTTTGGGTCACCTGCGTCTGATGGGACTGAAGGATACGATCCTAAACGACCCTGACTCCGATCAAGAGTCAGATGAGGAGAGAGACGCCGCGGATCTCGATAAAAATTAACAGGTGCGTGTACGCAGAACTGATCCAGTTTTTGGACGACAAAAGCCTATCCATAATAATGCGAGAAGCAACAGACAACGGGCGAAAGGCTTTCCAGATGCTGAGGGACTATTACGCGGGAAAGGGAAAACCCAGAGTGATCAGCCTGTACACAGAGCTAACGTCTTTAAAAAAGTCTGCAACTGAAAGTGTGACAGACTACATTATCAGGGCAGAAACTATAATTACAGCACTTCGGAAGGCTGAAGACAACTTCAGTGATGGACTGTTGATAGCGATGATTTTAAAAGGACTACCCGACTATTTTCAGCCATTCAGTATTCACATTACTCAAGGCGACGAAAATGTGACTTTTTCAGAGTTTAAAACCAAGCTCAGAAGTTTCGGGGACACCGAGAAATATCGTGCTGACACTGAGGACAACGTGATGAGAGTGAGTGCCTCCGACGGACGAGGGAGAGAGAGGACTACAGGACCCGACGTCAAGTGCTTCAACTGCGGAGAGAAGGGACACATAGCCCGGGCGTGTCGGCGCAGTGAGCGCCAGAGGCAGGCAAAGTGGTGTGGATACTGCAACAGCCCCACACACACAGATGCAACCTGCAGGAGTAAAAGACAGGATAACACGAAGCAAGCGGCCGATGAAGAAAGTGATGAAGAGGAACACGTGTATATCTTCAAAGCAAGCGACGTCCAGCTAGTCGGTTCCAAGCAAAAAGGGCTGATGGTGGACACCGGAGCAATGTCGCACATAATAACGGACATACGCGAATTCAAGAAGTTCGATGAGACGTTTCAACCAGAGTTGATTGATGAAAAGAGATGATTGTGGACTTCAGGAGGTCGGGGGTCAAGGACTACAGCCCCCTCAGCATCGACGGGGCACCGGTTGAGAGAGTGAACAGTTTCAAGTACCTCGGAGCCCACATATCCGAGGACTTGACATGGACCACACACATTGACAGTGTTGTGAAGAAGGCACGACAACGCCTCTACTTCCTCAGGCGCCTAAGGAAGTTCCAAGTCAGTCAGAAGATCCTTAGGAACTTCTACTCATGTACAATAGAGAGCATCCTGACCGGCAACATCACCTCCTGGTTTGGGAATAGCACTGCACAAGACCGTAGCAGACTACAAAGAGTGACACGTTCAGCCGAACGCACAATTGGAGGGGGGCTTCCCACCCTCCAGAACATTTACAACAAGCGGTGCAAGGGGAAGGCTAAGAGAATTATTAAGGACTCGAGCCACCCGAACAACTGCCTCTTTGAACTGCTGCGGTCAGGCAAGCGATACCGGAGTCTTAAGGCGAGCACAGAAAGACTCAGAAGAAGCTTCTATCCCCAGGCCATCAGGCTGCTAAACGAACAATAATCGCTAAACGAACAATAATCACTATGCAACAACCATCAAATGCACACAGCACACACACCCACATGCACACACTCACTCAAACAAACAACACACTGCAGCACCCACTCTCCACACTTTAGATTACACAAACACACTTACACTTTATATTTATGGATAAAGGATTTGCACTACAACTCGTACACCTACTGTGAATTGTACCTAAATTGCACCTCGTCCCATTTCTCCATTTCTGCCTTGCACTATATAGTATTGTATATTAGTACACTGCACAGTATTGTATATTGTATGGTAACTACGTCTATTCTGCATCGAACATTGTACATATGTCTAAACTGAACACTGTGACCTCATTTTTTTTTACTTCTAATTTTACTACTGTATGTTATTTTATTTCATACTTATCTTGTCCTGCACAGTCTCTGGAGCGCAACAGTAAGAAGCATTTTGTACAAAAGTATTCTGTACTTCTGTATGACAACTATTAAAGAAACTTGAGAAACTTGAAACAGAGAAGCACTTCATCAAGCTGGCGGATGGCACCAGGACGAGCGGCGTGGCGACCAAAAGGGGCGATGCAGAGGTACACCTGGTGGATCTTGCGGGGAAAGTGGTGAAGGCCAAGCTGAGGAACGCGCTCCTGATACCATCTTACCCACAAGAGATCTTCTCGGTAAAAGCAGCTACTGCCAACGGAGCTACAATCAAGTTCAAACAAGGACATGACGAACTCATCCACGAGAGTGGCAAGAAATTCGAAATTAAAGAACACAACCGGCTCTACTACTGAGCAATGTTCCCTCTAATTTTTTTTCGGTCTGAGCAAACACTCAAACCTCCTGAGCAGACATCAGCAACTACTGAGCAACATACATCACCTGCTGATTAACCGGTTAGTTGATAAGCGGCGGTTTGTAAAAAATATGAGAATCTTAATTTCCCTCAATGTCTAACATAAAATATATACATTTTGCTGATACACAGAGAAATAATACAAAAAGGCATATTATATTCCTTAATCAAATATTTATTTGACCATTGATTGACGATACAGAGCAAAGTCCTTACTTTGGCGGCGGCGGTGTGAGTCGTGTCACTAACTTTTGTCTTTTTAGGAGGCTGACTCGTCATTATTTTATTAAGTGAATTATAATGCGACTTCAAGGGTGACCATATTGTGATTTTTTTTTAAAGAGGACACTCTGCCTTCAGCCTCAAGATACTTAATGATATTCAAAGTTTACTCAAAGATGCCTCATCATTATAATATATTTAAAGTATGCCTCCTCTGTATGGATATACAATTAGTTTATATTATTTTATATAACAAAATAATATCTCTCTATAACCAAAGTTACTGTATTATGGCTAAAGTAATCTATCTGACAAATCTCAAGAAAATAACTAAATCAACCTATGACAAAATAATATATATTTTCAAGTCTTACTGGACAAAATAAATAACTAGAAAAATATGAAGTAATGTTCTAAATAATACCTCTTCTGTATTAGAAAATCCAGCTTTAAAAAATATATCTTTGTATCTCTTTACAATGTAATGTAAATTATAAAACAGTAACCTCACAAAGATACTAATTTAAAAGTGCACTATGCAGTTTCAGATTTGTTGCAATTAGTGTACTAAACTAATGTATTACACACATAATCCTTAGAATGATTGTATCATAAGCATCTTATCAAACCAAAAGATCATTCTATCCTTACCTCCATCTCGAAAGTCATGGAAAAAATTGTATACGAACAGGTCGAAAAATACCTTGCGGAAAAAAATCTAATCTACGAATTCCAATCTGGCTTCAGAACATCCCACTCCACTGACACATGCCTTCTCTATTTAAACGACCACATCAAACAAGAGGTGGACGCGGGCAAATACTGCGGCATGGTCATGCTGGACCTACAAAAGGCCTTCGACACTGTCAATCACACCATTCTGATTGACAAGCTAAAAGCAATTGGTTTTGATAGTCTATCAGTGAGCTGGATGCAATCCTACCTGGAGGGGAGAGAGCAGATGGTGGAGGTAAACGGTACCCTATCCCCCCCCTCACAGTAAACTGTGGTGTTCCACAAGGAAGCATACTAGGTCCGCTACTGTTCCTAATTTATGCAAATGACATGTCGTCAGCTTGTGACTGCAACTTGTTCCTGTTTGCGGACGACTCAGCCCTGCTGGTCTCTGACAAGAACAAATTACAGGTTGAAAAAACCCTCAGCTCAGAACTAAGCAAAATCTGCATATGGCTCGCTGATAACAAACTATCATTACACATGGGCAAAACAGAGTCCATTCTCTTCGGTTCAAATAACAAACTCAGCAAGACCGACGGCTTCTCAGTTACAGTGGGTGACAATATTGTCACAAGGAAAGAAGATATTACCTACCTGGGTTCCATCCTAGAGGCAAATCTTTCCTGTGACAAAATGGCATCCAATGTAATAATAAAAGTCAACCAACGAACTCGTTTCTTGTACCGGATCTCCTCACTGGTAAACAAGAATACCCTGAAGACTCTAGCAGGAGCACTCATTCAAGGGTACTACGACTATGCTTGCACCTCATGGTACCAAAGCACCTCAAAGGCGCTAAAAACAAAATTACAAACATCTCAAAACAAACTGGTCAGACTACTGCTTGACCTTACTCCTAGAACCCACCTCACCCCTGCCCACTTTGACAACCTAGGATGGCTTAGAGTAGACGACAGAGTACAGCAACTTGCAATGGGCCTGGTCTACAAGATACACTACACGACCAAGGTACCCATGTACATGACTAAATACTTCCCAAAGGTCAGTGAATACCACGATCACAACACCAGAGGGAGCTCCACAAATCATGTTAAACCCAGATTCGGCTCAAACAAGGGACTAAACACGTTTCGCAATTATGCCACATCAATGTGGAACGCCCTACCCAAAGCTGTAAAGGAATGTGAATCACTACCCACTTTCAAAAACACTCTCAAAAAACACCTAAGGGAGACTGCAACTCGAAACTGGCCCCTGTAAATGTCCGAACACAACCCCCGCCAACACCCCCCCCCCCCACTCCTACCCCCCCCCCCCCCCCCCCCCCCCCCCAACCACCTCCAATGTACAGTCCCACCCCCACCTACCCAATCCAATGTACAGTTTCTACGCCTAATGTATATACTCTTTTTTTCTGGACTCTTTTTGTATCACAAATACAGTACTGTAATTGCAAATCTGGTATGTCATAAATGTATAGATGTAGCAGTACTGTCTATCTGTATGTCATGTATGTCATATATGTTACGATGAATTGGAAATGGGGGACCCTGGTGGAAACAAGACGAAAGTCTTTCTCTGGTCTGCATCCCCTTAACAATTGTATGTATTGAGCTGTACTGCACTGTACCCATTCTGCAATCTGTTAATAAAGTTTTCATTCATTCATTCATTCATTCATTCATTTTGAGGCATCAAAATAGTTTTCAATTATTTTCTTTCTCTCTCTGTATAGCTGCATTCTTCAATCAATTCGGACAACTTTGCCATGAAACTCTCGCCTCGTGGGGAGCTCCAGTAGCTCACCGCATATCTCGGCGCTATTTCTGCGTCGGGGAAAACCGTGCTGCGTCAAGGATCTGGGGGACTCGAGTTCGATTCCCGGACCCGCCGTCATTTCCCAGAATGTCTTCCCCTGATCTATATCCCGTTTCAACCTATATCTGTCGGTCATGCTTGACCAGAAAAGCGATAAATGCTAAAAAATAAAGTAAAAAAAAAAAAAAAACTCTCGCCTCGCACTGCTTTGTTTGTAATGTTTTTCTGTGTCCATGTGAGCTTTGAGATCGCCAGCACCTTTATTAGACACAGAAACATATGGTCAAGCTTTGCACGCGTTGCACTCCGCTTCCAATTAGTCTCGACCGGGACGATAAATTGGGAATCTTCTCTGCAGTTCATCTGTAATGTACATTTTCGCGTTTGCATTGTGAGGAGCCAGCAATGCTAGTCGGATCTGTCCACTTCCTCATCTGTTGTGTGTGTCTGTGTGAGCGCGCAGTAGCGCCGCCCACAAAGCACTGAAAGCGGGGCTTCTCTTGGTAACGTCACACGCAACAGGTTACCGTAGTATTCGGTGCAACGCGCCAGTCAATTTAACTACATGCATATTTTACACAAACGTTTCTGTGCGCGACAGATTTCAGATGTGCGCGGGAACGTTTTGCCATGTGCGCGCGCGCGCACGGGCGCACCTTAGGGGGAACATTGACTGTGAGTGATGTTCCTATAACTGACGATTCATGTAATGGCTGTTACGATATTGGCACACAATCCTTGGGCACTGTAACTATGATGATGTTTCCAGGTTACAGAATGTTGTAGAGGGAATGCAGATCAAGGGTAGAATTGACAAGAGCAAAATGTATTGTGAAATATGCACACAAGGTAAATTCATTCAGAGCAGAAATAGGGAACCTGACACAAAAGCAAAAGAAACATTTTAGCTTGTACATACAGATTTGGCTGGTCCTATTGACCCAGTAGCCAAAGATGGGTTTAAATATGCCCTAGCTTTTACAGATGATTACTCAAGTGCAGTATTTGTGTATTTTCTGAAAGCTAAGAGTGATACGGCGAAAGCTACAGAGAGATTCTTCACAGACATAGCTCCATATGGAAAAGTGAAATCCCTCCGGTCCGATAATGGCACCGAATTCACAGGACAGGAGTTTCAGTCTCTGCTTAACAAAAATAGCATTAGAGTTCTCAGCACCGTATTTGCCACACCAAAATGGCACGGCTGAGAGAAATTGGCGCACGTTATTTGACATGGCACGATGCATGTTAATTGAGAGCAATATGCCAAAAGAGATGTGGACGTATGCTGTACAGACAGCGGCAGTTATACGCAACAGATACTTTAACAACAGAACCAAGCAAACTCCATTCCACACGCTGACAGGCAAGAAACCCAACTTATCTAGGATGAGGGTATTTGGATCGGTGTGCTACGCATACAAACAGGACAAAAAGAAACTGGACCCACGAAGTGAGAAAGGGATTTTTGTAGGTTACGACAAAAATAGCCCTGCATATTTAGTGTACTACCCAGACACTAAGAAGGTCATGAAACATAGGCTAGTGAGGTTTGCCACAAAGCCTGACATGGTAAAAGAGACAGACACAAGAGACACAGACAGACCCAATTATGATTGATGATGACTTACCTGACTTACCTAGGAGGAGAAGTATCTCTAGGGCAGATGTGACAGAAACGACAGGTGTGTCTCAGGATCATGATAATTCTGATAGACCAGACAATATTCAGATAGAGGGAGGTGAGCCTCGTTACCCGAGGAGAGATAGGAGAACCCCACAGTACCTCTCTGAGTATGTCACCGATGAGAGTTCAGATGATCATGTGTTATTTAGTGTAGATTGTTGCTACAGAGTATGTGACACACCGCAAACCTTCAGAGAAGCAATGAGCTCAGACAAGGCAGACAACTGGACTAAAGCCATGCACGAAGAAATGGATTCTCTTAAAGAGAATGACATATTTACATTGACCACCCTACCAGAAGGAAAACGGGAAGTGGGGGGCAGGTGGGTCTACACAGTAAAGACCAGTGCAGATCAATCTGGCCGGGAGCCAAGGGTGTTGACTGACGCAGTCCTACAGAACCAGCACAGTGACTGAAATAAATGACAAGCTGACCCAACATTTGCACTGTAATGACTGAAATGAACAAGTCACTGAAGCAAATTGCTGCCTGTGCAACCCAATGGAGAATAAAAACTTGTAACCACTATGTTGCACTATTTGAGTCATTGTGATAATCATACTGTAAAATAAATGCCTTTTTTTTGTTTAGGTTTTTGGAGGGTTTGGAGGTGGGTGTTCTGCGTCTGGCCCCCCGTGCCAAACAAGCAAGCCAACTGTGCACTCTACAATGGCTCTTGTGCGCGCGCAAGTCTGGTTATAATTGCGCTTCTGTTGGGTCGGTCAGAGTCATTAGCCATGGCTTCAGTGGATAACCCTGATCACCTGCATTTAAGTGATATTTTAATTACCAATACCCCAGTAATAACATTACAATTGAATAAAATAAAATTTGGCCTGAATGGGTAACACTCAGCAATAAGCCATCCGTCTCCAACAGCATCTCCATGGAGACGAAGGCCCACAGAACTGTTCTGCACAATGAACGAGTCCTGCGTTCCTCCCAGCCACCGGCAATGAAACGTATCAGCCAAATGCGCATTACAGATTATCTGTACATTTGCTGAGTAGAATGCCTTTCTATTCACATAACTGAATTTGTTGATTGATGGAGCTATATGGGTACAGTCTATTGCTCCGATGATGTTGGGAAACCCGGTGATGGCGTGAAATTCTCTCTTGACCCCGGCCTGCTGTTGTTATTGATATGGGTATTGTATGTAGTTGGGGCTTGGGGAAATTATGACACCAACACTGTGGGCATAATCCTGCTCATGGAGGGTTGGGAAATGCCTGAAATGCCTCCAATCTCACACTGAGAAGAATCCCAGGGTGGAGAGGGCTTGAATGTGCACGGGGATGGCATTCGTGCATGTTGTTTCATGCTCCAATTTGGGTCCCAAATTGCGGTACAAATTAAGGAGAATGTGTCTCGTGTAGTGGAATCTACTTATGAGCCACTCCGTGCTCTCTGCAAATACTGTATATCTGCCCTATTATCTCTGAAAACACGCTCCCCGAGGAGCGCACCATGTGACAACTCTTTCGATAACGCAAGATAAGCCATGCTGCATTCATTCGGAAAGACCTATTCCAAATGCTATTTATAGAGTTTGACAACAATTAAACTCATGTCTCTATTTTACAATGAACTATAATTAATTATGAGTCATGCATGAAAGATGATTCCGTCTGTTGCAGTTTTCCTATTCTACTGCTTGGTGGCATTTACGCACGGTCGTAGCTGTGCGTAGATGTATGCACAATCTCAAGCACACGTTCATATTGATAAATCCCACACTTTGCTTAGAAATGATCTTATGCATGGTTTATGCACATATCTGTGTGTATGCAACATTGATAAATGAGGGCCCTGGTTCTCAGCCTGGTTCTGTGTAGAACCATGAAAATGGCATTCATAAGCCTGGTTCTATGTAGAACCTTGAAAATGGGGTTCCTACGCTTGGTTCTATGTAGAACCATGAAATGGAGTTCCTAAGCCTGGTTCTATGTAGAACCTTGAAAATGGGGTTCCTACGCTTGGTTCTATGTAGAACCGTGAAAATTGGGTTCTTACATTATGCTCTGTCTGCACTAAGGCTGTCCCCGAAGCCTGTTTTTGGGATTCGAACTTAAAATAATTATTAATAATAATAATTAAGTTTTTTTTTATTATTATTATTTTTTATATAAATATCCTCAAACTAAATCCTCAATTTGAATAAAGTGATTAATCTGATTAATGAGTCTTTTTTTATTAAATCAACTTTCTTTAACACATTAACACATTCCCTGCCACGCACTTTGAGCATCTTATACCATTCTCTGCCAGTACTGTAAGTCTATGGAGATGTTCACCTTCTTTGCAGGGCTATAACTTTGTAAATTGTATTGCTAAATTGACATTACTATGGCCCATTCAACATCGATTATCTATCGTTCAGGATGTAGGAACGTTTTACTTTTTCATTCATACATTCATACAAAAATACCGTCTAGAATATAAATATGTTTTTATCGTTTTCTGCAGTAATTCCAAGAACGTGAGATATAGGCATAAACGCATATATAGATTATCAAATGCTGTTTGTTGCCGATCCACGCTATATTAAAAATTTCAACTGTACATGATCCTAAACGTTATGACTGATCATGCGCGGATGAACATGATCGTCGTTAAATGCTTTATGTAGTATGGGTGATATATTGCTCAGAGCAGTTTGCATGGATAATAATAAACAAACAGGCTGAAAGTAACGTCAGCGTCCTCTCACCGTTGGGCGATGAGACTGGAGCAAAAACATCCCACTTATTTGACGGCGATCGCCTAAATCCATTTCCGGTTTGTATAATCATAATACACGGCCAAATCATATCGATTATTGCGTTATGGCAGCGATCGCTACACAGGGACGTGTGTATACAGTCCCGCAACAATAAGCGAGTGGCCGGACGCATTTCGGAGACGCACCGAGATTCAACCGGCCATTTACGGTTTGGCAACTCGCCGATCATCCACCAGGGGGCAGTATTGAAGCGTTGCAGAGTTGTGCCGGCTCACACAGCATCAGACCAGGCTCCGTGAGGGAAATATGAATAACATGGCGAAAAAATGAAATATGATCTCAATAACGTCGTACGCCGTGGAATGGCAGAATTAGCATGAACTTGAAACACGTTGTACGACGTTTTTGGCGCAGGAAGTGTTAACTGCCACGCTTATATCCATCAATGTTTGATCACTGCCACCAGTCTAAGTCTATGGAGATGTTTACCTTCTTTGCAGGGCTATAACTTTTTTTAATTGTATTGCTAAATTGACATTACTATGGCCCATTCAACATAGATTATCTATCGTTCAGGATGTAGGAACGTTTTACTTTTTCATTCACACATTCATACGAAAATACCGTCTAGAGTATAAATATGTTTTTATCGTTTTCTGCAGTGATTCCTAGAACGTGAGATATAGGCATAAATGCATATATTAGATTATCAAATGCCGTTTGATACCGATCCACGCTATATTAAAAATTTCAACTGTACATGGTCCTAAACGTTATGACTGATCATGCGCGGGTGAACGGGAGGGGGGGGGTTGTTTATAATTCCGTGATCGTTGTTAAATTATTTATGTAGTATGGGTGATATATAGATCAGAGCAGTTTGCATCGATAATAATAAACAAAAACGCTGAAAGTCACGGCAGCCTCCTCTTACCGTTGGGCGATGATACTGGAGCAAACAGATCCCAGTTATTTGATGGGGATCGAGGCGATCCATTTCCGGTTTGTATAATACTAATACACGGCCAAATCATGTCGATTATTGAGTTATGGCAGCGATCCATATCCACGGTGTGTGGCTAGAGTCCTTGGATGATAGGCGAGTGGCCGGACGTAATTAGGAGACGCACCGATATCCAACCGGCATATCCGGTTTGGCAACTCGCCGATCATCCACCAGGTGGCAGTATTGAAGCGTTGCAGAGTTGTGCTGAGTCCCACAGCATCAGACAAGGCTCCGTGAGTGAAATATGAATACCATGGCGAAAATATGAAATATGATCAAAATAACGTTGTACGCCGTGATCTGGCAGAATTCGCATGAACTTGAAACCCGTTGTACGACGTTTTTGGCGCAGAAAGTGTTAATGAATATAACTTAGCAGTTTTTTTTAATACTATAATATTAGTATAGCCTAATCTTTATCTGCAACTGTGAAGAAAAACCCCATTGGTCTAAACAGAATGAATAGACACATACAAAATAAATATAAAATAAATAAATAAATAAAAAATTTGATTTTGAATTCGAATGCCAACGTAACGAACGAACGAACGTTCGAATATTCGGGCTCAGCCTTAGTCTGCACACAACTGATATTTGGAATCCATTTGTCCTGCTGCTATATCCTCTACTAATACTGAATAATGCTCATTTACATTTTAATTTAGTCATTTAGCTGACGCTTTTATCCAAAAGCGACTTACAAGTTATGTACGACAACTAAGTCAGCAAGAAGGGTACACCTCTTTTGTGTAGTATCCTCTACTAACTCTACATTCGCCGAAATGCTTGATTGTGATTGGTCAATAGCCCCTGACAGCGGTGAATTATTTTTCGATAATCACCGGTGATTATTGTTTTTCGCAGCTGGAGCAATCAAGCCCACTGACACACACTGTTTCAGTGCAATCAGACACACCTGCCGGCTGCCGGCGATAATAATGATCAAAATAGGTCAAAATAATTGACCTTCACTGACGTTTAAAACACCTCGGCGAGGCGCCTCGGTGTTCTAAACTCTGTGTCGGTCAATTATTTTGCGACAATGACCTCGTAGCTATACATTATCCCTTACATAATACTCTTGTGTAATGTATAAATAAATCACAGCAGCTGGTTTCTGTGTTACCTGTAATGTAAAAGCCAAGTTTTGGCTTTGGCAAGAGGATAAATATATAAATAAATAAACGATGGACTTGAACTTGATTACAAGGCAACAAATCGAGGGAACAAGGGAGGGAGAAAATATTGTGTTGTGTTTCTTACCATGATGGATGATGCCATTCTCCAGCAGAGCTTGTCCCAGGTTCACCCCCTCATCAGGCTTGCTGATCTCTCCGCTCTCAATCAGCCACGATACAAACTCACTGCGGACAAGACCCCAACACACAGGCACACAATTAAGACTTAAAGAGGAACCTCCCAGAGACTGATTTATTATACACACTTCATCTTCATATCCACAAAATCATAAACAGCCTTGAACCAATTCATTTGGAGTTACTGAGTTAATGAGTTTGAACTTGTCCCCCCTTGTTGTGGTAATTACAGTTTGACGACACAATCTAGATGAAGAAATAGTACAGCTTAAAAGTTTCCTCTGAATGTTTTTTATTTATTTCAAACTAAGCCTATTAACCAAACAGCTATTGGATATACAATTAACATGATCGCTGTGGAAAAATAGAGTTCAGATGTATTGCGGGTGAAATGCCCGTTTAAATGCTTCATAGGTACGCTGGGTACTACAGTATAGTGAGGTTTAAAACGGGGACAGTACATACTGTATGGCTAGAGTACAGCCTGGCTTCTTAGGGGGATCCAAACTGAGTTATCTGGTTAACCGTCTGTAGTGCGTTAGTGAAAGGGTTAACATTCTGCAGTGTGGTTGTGAAAGGGTTAACCCGTTGTCATGTGGCAGTGAAAAGGGTTAACCTTCTGTATTGTTGCAGTGAAAGGGTTAACCATTTGGTAGTGAAATGGTTAATAAGCCTCGTTTCCAGGTTGAGACAGAAAGAATTAACCTCTGTGTGTGTGTGTGTGTGTGTGTGTGTGTGTGTGTGTGTGTGTGTGTGTGTGTGTGTGTGTGTGTGTGTGTGTGTGTGTGTGTGTGTGTGTGTGTGTACCTGTATGTCATGTATGTCAGAAATGTCAAGATATATATCTATATGTTGCGTATGTCATTAATGTCATTATGAATTGAAAATGGGGGACCCTGATGTAAACAAGACGAAAGTCTTTCTCTGGTCTGCATCCCCTCACTCAGTTGAGACCTGGGTGGAGCATTATTTTAACACTAAGGTGTAACAGATGGTTGGCAGGCTGATTATGGAGGCCACCTGGTAATAGAAGGGTTGCTGGTTCCGTCCTCACTGCCAATACTGCCGATGTGCCACCGATGTGCCACAGAGCTGCAATTCTTGTATGAAAGGTGCTATACAAATACAGTTATTATTATTATTATTATTATTATTATTATTATTATTATTATTATTATTATTATTATTATTATCATTATCATTATGTATACAGTATGTACCAACCTGCAAACTGTATGGACACATGTCTATGCACATACACAGACACCCTCCCTAGTCTTGCTCCATCTTCTCCTTCATCCCTGCACCCCTCCTCCCCTCAGACCTCCACCTCTACCTTTGGCCTCCTCCATCATCCCCCGTTCCAAATATCACTCCTAATTCTTACATTCATTACCATTGGAACCAGAGCACTGCTGCAGCCTCAGGAAGTCAAGCCAGACATCCTCCCTCTTCCTCCCCCTTCCTCCTCCTCCTGATCCGACACCCAGCGCACACCAGACACATGGGTTCTCTACTCCTCTACTTCCTTGTTCACGCTGCATAACAAAATATATTCCCTGGAGAACAGTGAATGAGAGGGAGATGAGTGCGTGTGTGTGTGTGTGCTCTCACACTGTAGGCCTATGCCTGGGGTGTGTGTGTAAATGGTAAATTTATAAAGCACTTTACAATTTGTTCCTCACATTTGACCCATTCACTCACACATTCACACACCAACGGTGGAGGCAACCATGCAAGGTGCCAACCTGCTCATCGGGAGCAGATAGGGGTTAAGTGTCTTGCTCAAGGACACTTCGACATGCTGCCGGGGAATTGAACCGGGAACCTTCCAACTACCAGCCGACTGCTCTACCTCCTCTACCTGTCGCCCCATGTATGTATGTATGTATGTATGTATGTATGTATGTATGTATGTATGTATGTATGTATGTATGTATGTATGTATGTATGTATGTATAATGTATGTATGTATGTATGCTACCCTGTGAGGCCCCCGGTTGCAAAATTACAACAACACTTTTAGCTATTTAAAAAAAAGTCTGAAAATGTTTACAAATGTAAGCACATTTACATAGTCAATGGGTCCTGTTTAGGGATGTCCGATATTATCGGCCGATATTGGCATTAAAATGTGATATCGGAAAATATCGGTATCGGTTTATTATTATTATTATTTTTTTTTTACATTTCTATAACCTTTATTTACCCAGGCAAGCAAGTAAGAACAAATTCTGATTTTATTTATTGTCAAATGTATGCATAATGTTGTGTTAATTCCACAACAAGAGATATGTAATGTTAATTACCTGAAATTATTCCATTTGGGGGGGGGGGGGAACCCTGCATATATCGGTATCGGTTGATATCGGTATCGGAAATTAAGAGTTGGACAATATCGGTATATTGGTAAAAAAGCCAATATCAAGCATCCCTAGTCCTGTTAAAAAAATGTTGTGTCTGTGCATGTGTGTGTGCGTGTGTGTGTGTGCGTGTGTGTGTGTGCACGTGCGTGTACAGTAAATGTGTATGTGCATTTGTGTATGTATTTGATTTCACATGTATGTATGCTGTTCCCTCTGCTTGGAATCAGATGATCTGAATCTTGGGGAGCTGGTCTCACTGGACACAGTATGCATTTAAAGTCATTCTTAATGACTTGGAGGCACAGGTACTTTGATTGATGTGTTACTGCCCCTGTATGAACCCTGATGTTGATGACATATTTTGTGATTCTGTCATTTATTTTGATCTTAATTTAAATCAGTGTTTTTTTTTTATGTCTGCAACCTTGGTAATTGTGCTGCTGCCTGTCTTTGCCAGGATGGTGGTCAGGTGTGTGTGTGTTCATGCAAACACATGGACACCTTGAACCATCTGTCTCCACCTGAGCTCTTTGTCTGGCTGAGGAACAATAGGCATATATTAACATAATTAATAAGAGCCTCTATCACAACCTGCTGCACTACTAGACGTCTGTGTGCGTGCGTGTGTGTGTGTGTGTGTGTGTGTGTGGTGCTACAGAAGGGTCAATGACAACAGGCTTTGATCCCCCCCCAAGCCCCTCACAAATCTGTGTGTGTGGATGTGTTCATGTGAGTGTGTATATGTATACGTGTGTGTGTATGTGTCCATGTGAGTGTGTATGCGTGTGTGTCTCTTTGTCAAAGCGAGTGGCTGTTAATTGACAATGGCAGGGGACTCAAGTGGATGCAGAGAGGTGGGAGGGGTGTGTGTGTATGGGTTGGGGGGGGGGGGGTGATCTTACATAACAGTCATTTTGGATACGGGGTCATCACAGAGTAAATTACTGTCAATATGATGAGAAGGCAGAGGGAGTGCGCGCGCACGCGTGCGTGCATGCGTGTGTGTGTACACATGTGTGCTTGGATGTGTGTTCTTGAATTACTATACTTATGAGGATTTGTTTTAGCTCAGCTCTGGTCATAAGAACTTACAAACCTTTTGTGGAAGTCAGGACTCAGGACATTCTGGGTAGTCATAATGTTAGAACATTCTGGGTCATTTTAACGTTAGGACATTCTGGGTTGTTATAATGTTAGGACATTCTGGGTTGTTATAATGTTAGGACATTCTGGGGTCGTTATAATGTTAGGACATTCTGGGTTGTTATAATGTTAGGACATTCTGGGTTGTTATAATGTTAGGACATTCTGGGTTGTTATAATGTTAGGACATTCTGGGTTGTTATAATGTTAGGACATTCTGGGTCGTTATAATGTTAGGACATTCTGGGTTGTTATAATGTTAGAACATTCTGGGTTGTTATAATGTTAGGACATTCAGGGGTTGTTAAAAAGTGAGGACATTCTGGGTTGTTATAATGTTAGGACATTCTGGGGTTAAAACGTGAGGACATTCTGGGTTGTTTTAATGTTAGGACATTCTGGGTTGTTATAATGTTAGGACATTCTGGGGTTGTTAAAACGTGAGGACATTCTGGGGTTGTCATAATGTTCAGACATTCTGGGTTGTTAAAATGTTTGCCAGGGACAACTTTTAAAGTTTAGGGTTAGATCAATGTTAGGGTAATTCATGTATTGGCATGCATTTATCATTGTGTACATTTCTCCAAACCTCTCTATCAAGCAATAGCAACCCATCCCCTATCTTAAGTCAACTCCAACCAACACATCAGACCAAAACATAAAATGTAAACAAAGTGCAATACCAAGAGGGGCTATTTTGCCTAGAGGTCACAGTTTGACAGCATTACAGATTCTACCTTGTCGTCAAGGTAATGTATAATTAACAATATAAGATTGAAAGTGTGTGTGTGTGTGCGTGTGTGTGTGTGTGTGTGTGTGTGTGTGTGTGTGTGTGTGTGTGTGTGTGTGTGTGTGTGTGTGTGTGTGTGTCTTCAGCCAAACGAGGAGAGATGGAGGCCAGAGATAACCGTGTGTGGATACTTGACACTGATTGGGAGTGTGTACGGGGGCATGAATGTGCACAGGCCTATGTAAACACTTCTGAAGCTAGTAGGTCTGTTCATCATCCATTCCAAAGCACACCACGGTGATGATGTCATCCACATCAGCTATTGGAACAACATTTATGAGTCAGTGTTCGAGGCCTCACTGTTCCATGTCCTATCTTGACCCCCCCCCCCCCCCCCATCATGGTAATCAAGGGTGACATTTTGAACAGGGAGCTCACTTGGTTAACACTTTGAGCGCCACGCCTGGTTTTCCGTTTTACCGGCTGAATGCCACCATCGGCGCCAATGTTAACGTTAATATCGCCTAATCTATGTTTTAAATTATGGCTATGTGTCTAATCTGCCCATCGCATTATCAAAGACTATTTTCCAGTCAGTGCTGTCAAGGCAGATTGTTTTTTTATCGCGTCGTTTCCGTTTCAGAGCAGTTAGAAAAGCCCCCGTTTTGATATAAAAACAGCTCATTCTGGAGCATTCTATGAAAATCGTCTTTTAGTGGAATATTCCACAACGTTGATATTCGTCGGCCTTTTTATGAATCGTTTTCAAATAAACGCTAGATGATCAATATTATACGTGCACGCAAGCACATTACGGCCGCGCACGGATAATCGCTCCGTTGATTTCCTCACAGACTTTTACAGTGAAACCGAAAGAAGACATTTCACAAAACAGCTTATAACTTCATCAAACTTACTCTGATTATCCTAATACTGCTAACATAGAGTCCTTACCCGACATCAGATGGTATCCAACTGGTATATTCCAATTCCTGATCACCATTCGAAAAAATCGATACGTGTATGGATCCAACGCGATACTGTAGATCTCCATGATCAGCGGGGATCTGAGGTTCCAGAATGAACTGTGGTAACCCCGGCTGGATCAGTGAACTGGAAAATGTGGAGTACCGGATTTTTTTCCTCATTCATTTTCATTGAGTCCATTCCAAAATCACTTATGTCATCTGGGAGACGACAGGGGGCGCTTTTTTCCACAGTGATCGCTGGCGCCGCTCGGCTATACTCGGGTAGGCTCGGGTGATGCAAACATTTTTCAGATCGCTAAAAAAAAAAAAAAAAGCAACCACCTATAAAAAAAAACTAGAAATCTTGTGAGTGGCACTCAAAGTGTTAATAGTCTCAGGCTTCAGGACAAATCATGGTCTCCATCCAAGTAGGAGAGATATACATTGGATAAGAAGGGTACTGGCTAGAGCCGCTGGACTGATCTGTTGCATCTATCCAGCCATATCTATTTAAATTATTCTTTGATGATGAGTGTCCTTTTGTTGGACAGGGTGAATGACTCTGTCAAACTTGTATGTATTTCAATGGATGGAAAGCTTTTTGGAACTGACAGATATGTTATCCGTTTAGCCAATCACAGCAATGATGCATTAACCACATTTGTGTAGAGAAGCTGAACTAGAGTCATTAGTTTGAGATAGCGTTTCAAATTCATTACTTAATCGTATTACGTTCAGGTACTGGCTATATTAAGAACATTACTTATTAAATGAAGGTAGCAATGCTTTATCCTAATTGAATATATATGTATACCGGTATATATGTATATTGACATTTTTTGTTGTTTACACTTGTTTACGTACTTGACTTTCTATTTTATACTTATATTATATTATCTTTTTATTTTATCTAGCACACTCAGGAGCAAAACAGAAAGAAGCATTTCATGCAAAAGTATTCTGTATTTCTGTATGACAACTAATAAAGAAACTTGAATATGTAGTGTTTTGGAATGAAACCCTTCATTTTGAATGCCCATGATGAGAGAGGCTGGCATGGCCTAAACTCCACCCTTCATGCGGACAAGGAACTCAAAACAGAACAGAGGCGCAGATTAGGGCTGGGCGATATGGCCAAAAATTTTATCACGATAAAAATGTTCATATCACTCGATATCGATAATTATCTCGATATACATGAAATAATTATTTCTGTCAAGTTTAAAGGCTATTTTTGCTGCTGAATGGAAGCTGAAGAAACCAGAAGGTTAATTGTGGTTCAGAATATTCTTTATTGTCAGAACATGACAAACTAGGCATACTTGCCAAACCACAAATCTGAGGTAGAAGAACATGAACACGAACTGTATAACAATACAACTTTTAAAACTGGCATTATAATGAAAAATAAATTAAATTAATTAAATCTCAAGTCTGATTAGCACACATAGCCTACTGTGTACAGACGGTTTCAAACTGTATTTTAAATTAGAAAGCAAACAAAATAAATGGACAAGAGAAAAATAAATCTCAATTTGGTCAGTATTGTCATCTGGACACGCAAAGCCATTACTTTAAGTTGCGGGGAAGTCTGTCCACCAAAAAAAATAATTCTTAATATCGTTATTGTTTTATCACCCAGCCCTAGCGTAGATGGACAGGGTAGATTACACCTGGTGGAATTATACCATCAAGATAACAGGGCTCAGTAAAACTAGCACTCAGCATCTCAGCCTAATACAATAGCCCCCCACTTAGCGAGAGTCTCTATCTCTCGGACTGTCGAAACAAACGCTTGCTAATAATCTCATCAGAGAAAGCGTTGGAAGCTAATGTAGGGTGCAATCACCGGCAGAGAGGAGGGAATTGATGAAGCAATGAGGATGAAGCAATGGAGGAATGAATGGTGGGGAGTAAAGGGGGTCAAGGGTTTGGTTTTATAACCCGAGATTGGAAGCACATAATAGGTCAAACGGTGTGTCAATAAAACGGTGGCCATTTTAGATTTCAACCAATTTGTTGGTTGATAGACAATAACACAGTGTGACACCGACAGATGGCTGTAAAATGTGTTGCCGTCGGAACGTTAAGTGGTTAATACAGAAACCATCCCAGACTGTAGTGGAGATGGTGGAGCAGATACATGCGCATGTCGGTGCACACACGTACACACGCACTCACTCAGAGAGATGTAGCCTGTTAGCGTGGAGGACGAAGGACATGGGCTGAGAGTCGTCTGTGGGTATTGCTTTTGTCCCGTCCTCAAAAGAAGATGCAATTTCTAAAAGAAATCGATATTTGCCAATATCAGATTTCTTTCAGCTTAAATACCAATACTAAAATTTTATATTTATTTGAAGCTTTTCAGACATTCCTATCTTTATATAAGCATGTTGGGAGGTTACAATTGTGTTTGTAGGGACGACTGACCAAACTGTAGGTAAGCACTTCTTCCTTAAACAAAAGTACTTGCTCCCAGCAACACAGAAATGGCTGTTAAAATACAATCGAGCTGATTCAGATAGTGCTTTTGAAAATCAGCCAATAGTCTGCCAATATACAGGTGCATCCCTCATTTCCTAAGCCTTTTTCACCCTTAGACTCACTTAGAAATGAATGACAATATTGGAAATCAATAGGCCTTATTAACCTCACTGAGACTACCAGTCATGGATATCTTCACTGACAAAGACCACATGGCTCCCTGAAATGCCGTTGCATATGTTGAGCAACTAGTTACATTTGGTGCTTGGCAACTTGTTCAACTTTAACAAGGAGGTTGGGCAATAAATTGTTGTTTTTCCACATTTTAGCAAAAAAGAAAATTAACAAGAGGGATGCATTTAATCACTGGCACTAATAGGGAGGGGGGGGGGGGGCTCGGGGGCCGAGGATAGATCTACATGTTCACCGGTGTCTCCATAACTGCCGTCACCATCACCATTAGGCCAGTTTATTTTCTGTTTCCCCCGATACGGTGCCAACCAAGAATTTTAATTGCTGCTGGAGGAATCTCACAAACACGGGTGTGTATGTGGAGCCAGCGGGCGTCATGGAAAAACACACATTACTTCAGGAAAGACCCTCATTGTCCATTCATGGCATTGAGAAACTCGTGGGGACAGTGGAGGGGGATTGGGCCCATAGCAGAGCCTCGGCTAAGGGCTCTCGCTAATGAAACTGTGTGCGTGTGTGCGTGTGTGTGTGTGTGTGTGTGTGTGTGTGTGTGTGACTGATAGGGGTGAGTGTACGAGCCCCTGACAAAGTGCATGGCTCCCAGCTCGAGGGGGGAATCATTTAGAGGCTCCTCACTCATCAGGGTGGGCCTTGTGAGGGGCTGAGTTGTGTGTGTGTGTGTGTCTCTCTCTTCTCTGTATGTGTGTGTGTCTGTGTGTGTCTATGTGCACACAATAGGAAAGAGCAGTGGACTCAGGAAGCGCCTGCTTGATGATACGGCTGTATGGGCGGGGGGGGGGGGGGGGGGGGGCTACTTAAGGCCCCTCCACAGTCTGAGAGAGGTGATTACACTGTGTATGATTAGGGCCAGGAGGATGTAATGACAGAAGCAAATCAAGCAGTTTGCCAGAACCTCGGGAGATGGCATGCCAACTCTGCCAGCTAACCTTACATAATACTGACTCTTCAGGATGTGTCCCCTGCGCTTCATGCATGAGAAACGGTGAGGGATAGTTCACACTGTTGCGTCACTGTCAGTAGCGTCCTCGGATACTTAAAACAAAAATGTCGGCTCAAATTAACTCACTTTCCCATGAAGCACTTGGGCACGATGCTGAGCTTCCTGCGTCGGTCCTTGATGAGGTGTCGGCTCTTGGTCATCATCATGTGGTAGAGCTTCTCTCCCTTCTCTGCGATCATCACATAGGCATCGCGCTCCATGCCCAGCTTAAGACCTGAACAGAGAGCAGACAGGCACCAATCAGACACAAAAGGAATTTTTTGTGTAATTTGGGGGGCGTCCTGGTGACTCCCAACATCACAGGTTCAAAATCAGCTCATGGCGTTTTGACTCATTGCCTTACCCCACCCCATCCTTCCTGTCACCTTTGCACTGTTGCAGATTTTGTTTATCTAGCAGCTGAGGTTTCTTTATACACAATGAGTTATGCAATGAAGTGAAAAGCACTTTAGTGTAGTTCAAATCAGTAAACGTCCTACCCATGATGCCTAGTTGAGGTGATCCAGAAAGAATCAGCGATAAGAGATAGATGGTATTGGGAATCAATTTGTAGTCGCGTTGACGAGAGACTGGGGGAGTGAAAGCACATTATGCAAATAGATTCTGATCCTCTCTTTAAACCAAACCCAATCTTCCCAAGTCGATTCCCATGACTGGCATCCAGGCTGCTATGAGAGAACCTAGAACAGCAACCGCACCACGGTGCCAAGAAAAACAGAGTGGGCCCAGAAGAGGGCCCTGGGGGATGCACAATTTCCACTCCTCAACCTCAAGACATCCATATGTATCAAACCCCAGGGAGAAAGGCTGTCATGGGGCTGTGAGAAGAGACAATGCTTTTGCCTGGAGGACTTGGCTGTGTGATGTGGTGCATTATGTAGGAAAGGAATGGCGCACGGCCGCTCATGTCTGCCGCCACCTTCTGAAGCTAATCCAGATGTTAATCTCCCAGAGACAAGCCCCGTTTCCATGTTTGTTTGTCAATGCAGTGTGACGGCTGTCGGCTATTACTGTATCTCTCTATGGTAAGGCTGAACATTGGGGGCCCACTCGAAGGCCCAGTGCCCTGGTAAACACCCACTACAGAGCTCCCTGTCTGAGCAGCTTAACACCATCATGGAGCTCTGGGAACTTAGCTACACTATGAGGTTTTCTAAACGGCGTGAGTCTCCCTAAGCTGTTAAACTCTACTGAGGGATTCATTCTGCTACTAGACCTTCACCGTAGGGTTTTCACAGAATTGAATCCAATCTTTTTGAGAGGTCATACTTCCAGTGTGGGACTCAAACCATTCCAGCTTCATTACGGGGGGCTCTGTGTGGGCAGCAAGTGATGGAGGTGGGGTCAGATTACGTTTGACAGCAGCTGGAGTGGACTCAGACAATGATTGTCATTGAACAACAGACAGGGTCTGTCTGGTGCGGAGGCCCCTGCAGATTCTGCTCCAGCTGTCGGAGCTTGTCCAGAACCACTCTTTATCTCCCCACACTCATTGGCTCAGGCTAGTGAGCTAACACGTATGCTAACCCACTCATTTCCCCCCTCAGGCTAGCAAGTCAAAACGCATGCTAACTCACTAGTTTTTCCCCCTCAGGCTAGCGAGCTAACATGCATGCTAGCCAACTTGTCGTCCCCCCCCCCCCCCCCCCCTCAGGCTAGCGAGCTAACACGCATGTTAACCTCCACTTTTTCCTTCAGGCTAGTGAGCTAACATGCATGCAAACACACTCGTTTTTTTCCTGAGGCTAGCGAGCTAACACAGTATTGTTTTTACTCTGGCTAGTGAGCCAACAGACCGCTAACCAGGGCTCTACAGTGCGACAATTTCACTCGCATTTGCCCCTAAAAATGTATTTGTGCAAACCAGATTTTTTTTTTAATATTACTAGCACAGTGTGCAAATAATAAATTTGCATAGTGGATGTGTCAAAGCGCAATTGTCATTTCAAAATAGACACAAAGCAGCGTTGACCTTAAAGTTTAGAATCTATGACAGCTCTGTGACAACTTCTCTCGCGAGTCACGCTGTTTCTACAGTATGTGCAATGAAAACTCTGCAAGCAACAGGTCCAATGGTTTAACATGCTTTGCATCCTCGCCATTCATGCATGTCCACGTCGTGGGAAAAACCATAACTAATGTTAACTGTAGTGCAACGCTAACTAAGGTAAGCTAACATGCTAATGCTAACTAAGTTATCCCTGGAAATGCTCACAGGCACAGCTGAGAAATTAGTTTAGTTTATCCATTAGTGCAGGGGACTAAGAGCCACAAAAATTACTGTGGTACCACAAAGTGGTGCCACACCATATAATTATACCAGCGTTTCTCAACCTTTTTTTCAGTCACGGCACCCTTCATGTGTTTATAGGTCCCACCCTCTGGCCTCGAAGTTGCTAACGTCTTTTTTATTTGGGCATCACAGGGTTAAAAGTACCCTGTGAGACTGAAATGACTAAATCACTTTTAGCCATTAAAAAAAAAAAATCTGTAAATGTTTATTTAAAAATGTTTAAGCACATGTACATACGGTAGTCAATGGGTCGTGTTGTTCAGCCTCACAATGCTATTGGATAGTAAATGTGTTTATAGGTCCCACCCTCTGGCCTCTGAAGTTGCTAATGTCTTTTTTATTATTACAGAATGTATGAATGTTGCATTTTCTTTTCAAATGTAGCCAATAGTAAAGACCCTAACCCTGTCAAAACAGCAGTCAAAGTGTATATTTTCAGCATTACGTTTGTTTACCAATGATTTTAACTGGTATTAGTGAAATATAAGATTATAGAAATCACAGGGCATTGAGTCGGAAACCGGCGCATATTGACGGGAGGAATGAAGAGACCCAGGGCTTTCGATGGGCTTTCGAATTTCGAAAAACTACACTACCCAGCTCACGCCATCATCTGACTTCTGGATTTACTTTTTATTTCTCTTATTTTTCGGGATTATCTCCCACAAACCTGAACGTTATTGCCATAAAACAGAACAGTTAGTTTCTCTACCTAACGTCTAGCAAAAAACGGTGTTGCAATCGGAAGAAAAATGGTGGAGAAATTTACATTATAAAAAAGTGTACTTACAGTAGATTTCATTCACGGTTTGTGAATCACGCCTTGTGATACTAAATCCAGATTGAACTCTGCCATGGGAAAGGGGAGATTTGGCCCGATCCATAGATGTGCGACTTGGCCATAATAAGGTAGTTTATAGGCCTGATATTCTATATTCTATAATCATATTTCAAATTGCATGTGTCCGGATGACAGAATTCAGTACTGTATCTACAAAACTTTCTGTTTAATCATCTTCCCTTTATTCATTTGCTTAGATTTTTCAGGTCTGGTACATTTGAGCATGGTGTTATTCACAGTCAAATTGATATTCTCATTTGGTTCATTACAATTTACTCAAGCCTAGTAACAGACACAATATTTCTGACACTGGGAATACATTCCATGAGATCCATAGATGTCCCTAGAATCAGATACCAAGAACATGCAAATGGTCAATTAAAAAAAAAAATCTGTAAATGTTTATTCTACGTTCTTATGGAATGAATGAGATATTTTCTTTTTCAATGGATGGAGGAGCCACACATTGACGGGTAAAGAGTCGCGGGTTGGCCACCCCTGCATTAGAGAGTCTCTCTCTCTCTCTCTCTCTCTAGGCTAACAATCCTGATTCATGAATCTATTTAATTCAAAAGGAAGATATTGATGGACATTAGCTATAGCTCAGCAGCTGTAACAGAATTATTTTATTATTTTTAATTATTTAGGTTTCAACAGCATCAAAATATTAATTTAAATTATAATTAATTAAAGAATTGTATCAAGAATTGTCCATGTTCGGTCATCTTTTCCTAATATTTTAGTTCTTTGCTGTGGTATTGTTTTAGAATCGGTATCGTCAGTGGTGCAGTGGCAAATTGACAGTAGGTCAAACGCTCCACGCGCGTGCGCGCGCATGCACAGTTTTTTTTGGCTGCTCTCGTCCTGCAGCTGGATACTATTGCCTCACAGCGCGGCCGTCAGCTGGCTCTGCGGCTCTGCAGCTGCATGCTTCTCCGGGAGTCCGGTTGGATAATGCCATGTAAAAAGCGATTGCGCGTACTTCAGCCTCAGTGAGCGAGGTATAACGCCGTTATACCGAGTTATACCAGCACTGCATCATCGTGATACTGGCTGGTATCGGAATCAAAGTTCAAATGTTGGTATCATGACAACACTACAACATACAAAAGCAACTGGACAACCAATATCCTTTGCATCTAGTAGACATGGGCCAATGTGTGGTGGTAAATGGCAAATGGCTGCATTTGTATAACGCTTTTATCCAAAGCGCTTTACAATTTGTTCCTCACATTTTACCCATTCACTCACACACCGATGGCAGAGGCAACCATGCAAGGTGGCAATCTGCAACTCAGGAGCAATTGTCTTGCTCAAGGACACTTCGACACGCTGAGGAGCCCGGGAGGAGCGGGAATCAAACCGGGAACCTCCAAATTACCAGACGACTGCTCTACCTCCTGAGCCACTGTCGCCCTGTGTGGTATGTGCTATTGCACAGATGTGTGTCCCTTAGTATGCACATGCACACACAGTATAATAATATGTATGTAATACATTGTTAATAAACTGTTACTTGAAAATGTTTCACTGTGCTCCTAAATTTCTTTGTGTGCTCCTACATTTTTTCATTTAGGAGCACAAGAAGTTAGCGTAGAGCCCTACTAACACACACATTTTTTTCCTTAGGCTAGCGAGCTAACACTCATGCTAACCCACTTATTTTTTCCCCCTCAGGCTAGTAAGCTAACACAGATGCTAACCCACTAGTTTTTTCCTCAGGCAAGCAAATTAACACGCATGCTAATCCACTAGTTTTTCCCCTCAGGCAAGCGCACGAACATGCATGCTAACCCACTAGTTTTTCTTCCCTCAGGTCCGTGAAAACACTGATAAGAGGAGCACGGCCACATTCAGCTGGCAGCAGTCAAAACAATGGAATCCTCCAGGGAGCTCTGAGAGAGGACCTAATGTCCAATTAAAGCTCAACAGCAACACATGGAAAAGGTCGCTTTAAACAAGGTGTGCCAGGAAAGATGAACGTAACAAAGCACCAGGGGGACAATGGGGAAAATTAGGATGTAGCCTAGTGTTGCATCATCATATAGTTGTCCAGACGTGTGAGGCCAAAGGGTCAAAGTATGGTATAGTAGGGTATAGAGAAAATGGCTTAGAGTGGGTGATAGGCAGGAAGAGGATGGAAGAGAGGGGGGGGGGGTTGGCACTGTGACTGATCTGGCATCTGTTAGCCCCAGGTCAGTTTCCGCAGGGTTGTAACCAGATACCACCGGCCGCAGCGCGCTTCTTCATACTCCGTAACCCTCCATTTTCACAGAGGGATCAGGTGCTGACACTACAGAACTCTGTTGTGACCGCTTACTAAGTCCTGGTCCAAACGGCAAAAAGCTAATTTGCGACATGTGAAATATTTAAGCGATGGTTGTAATCAGAATGAAGGTGTATGTTAACTCTCGCCTCTTGGACCTTCTGTTGTAGCATTGGGCTGGAGTCATGCTCATGGCCTCTGTTTTGATTTTTAGTCACCAATGATATCGGGTGTCGTTTTGCCTACAGCCACAAATCCAGTTAATGCCTTTCACGCTTTATTCACACACACAATAACAAAGACAGATGGCTACCGTCAGACAGGTGTCGTTACTGCCCAACTGGGAACACTTTTGAAGTCAAAAGAATTAAGTCAACAAAAATGAAAAAAAGAAGAACATCTATGAACTTGATATTTTGACAAAAATGTGTTATTGTCATGTTTAGTCATTTAGACTTTTAGTTTTATTATCACAAGAAATAATTAGGCCTAATATTAGGAAAAAACCCAATAATCAAACTACATATCATACTGCTGTATAGTAAAAGAGAGGGGGGGGGGGCTTTGAAATGCTCAGTTACTGCCTTTGTCTGAATTGCAGCTTCCTTTCCTCGAATCATGTTTTTGCTAAACTCGATAGAGAACACAACTAATTCTACATAAATACATAAAGGGAAGTGGTGTTTTAGTAGGTTTTACAGTAAGTATGGTAAGTGAGAAGCATATCTCAGTAAAACAGATGTTTTGGGTGTGTGACTGACCTCAAATCTTTTTTTTCCCTCAGAAAATGGTTCAAAAGCTCATTTAAAGCCTCCACGTCATGTTCCACTGTCAGCTGAGTGTAAACAGTAGCTGTAAACAACAGCCACAACCCCTCACTCCACATCACTGAGACGTTAACATATAGAAGACTTATATAACCAGTGAATATAGCAGCTTCTGATGTTATAACTGCAATGTGATCCTCCCTCATCAGGCTGCTGTGTCCTTAGCAAGCAGCGGCAAGTCTATTTCAAGCTCTGGCTCGGATCGAAGACACTGTTTTGAGCCCATGTTGTTTGTGAATGAACTGTATTTATTGAACGCTCCGTTCCGCTTGGGGCTTTAGTTTAGCCTACAACACCTACTGTACATCTCCTGCATCTCAAGTAGGAATTCACTTTTTCCGTGCAAACAATAGATGGCTGTACCTGGTCTCCTGTTGTGCTCAAGGTGGGATATACAGTACATAGGACACATCCAGGACATACACCTATTCCTAATACACTCATACAGTATACACATCCAGGACATACACCTATTCCTAATACACTCATACAGTACATAGTACACATCCCGGAGATACACCTATTCCTAATAATCTCTCTCTCTTCTACATTAATTTCTTTCTATATTTGTGTGTGTGTGTGTGTGTGTGTGTGTGTGTGTGTGTGTGTGTGTGTGTGTGTGTGTGTGTGTGTGTGTGTGTGTGTGTGTGTGTGTGTGTGTGTGTGTGTGTGTGTGTGTGTGTGTGTGTGTGCGTGTGTGTGGAAGGGGGGGTGGGGGGGGGGGGGGGGGGCTACACACAAGAAGGGGTCAACTCACTCTCTCTCTGTTCCCGCTCCCTCAAGATGGCGTCCAGCCACTTCTGCTTGTCCTCCGCGTTCTTCGCCATGCAGACGAACCACTTGTTTTTCGCCGTGTTGTGGATCTTCCAGCCATTGGTCACCGTGTAGTTGTTGCTGTGGTAGTCCGCTGGCACGGTAACAAGACTGGTTAGCATCGAAGGTATCAAATACACATGCTACAGAGTACACGTCATGACACTGTTAAAGGTTTCGTTTTGTTTTTAGAAGCCTATCCTATGGATTATTAACCAAACACCATAATGGGGGTCGTTAAAAAGGTTTTCAGACGGTGTTTTAGTGTTTGAGGATTCGTTTTAGCATTCATTAGCGATGCTAGTGCAAGTCAGTGAATTGTGTATTGAAACAATCATTATATATTTTTTCTTACTCGTACATGTGGGTAAAATTACATGCTTTCCACGCAAATGGTTTCAAAACCTGTTGACTTGAGCGTCGCTGACTAGTGCTAACAAGAGGTTGCTAGCAATTCTTCAAAAACAAAATATTCGGTGTGATCACATGTTAGCTCTTGTGAAAGGATTCCTGCTTATAAAATCAACAGAATCAGGTCAAATCGAAAATCCTGCACCATCCCCATTATAAATTATCCCTCTCCAAAGTAATTTTAAGTCATGCATTCATTCTGTGTTTTTACTACTTTATCCAACAGACAAAAAAGAAAATCATCATTATTTACTGTACACACGCCTGTCGTAAACGCTGACCTTGTAACTAAAATAAAATGATGAGCCCAATATAATTGCAGCACGCAGAAGCGATGCATAATTGAACTACCGTAGTTGAAAAGCATTGGCCAGGCAAACATAGATTTACAAGTCCATTAGGAAGACAAAAAACGATGCACCTTAAGGAGTTGCAAAAGACACATTATTTCCCCCTGACTCAACATTTTTTTTTACCCCTCTCCTCTTTCTCTCTCATCCCTATTCTAATTTTACCATCCATTTGGCTGCAGGTGAGGAGTCTCCTGAATAATGAATGGTCACGGGTAATGGCCTGCATTAGCCTAATGCCTGAAGGTCATATAAATAGATATGATATCTCGGACAGAGAGCTGCCTACTCTGCCATACCACTGAAAGAGTGTGTTCTTGGCCCACGTTGATATTTAGGTGCACAGAGACTTTGGAGAGGAATTCCAGTGAAAGTTCATGTTGGTACACAAGTTCTTATCAAGGGGTAAGGGGTGTATTGCAGAAGGTGTCGGGATTATGGCATCAGTTGGCTGAACGGAAAAAACGGTCTTGTGCTGTTTTTCTTTTTTTTATCTACTTTTTCTCCCCATTTTCAATTTTTCTCCCATCCCAATTTCGTATTATCCAATTCTACCCTCCCCTGTCTCGAACGTTGTTAGACCATGCCTCCCACTGGTCGGCTGCAATGTGGACCAAGCCTTGCATCACGTGTCCCCTCCGGTACATGAGGAGGCAGCTGTCGCATCTTTTCACCTGTACAGCGCGATCTCTCAGCGGCGAGGAGTAACGCATGAGGCTCACGCTGCCCCCGTTGCTTCCCGATTCTGCTGTACAGGCGCACCAACCGACCTGTAGGAGTCGCTGTCCACAACGTCCGATCCCCACTCACCGGCTTTCCCACCCCTAACACTGCCAATTGTGTTAGTATGAACGACCAGCCAAGCCGGAAGCAACGCAGAGAGCTGGGCTCGAACCCAGCATCTCCTGCGTTAGTGGCGAGCGCCTTGCCCACTGCGCCACTTAGCCGCCGGTCTTGTGCTTTGTCATATCAATATAGCATGCTGCTATATGTGGATTTTATGGTGGTTTTTGTTTTTGATCTATTGTGATGTTTCTTCTTGACTTGTACAGCCCATGGGCATGGGGGCAATACCATGTGATCCTGGGCTATACAAATACATTTGATTTGATTTGATAAGCTTCAGTTATTGTGCGATTTTCAAGGTTATTATAATATACAGTTTATGAATATTGCCTTATTAATAAGACAATACTACACATACTAGATCTTTGTCAGTGTTTTGAGCAGAAAACCCACACGCTACACCTACATTTTAAAAAGGCATGGAAGTGCAACGCTCAACACTTTTAACACCTTAGTTCTGAGAAGCAGGTCTGTTTTTGTTTGTGGTTTCCTCCCCAGCTGCCTCAATGTGAAAACCAACAGCCCACACGCAGCGATAACAAGCATGTGACCATGATCTGCCTTGCCAGTGTAGAAAAATTGAAAAAACATGTGTGAGAGAAAGAGAGAGGGGGGGGGGGGGGGGGCTGTTTTAAATGTTTTATCTTGAGGTCTACACTAACAAACACTAGCACGGTGCCTCGCAAGAAACCACAACAGCAAAATGAGCTGAGCGCCGTGCCTCGTTCATCGGTGGGGCTGTTTCAGGGTGTGTCACCATGCCTTTCCCACGTCAGATTTCAAATCAATGCCCCAAATACAATGAATCGCTGATCAAAGGTGAGCGGATGAGGTTGCTGAGCTACATCCTGTGCAACGAGGTGAGAATAGGCTGCGCCACCCGGATCTGTAAACATGTGTCAAAGATTCAAATCATCATCCCTTCGAGTACATCTGCTGCCTGTACATAATATTACTGTACATGCATCAGCCTATTTACGCAGTAGCACCTGTTACACTGTATACAATGTATATTACACACCTGTCCTGTATAATGTTATGCACCTTACTTTGGTTAGATGCCAACTTCTTTTCGTTGTACAGCACTTTTGAATCTAATGTAATCTAGTGTTAAGAGGGTGGTGCATACTTTTACAGGCTAAAATACTGAATGTATATAGCAGGGACAATGCTAATTAAGTGGCATGGGGGGGGGGGGGTCCTATAGTCTTTGAACTATACACAATAATGCCTCATCAGCCCTCTTTCAACCTCACCCAATCTGTCACAGCACCAACGCATGAAAAAGGACATACACTTGATCTCGTTTTGTCATTTGGACTATCTGTCAATATAATTGCTGCTGGTGCTTTCTCTGACCACTCACCTATTGTTTTCTCTACTAAAATCCCTGCTCTGCTATTTCCCTCATGTACCTACAAAAAATCCTGCACGTTTACCCAATCTGTGTCTTGAATGCAAACAGTGTCCCAAATATCGATGACTATCTCTCCATGTTCAACGAGTCATGCACCGATATTCTAAATACTGTTGCACCTTTTAAAACCAAACGCATAAAACCCCTCCCCACACACTGGCTAAATGAATCCATGCGTGCTTGTAGACGTGCTGAGAGGAAGTGGAGGAAGGACAGGTTGCATGTCTCCCTCCAAATTCTACACAGCGCTCTGTCCATCTACCAAACGGCTGTCAAAATTGCTAAAACAACCTACATTTCCAACCTAGTCACAAAAAATAAACCCCTTGTTCAAAGTCCTAAACTCCCTCATCAACCCCTGTGCCACTCCCTCTGTTGTACCCTCATTAGCTCTATGTGAAGGCTTCCAACATTTCTTCATCAGCAAAGTCTCTGCCCTCAGATCTCTCTCCCCCTTGCCCCCCCCCCCCCCCCCCCCCCCACCGCCTGCTGTTTTTGACCAGTTTGCCCCGGTCTCCCTCTCCTCCCTTTCCGATGCTATTAAACACCTGCAACCAACAAATTGCCCCTCTGATGCACTCCCCTTGCGCATCCTAAAGGAAGTACCTGACTCTGTCCTCCCCATATTATTACCACTACTAAATGCCTGCCTCAGCACTGGATGTGTTCCGGCTGCCTTCAAGCATGCTGTGGTCCAGCCCCGGATAAAGAAGCCCAACCTCGATCCCTCTGTCTTTGCAAATTTTAGACCCATCTCACAATTGCCATTTTTATCAAAAATCCTGGAGCGCATAGTCTACACACAGCTACAATCATTCCTTGAACACAACAACATACTGTACATGATAAATTCCAATCTGGCTTTAAACCACGACACAGCACTGAAACGGCCCTCCTCTGTGTCTTAAATGACTTGATTTCAGCTGCTGATGCAGGCAACCCATCCCTACTACTACTCCTTGACCTCACAGCCGCCTTTGACGCGGTAGACCACAACATCCTTTTAGCTCGCCTCGAGCATCACGTAGGCCTTAGGGGCCCCGCCTTAGACTGGTTCCGGTCCTACTTAAGCAACCGGACCTTCTCTGTCAAACTTGGTGACTTCACCTCCTCTGTGGCCCCCCTCACCTGTGGGGTGCCCCAAGGCTCGATACTGGGTCCCACCCTCTTCCTCTTATATATACTCCCCCTAGGCCAGATCTTGGCAAAACACAACATCTCTTTCCATTGCTTCGCCGATGACGTGCAGGTCTACCTCCCCCTAAAATCCACCCAAGGAAAACATCCATACAACCGCTACTTGATTGCCTGGCAGAGATCAAGTGCTGGATGTCTGAAAACTCCCTGACACTGAACGAAGGGAAAACAGAGGTCATTGTTTTTAATAGTGCCCCCCCGGCCCCCCTCATCGACGCACTTGGTCCCTTGGGTCCAAACCTCTCCACCTCTGTCAGGAACCTCGGGGTTATCTTTGACAGCAATTTAAAATTGATGAACAGGTCAGCGCCGTAGTCAAAAACAGTTTTTACTACCTCAGACTCCTGGCGAAGACAAAGGCATACCTCTCTCAAAACAACCTAGAGACGGTGATACATGCCTTTGTCACCACTCGCCTCGACTATTGCAATGCCCTCTACACAGGCATTGACAAATCCCTGCTCCGCCGCCTACAGCTGGTGCAGAATGCAGCCGCGCGCCTCCTCACCAAAACAAAAAAACATGAGCAGCACAGTTCTGGCCTCGCTCCACTGGCTGCCTGTTAGTTTTAGGATAGATTTTAAACTAGCCCTAAATGTTTTTAAATTACACAATGGCACGGCTCCTCCCTGTCTATCCGAGCTCCTGCACCGCCACATCCCCCACAGATCCCTTAGATCAGCCGACCAGCTGCTATTGGTGGTGCCTAGAACTAGGCTCAAGACTAGGGGAGTCAGAGCCTTCTCCGCCGCAGCCCGCCGCAGCGCCTAGACTGTGGAACAGCCCGCAATATACGGGCCGCCCAGACCTTGCAGGTTTTTAAACACTTTTAAAAACCTACTTGTTCTCCCTGGCCTTCCCCCCCACTTAATCACCACTAGACCCCTGGCCCCTTTTATCTTCTTTGCTTTACTGTGTCCTACCTGTTTTTATTACATTCATTGTTTTACTGTGTTTTTAATTTTATATCTTGCATCGTAATATTTTTGTCTTTTATCAACCTGCCTGTAAAGTACTTTGGTGCCAGCTGCCGCTGCTTAGAAATGTGCTATATAAATAAATAAAATTGACTTGACTTGACTCATAGAAGTGCTAACTATTATTAATAATAACAATTATTATTAGTAGTAGTATTATTACTATTATCTATGTTGTTTAGCATCATGTTTTATATAAAAAGCCAATATCGAGCTCCCTAACAACAATGTATGAATGAAAAAATATAACGTTCCCACATCCGGAACGATAGATAATCGATGTTGAATGGGCCATAGTAATGCAGATATAGCTATAATATTTAAAAAGTTATAGCCCTGCAAAGAAGGTAAACATCTCCATAGGGTTACAGTGCTGGCAGACTGGGTATAATGATGGGCACAATGCCCGGCGCCCGATGTGTTAACACTACTATATGTATGAAAAACGAATGGGGAAAACCAAATGCCTGGGTGACGCAGGCAGGCCAATCAACTAATGACTTACATGAGGAAGAGGGTGAATGAATATACAGAGAGAGAGAGAGAGAGAGAGAGAGAGAGAGAGAGAGAGAGAGAGAGAGAGAGAGAGAGAGAGAGAGAGAGAGAGAGAGAGAGCGATGAATGAATGGACAGACCGATGGGCTTCAAAGACAACACTGCCACGCTTGGCACACACACACCTGTTCCATCCTCCACATTCTCCACCTCCATCACCTCCGTGTTGATTCGTCCTCTGAAGACATACTGCGGTCCGTTGATGGACTTGGTCCTCTTGGCCGACTTCTTGCCAGAAACTCTGGGGAAATTAGTCACAAGATTGCGGTCGTCACTCGGTGTGGGGAGTTTGGGTGGGGAGGATATCTGTTGTTGCCAGGGCCAAATGTATAAGAACGGAACCTATGTCTTAAACACACGCACACACATTCATACAGGCAGAGGTATGTCACACATACACATACACACATATGCTGGTCTGTTTCTGTTTTGTTTTTGCATACTAATGACTTTTCTACCCAAACAGGAATTTGGACATTAGCTCCAATTTTCCAGTCTTTCGCTAGATAAAAACACGTTCTTGTGTGCCCTCCTTTCCCCCTACCACCCTCCCTCCTCACCCCCCCCCCCCCACCTTTGACACGTTGCCCCGGCAACATTGCCTATATTCTTCTCTGCTGTTCCATCTCTCACCGGGACTTCCTCTTGCAGTAGACCAGGAGGTTGTCGAAGAGGAAGAAGACACGCTCCTGGATGTTGCCCGCTGAGATCTTCAGCAGGTTGCCTTGAAGGAGCAGCCCCGTGCAGATGTCCGTCAGGTTGGTGCCCTGAAGCAGAGAGAAAGATCAATGTGGAAATCAGCTACAGATTAGAGGTGGATCATTAGTATTCATCTGTGAATTTAACTGTTGCATGCGTCTTCATTAGGACAGTGGTGGACTAAAGGTTAGGGGATGGCTTATGACTAGAAGAGCACTGGTTCAAATCCCCTGGAGCTCCCTTGAGCAAGGCATTAAACCCATAACTGCTCCAGGGGAACTGTGGTTGTACTGAGCAACTCCCAGATGTGAATGTGTGGAAGTGTGGGAGTGCATATCAGGGCTGTTAAAGTTGTTAAAGGAACATAATCGATGCATGGACCAAGCGTAAATAATGAAAACAACAAAAAAATGACAAAACAACACTGACCTTTTCTACTTTTGCACTTACTATTAACACTTTGAATGCCATCCACGAGTTTTCTCGTGTTTACTCCCCGCGGGTTGAATGCCCACTCACGAGAATATTTGTTTGTTCTCTTTTTTTTTTTTTTTTTTTTTTTTTATCTGAAATCATATTTCATCAACCGGGTCTACCGTTGGAAATTCAGCTACCTCAGGCGCTCAGATGTGAAAAAAGCTCCCCCTATCGTCTCCCAGGTGGTAATTCACCCTTTTGGATTCAATGAAAATGAATGAGAAAAAAAAAACCTGTACTCCACATTTTACTTCTCACTCACCCAGCCGGCGTCTACCAGCTTCATGCTGGACTCTCAGAGCAGCGGGAATATGTGTTTTACAGTATACACGGTCGATCAATAAAAGGAGTGATTTTTTCGAATGGCGATCAGGAATTGGAATAATCCATTTGGATACCATCTGATCTCAGGTAAGGAATCTATGTTACCAGTCTAAGGATAATCAGACCCGTTTTCACGGATTATATAAGCTTTTATGTGATTATGTGATATGGCTGTTTGACTCTGCTCGCGGTCAGGAAATAGGAGAAGCGATTTTCAGCGCGCGCCACAAGCGTGCATGCGTACACATATACTATCGATAATCTAGCGTTTATTTGAAAACGATTCATAAATAGGCCAAAAAATTACAACGTTCTAGAATATTCCAGGAAAAGGCAATTATCAGGGAATCTCTTATTTTTTCCGTGAAACAGAGTGCTTTTCAGAATGGTAGAACACGGAAATGAACCGATAAAAAAACAATCTGCTACGACAATGTTGACTGGAAAATGAGTCTTTGATAAGCGACGGGCAGATTAGACACATAGCCATAATTTAAAACATAGATTAGGCGATATTAACGCTAACATTAAAGTGGTTCTGGGCATTCAAGGGACTAATAAGGAATTAAGCTTGGGCAGTGAAAGTGTTAACGTCTCTCTAGATAAGTGTCAACTAACTTAATGTAATTGTAAAATAATCCACAGGCTATTTTATCGGAGTGGGCCGTGAAAGTTCTAATGGCACTCAATCTCAATCTAAACGGAGGGGGAGGAATGAAAACACTGAATGTCTGCATTCTGTCTCGAAGAGTTCACAGCCTCCATAAAACAATGAAATGCAGCTGTAACAATGTGAGCAACTTGTTTTCATTCCATTGTCACTGATAGGAAGGAATGAGCAGCGTCTACACCTCCCACTTCCCAACGTCCATTTACACCCACTGACTGCAAGGCGGTTAACCCTAACCAGCCCTAGTCGTTTCTTGAACTCTTCAAATTACACATAAAAAAAAAAAAAACTGGCATCCACACTGGCTGGAGGGCTTGCCAAGACAACTGCAGGTCTGCCCTACGACTGGAGGTTTTAGGGAGGTCACGTGTGAAAGCTAATAGGAAACACCAAGTTAGAGGGAGCTAATGGGAACAACTATTAGAGCGGGCCAAACACACATCCCTGTGGGACTCCTGGTCACACACACAAACAGAGACTATTTATACTTTTCTCATAATCCAGATACACACGATTAGTGCATGCACACTAGTGTTGTCAAAAATATCGATTTTTCTATACATATCGATTCTGAATATTTAAAACGGTTTCAATACTCATTTCCCGCAATATCGATATTTAATTATTCATAAAAAAGATTTAAAAAAAAATGTATTAGGAAGTTGCATTGTTTATTTCAATACCTGTAATAGTACAGTAGTCCACACACACACATGTGCATTCAGTTAAGTTGGAATATGACTGTAATACAAACAGTTCAGTTTGTCAGGTACATGCAACACAGATTACAGTGTTTACTTAATTTCTAAGATTATATCATTTAGTTATTTTTAAATGTGTGATCTAAAGATAAACAAAGGGTTTTAAAAGTGTTATATTTATCTTCTCTTATAGTACCAGAGAGAAGCTGAGGAGAATCAACCAGCAACAAAAGCAAAATAAAAAAAAAATATATATTTATCTTTTTTTTTACATTTTAAGATTGAACCTTTTTCCCCGTGGTATCGAAAATGGTATTGAATATCGATACTTTTCAAGGTATCGTATCGAAGTTTGAAATTCCAGTATTGTGACAACACTAATGTACACATACAAGCACACATGTATGCATAGGCACATACACACATACACACACACACACACACACACACACACACACACACACACACACACACACACACACAGGAAGGGCAAATGTGCTAAACATGTAAGTAATTTCACAGTGCGAGTTGAGACAGTGTTAGGACCAGTCATTCAGCAGTCATCTGTTATGCTTCAGCATTGCTATGACTGAATGTATAAATGCACTGTGGTGAAAACCTAATCTAAATATTCGATTCCTCTGAGACACCAGGAGAAATTACAATAATAATTACTCTTTGGGCAAGGAAAACCCTGGTCAAAATGTCGTTCAGAAAATGTACTAAATTTACAACCTAAAATGAAAGCAGCCCAGGCTCTAGTCTATTATGTGGAAAGCCTGTGGAAGACCGACGGTGGTAGCAAACACTACCACACATTGCTATATGTCAGTAACCATTTCATTGCATTATACTAACAAAGGATACTCTTTTTCTGTCCACTCTTTAATATCTACATTCAACCTATACGCTCTCACAGTATCACAATACCTGTTACCAAACCTACTGGTTTCTTGCCGGCCGTGCATCAACCCACATTCTGTTAAAAACCTACAGAGCTGTTTGTCTTGCAAAAGCAACGTGGAGGCCCATTACATAAACCACAGGCTCCTTTTCACACAGGAAGCCATACGCTGAGCTTTCACAGCCTACATATAGTGGACAAACAAGACCTCATATACTGTAAAACCTGCCTGTAAAAAAACAAAACAATGTTACAACCACTGGGCTGTTTACTCCTGTTTATCCTCAGTCATTGAGTATTTGATTAGATGTTTCATACTAATTCACAAGTTTACATATCCTAATTTCTTATGAGTGGCTGTTGAAACAGGTTGACGTCATTCTGGATTTGTTGGACGCATTACCTTTTGATAACATGGTTGAACTTCAGGACCAATCGGTGGGCGTTATTTAGGCCTGATTTCCAAAAAATACAATCAGAATTTAACACGTTCACGTTTTCACCAAGAGAGATGTCAGATTGCACAGTTTATAGATTATCTCTCTCTCTCTCTCATACACACAGACACACTCCTAGACAGGTTGTCAATAATGAACTGGGTAGCTGGTTGAGACCTTGGCGTGACATTTTAATTGAAACAATAAAAATTCGCATGAAGGCGATTGCCGTGTTTTGGTCATGACCCTCTGAGTGAAAATACACCATTAGCACAACAGCATCAAAACAGGATAACGAAAAAATAAAAATAAATAAGCTAAACTCATAGTTAAACAGATCATTCCACAACAACTCATCTGGAACTAAGCATGTCCATGTGTGGACCAGGGACATCCTCCCTCCCACACACACACATAGATGGACACACACACACAGACGCACACACACACACAGACGAACACACACACACACACACACACACAGACGCACACACACACACTTCACGCTCTTTGAAGTCAATGACATGGAGCCACCGAGGACCTACAGAAAAACCCAACCTCCCATTCATTCAAGCATCCATAATTGATTCCTGTGAGTATGAACTTGTGATGGTGCTTCATTGCTCTGGAGTTCATCCAGGGAAAATTATTCCCTGGGATGTTTTTTTTTTAATATAAAAAGGTGCATTCCTACTGGGCAGAGGGATAATGTTTCCCTCCATTGAGCGAGGGGGCATGTCTGCCCTGGGGACAGGTGGGAGCGAGGGGGCATGTCTGTCTGTGATGGTTTGTGTGTGTGTATAATGTGTGTGTGTGGTGTCGGTGTGCATTGTGCACACCTGCTTATGGTATACGTGTGTGAATAATAAGAGTGTGCGCGCATGACCGTGTGTGCATCCTGGTATGTCTGCGAATGTGTGCGTTTGTGTGCACATGCACACACGTGGCTGTATGTGTGTACGTGTGCACATGCAAATGTGTTTGTGTGTGTAGTCTATCAGTGTGGCGGTAATGCGTCTGGCCCTGATTCTGCACTACCAACAACCTCCTCCATTAAAGCAGGAGGTGATTAGATGAGAGCGAGGGGAGAGAGAGAGAGAGAGGGGAGAGAGAGAGGAGAGGAGAGAGGAGGGAGATGAGAGCGATGAGAGAGGAGAGGGAGAGAGAGACTAATGTGGTTAGTGTGGAGTGTTTATTGGAGTTGGAGGGGATCGAGTGCTTTTCCAGGCCATTGGCTGGAATATTGAGAGAGAGAGAGAGAGAGAGAGAGAGAGAGAGAGAGAGAGAGAGAGAGAGAGAGAACAGAAATATATAGTTTGTTTACATTTTCTTCCCACAATTGAACCAGTTAGTCTGCGCCGTTGTTATGAATTTGATGTGCGTTTGTTTTAAGAATAGACTTAAGAGAGGGTTGGATATTGGTTGGGTCCAAATACAGCATGGTATTCTGGTGAAATGGCACAGTGATTTTTGTTTTTAAAGGGTAATGGTTTCCAATGCTTTCTTTATGCTATAGCGGTCTGCCTGATTCATTCTCAAAATGGACTCGCTATTTCTGCGAAAGACCCATCAGCCTAAATTTAACCCAAGTAACAATTTAATACATACATACATACATACATACATACATACATACATACATACATACATACATACATACATACATACATAACATACATACATACATACATACATACATACATACATACATACATACATACATACATACATACATACATACATACATACATACATACATATATATATATAAACAGCCCTACTCCTTATTATGGGGGTGAAGATTAAATTTGAGCCTCCACCCCTGCCGGAATAAAAAACATTTGCGTATATCAGTGATATGAAGCAACAGAAAACATTCCATAATCTCCCCCTCTGTGTTTACCCATGTCCCATAAACAATGGCTTCTTGTTTTATGCATTTTGAGTGACTAACTATCGCCTGGTGTCAAACTGTTACATTCTTCAAAGAGAGGGAAGGGAGAGAGCGGACTCCATTTTGGCAGGCAGACAGAGAGATGCCACAGTGAGGCCCACTCTCTCTTTCTCTCTCCTTCACTCTTCTCTCCCTCTCTCTCTCTTTTCCTCTCCCCCTCCACAAGTCCCCTCATGTACCCCAGCTCTTCCCCCAACACCCCTCTATTTCTTGGAAGGCCCGCATATATGTGAGAGACTGGAGCACCCCCCCTCTCTCCCTCCCTCCTACAGTAGGTCTCCTCTTGATTCTGATTAGACAGTCTGCCCAGCTGGCAGATCCCCCTGGCACCCTGAGTGGGCAGATTGTCCCTTCGGTGCCCGCGTGAGGACAAGGCTTCCGTTGTGGTGGGTGAGGGGAGGCGTGAAAAATGCACTGGACGCTCCCTGCTCCCTGTGCACCTTGTTTATGTGAAAAATCTGGACAATTCCAAGACTCCACACTCAAGAAATCAGGATACGCTACCAAATGAGGAAATGTTTTGATGTCCCTGATTTAGTTTGACAAGTTATTCTGTCCTACAGAAGACAAAAAGACCTAACTTCTGTTACTGATGTTTGCATTCGTAGAGCAGAGTACTCTACATGTACTGTTATAAAAAAAACATTTACTATTACTATACTACTATGTTACTATTTATACCACTATATCTGTACCGCTCTACATGTGTATTTACTATTTATACCACTATATCTGTACCGCTCTACATGTGTATTTATACCACTATATACTGTATGTACCCCTCTACATGTGTATTTATACCACTATATACTGTATGTACCCCCTACATGTGTATTTATACCACTATATACTGTACGTACCGCTCTACATGTGTATTTTCACCACTATATCTGTACCCCTCTACATGTGTATTTATACCGTTATCTGTACCCCTATACATGTGTATTTATACCACTATAATGTACTCTCTACATGTGTATGTTATACCACTATATCTGTACCGCTCTACATGTGTATTTATACCACTATAATGTCTTGAGACTCTTGATTAAGCATTTGTCCAACGCAATAGTTTTACAATCATAAATTAAATCAGTAAATACCAAGTGCATCATATCAGCTGCCTGCTACCCACCAAGACCAAATACTTACCAAATAGCTTTCATGCAGGGTCCAGCTGCACTAGGCAAGCCTAGTCTTGTTTTTAATGTCTTATTTACCTTCTTTTTTTACATTTCTGTTCTATTCATAGTATTATCAAGACATGTGATGCCTTTCCAACCAATGTGGCTGTAGAGCTTAGTCCCTGACTGGTCCCGGAAAACAACAGCAAGATACACATTTTCCTGTCGTTTTTTAAGCTCTATGAGGATATCTAGCATTTTATGGATTAACCTTTAACCTTCA
>NC_140181.1:42162880-42252187 GCF_963971535.1 Notolepis coatsorum | reverse complement strand
TTAAGATTGAACCTTTTTCCCCGTGGTATCGAAAATGGTATTGAATATCGATACTTTTCAAGGTATCGTATCGAAGTTTGAAATTCCAGTATTGTGACAACACTAATGTACACATACAAGCACACATGTATGCATAGGCACACACACACACACACACACACACACACAGGAAGGGCAAATGTGCTAAACATGTAAGTAATTTCACAGTGCGAGTTGAGACAGTGTTAGGACCAGTCATTCAGCAGTCATCTGTTATGCTTCAGCATTGCTATGACTGAATGTATAAATGCACTGTGGTGAAAACCTAATCTAAATATTCGATTCCTCTGAGACACCAGGAGAAATTACAATAATAATTACTCTTTGGGGCAGTGGCGTCCTTTTCACTAAAAGGCAAGGTATGGCGAGGGGGGGGGGGGGGGATGAAGGGTGCAATAGTCACTTTTGGTGAGTTGTTTCTATACAATTCAGTTATATGACATTTAGGTATGACACAGGACTACACAAGCATCTTTAGTATAGAAATGTGTCAACAGACTAAAGCAGGGAACCACAATATTTTGCATACGAATTATGCAGAATGTAATATCATAACTGTCTATTACTTTTCTTGCATTGAGCCAATTTTCCTTAGGTACGGTTTTGAGGTGTGTGTTCAACAGAATGTAGTATCAAAAACACATTCACAAAAAGTATGGGTTACTGAATGCTGAACTGCACTATTATAATCACTAAGCCAGACCTTACCTGTGTCCCTGTATCACTTGTCTCTGCTGCCCTTTGATTAAAAAAAAACGTCCCCTATGTCCATTTTCCTTTGTTTTTGGGCATATTTCAGTTAGTCACAGCAAAAGTCACCTAGTAAAAGTGAGATAATTGACAATATCAAAACATGCTAGGGCTGTACCGAATAGTTCGAAGCTTCGTTCATAATGTTGACATTCGAATTCTAAGTCAACATAAAAAATTGTAAAAAAAAAAAAAAAATTACATTTTTATTTGCAAGGTATGGCGAGTGCCATACCTTGCCATACCAAATGGACGCCCCTGCTTTGGGGCGAGGAAAACCCTGGTCAAAATGTCGTTCAGAAAATGTACTAAATTTACAACCTAAAATGAAAGCAGCCCAGGCTCTAGTCTATTATGTGGAAAGCCTGTGGAAGACCGACAGTGGTAGCAAACACTACCACACATTGCTATATGTCAGTAACCATTTCATTGCATTATACTAACAAAGGATACTCTTTTTCTGTCCACTCTTTAATATCTACATTCAACCTATACGCTCTCACAGTATCACAATACTGTTACCAAACCTACTGGTTTCTTGCCGGCCGTGCATCAACCCACATTCTGTTAAAAACCTACAGAGCTGTTTGTCTTGCAAAAGCAACGTGGAGGCCCATTACATAAACCACAGGCTCCTTTTCACACAGGAAGCCATACGCTGAGCTTTCACAGCCTACATATAGTGGACAAACAAGACCTCATATACTGTAAAACCTGCCTGTAAAAAAACAAAACAATGTTACAACCACTGGGCTGTTTACTCCTGTTTATCCTCAGTCATTGAGTATTTGATTAGATGTTTCATACTAATTCACAAGTTTACATATCCTAATTTCTTATGAGTGGCTGTTGAAACAGGTTAACGTCATTCTGGATTTGTTGGACGCATTACCTTTTGATAACATGGTTAAACTTCAGGACCAATCGGTGGGCGTTATTTAGGCCTGATTTCCAAAAAATACAATCAGAATTTAACACGTTCACGTTTTCACCAAGAGAGATGTCAGATTGCACAGTTTATAGATTATCTCTCTCTCTCATACTCACAGACACACTCCTAGACAGGTTGTCAATAATGAACTGGGTAGCTGGTTGAGACCTTGGCGTGACATTTTAATTGAAACAATAAAAATTCGCATGAAGGCGATTGCCGTGTTTTGGTCATGACCCTCTGAGTACACCATTAGCACAACAGCATCAAAACAGGATCACGAAAAAATAAAAATAAATAAGCTAAACTCATAGTTAAACAGATCATTCCACAACAACTCATCTGGAACTAAGCATGTCCATGTGTGGACCAGGGACATCCTCCCTCCCACACACACACATAGATGGACACACACAGACGAACACACACACACAGACGAACACACACACACACACACACACACACACACAGACTTCACGCTCTTTGAAGTCAATGACATGGAGCCACCGAGGACCTACAGAAAAACCCAACCTCCCATTCATTCAAGCATCCATAATTGATTCCTGTGAGTATGAACTTGTGATGGTGCTTCATTGCTCTGGAGTTCATCCAGGGAAAATTATTCCCTGGGATGTTTTTTTTTTAATATAAAAAGGTGCATTCCTACTGGGCAGAGGGATAATGTTTCCCTCCATTGAGCGAGGGGGCATGTCTGCCCTGGGGACAGGTGGGAGCGAGGGGGCATGTCTGTCTGTGATGGTTTGTGTGTGTGTATAATGTGTGTGTGTGGTGTCGGTGTGCATTGTGCACACCTGCTTATGGTATACGTGTGTGAATAATAAGAGTGTGCGCGCATGACCGTGTATGCATGCTGGTATGTCTGCGAATGTGTGCACATGCACACACGTGGCTGTATGTGTGTACGTGTGCACATGCAAATGTGTTTGTGTGTGTAGTCTATCAGTGTGGCGGTAATGCGTCTGGCCCTGATTCTGCACTACCAACAACCTCCTCCATTAAAGCAGGAGGTGATTAGATGAGAGCGAGGGAGAGAGAGAGAGAGAGAGAGAGAGGGGAGAGAGAGAGAGAGGGGAGAGAGAGAGAGAGGAGAGGAGAGAGGAGGGAGAGAGAGGAGAGAGATGAGAGCGAGGAGAGTGATGAGAGAGGAGAGGGAGAGAGAGACTAATGTGGTTAGTGTGGAGTGTTTATTGGAGTTGGAGGGGATTGAGTGCTTTTCCAGGCCATTGGCTGGAATATTGAGAGAGAGAGAGAGAGAGAGAGAGAGAGAGAGAGAGAGAGAGAGAGAGAGAGAGAGAGAACAGAAATATATAGTTTGTTTACATTTTCTTCCCACAATTGAACCAGTTAGTCTGCCGTTGTTATGAATTTGATGTGCGTTTGTTTTAAGAATAGACTTAAGAGAGGGTTGGATATTGGTTGGGTCCAAATACAGCATGGTATTCTGGTGAAATGGCACAGTGATTTTTGTTTTTAAAGGGTAATGGTTGCCAATGCTTTCTTTATGCTATAGCGGTCTGCCTGATTCATTCTCAAAATGGACTCGCTATTTTCTGCGAAAGACCCATCAGCCTAAATTTAACCCAAGTAACAATTTAATACATACATATACATATATATATACATATATATATATATATATACATATATATATATATATATATACATATATATATATATATATATATATATATATATATATATATATATATATACATATACATATACATATATATATATATATATAAAACAGCCCTACTCCTTATTATGGGGGTGAAGATTAAATTTGAGCCTCCACCCCTGCCGGAATAAAAAACATTTGCGTATATCAGTGATATGAAGCAACAGAAAACATTCCATAATCTCCCCCTCTGTGTTTACCCATGTCCCATAAACAATGGCTTCTTGTTTTATGCATTTTGAGTGGACTAACTATCGCCTGGTGTCAAACTGTTACATTCTTCAAAGAGAGGGAAGGGAGAGAGCGGACTCCATTTTGGCAGGCAGACAGAGAGATGCCACAGTGAGGCCCACTCTCTCTTTCTCTCCCCTTCACTCTTCTCTCCCTCTCTCTCTCTTTTCCTCTCCCCCTCCACAAGTCCCCTCATGTACCCCAGCTCTTCCCCCAACACCCCTCTATTTCTTGGAAGGCCCGCATATATGTGAGAGACTGGAGCACCCCCCCTCTCTCCCTCCCTCCTACAGTAGGTCTCCTCTTGATTCTGATTAGACAGTCTGCCCAGCTGGCAGATCCCCCTGGCACCCTGAGTGGGCAGATTGTCCCTTCGGTGCCCGCGTGAGGACAAGGCTTCCGTTGTGGTGGGTGAGGGGAGGCGGTGAAAAATGCACTGGACGCTCCCTGCTCCCTGTGCACCTTGTTTATGTGAAAAATCTGGACAATTCCAAGACTCCACACTCAAGAAATCAGGATACGCTACCAAATGAGGAAATGTTTTGATGTCCTGATTTAGTTTGACAAGTTATTCTGTCCTACAGAAGACAAAAAGACCTAACTTCTGTTACTGATGTTTGCATTCGTAGAGCAGAGTACTCTACATGTACTGTTATAAAAAAACATTTACTATTACTATACTACTATGTTACTATTTATACCACTATATCTGTACCGCTCTACATGTGTATTTACTATTTATACCACTATATCTGTACCGCTCTACATGTGTATTTATACCACTATATACTGTATGTACCCCTCTACATGTGTATTTATACCACTATATACTGTATGTACCCCCTACATGTGTATTTATACCACTATATACTGTACGTACCGCTCTACATGTGTATTTTCACCACTATATCTGTACCCCTCTACATGTATATTTATACCGTTATCTGTACCCCTATACATGTGTATTTATACCACTATAATGTACTCTCTACATGTGTATTTATACCACTATATCTGTACCGCTCTACATGTCTATTTATACCACTATAATGTCTTGAGACTCTTGATTAAGCATTTGTCCAACGCAATAGTTTTACAATCATAAATGAAATCAGTAAATACCAAGTGCATCATATCAGCTGCCTGCTACCCACCAAGACCAAATACTTACCAAATAGCTTTCATGCAGGGTCCAGCTGCACTAGGCAAGCCTAGTCTTGTTTTTAATGTCTTATTTACCTTCTTTTTTTTTTACATTTCTGTTCTATTCATAGTATTATCAAGACATGTGATGCCTTTCCAACCAATGTGGCTGTAGAGCTTAGTCCCTGACTGGTCCCGGAAAACAACAGCAAGATACACATTTTCCTGTCGTTTTTTAAGCTCTATGAGGATATCTAGCATTTTATGGATTAACCTTTAACCTTCAACACAAAAAAGCCATAATATACTGTGTTTGAGCAAGATAACTGTACAATACCCAGCATCCCCTGGTAAATCGGCCGCTCTTGCCAGAGCTTCTATATAACTCTATGGCAGGTCTGCATGGAGTTGTGAAGTTACACATGCACACATGTTCGCTACCGCAATACGTTTCACCTTCTCTCTTCTTGGCCCTGAAGGACATAAACCTACATCACGCTAACATTTCGTCAGAAAGAAATCCATCTTTAAAGATAACTTTGAGCCAAATTTACACTGCAATTCGCTTTCAGACAGCACAGTTCCTTGTGAGTACCCTGAATGATGAAAGTCTATGAAATAATTTCATAAATAATTTTAAAATGTGATAAACCCCACATTGGAGGTTTTTAACTGTCTGAATAAAAAAGGAAAAACGTTTTCAGGCCATATAGCTGCCCATATATTTATTTCTGAAGAGTGGGATCAGCTGTATGTCACCAAACTGGGCGGGACTTAAGTTCTATGCCATGAATGCAGCCGATTTGTATGGCTGTCATTTAATGAGTACTTTATTAATACCGAGATGACTGCTATGCTGATGATATAATAGAATACTACAGATTTGGGCGCCAGGGTGGCGCACCACGTAGCTGCGCTGCAGTGCAACGCGGACGTCCCCGGAGACCTTTGCCGCATGTCTTCCCCCCGCGTCTTCTCCCATCCTTCCTCTCTGACGGACCTATCCGGATAAAGCAATAAATGCTCTAAAAAATTATAATAATAAAAAATAATAATAATACTACAGATTTGTTGTCGTATGGGGTGATGTCATCAACAACACCCCTTTCCCTTGGGGGACACTGCCAAGTTCTCATCTTATCTCTCCATCTTCTTTTCTCCACCACTCTCCTCCTCCCATCATCCCTCTCTCTCTCCCTCCGTCGCTCCTCTCACCTCCCAGCCCTCTATGTGGGACTGCAGCTGCTCCAGGGCCTCCAGCTTCTCCATCTGCCTCTTGGTCTCATTGATGTTGGAGCAGACGGCCTTCATGGCCTGCAAGGCCTCCTCCACGGCTGGGTAGTCTGCATGCTTCTTGGGGGTCCGTTTCAGCAGCTCCTGTGGGGGGGGGGGGGGGGGGGGGGGTCGGAGAACTTGAGGGGACGTATCATAACCTGTCTGTGTTTGAAAGCATATTGAAAGAAGAAATGGCTCTCATTCACCTCCGCCTCACCCCCATTTAACTTCTGCTAACGAATTAGCTTGTGAGATGAAGTAAGACGTCGTCTTAAACCGTGTTCGATGTCTACATGATGTTTTGATATTTTATTTGTTTATTTGTCAAGGACAATGCAAAAGAAAACATTGTAGCAGGTTACAATAACAAGACAGATGCATTGCATGTACTGTAGGATTTCTAGCTATGGCTAATTTGCAACCCCTGCCTGCACCATTATTTTTATATATTGATAGTATAAAGAACTGGCTAATAGGTTGTCACTGCATCTAGGCAAGACGGAATCCATATTAATGGGTTCAAAAATAAGGCTAAGCAGGGAGGACAAACTTGTTATAACCACCGGAGGCACAACCATCACATCACAGCCCTCAGTTAAATATCTAGGTTGTATCCTAGATGAGACTCTAGGAGGTGCCCACATGGCCCTAAATGTCCTGGGCGCCAGAACAAGGTTCCTAGCTAGGAAGTCCATTTTTCTCAACTTTGACTGCCCAAAAACCCTTGCCTCGTGTCTGGTCCAGTGTAATTTCGACTACGCCATCAGCTCATGGTACTGGAGCCTTAACAAACCCCTGCGACATAAACTTCAAACAGCACAGAACAAACTAAAATCAGAGTAGTTTTAGGCCTAAACTCCAGAACCCATATAGGGAAGACTCAATTTTTACAACTCCACTGGCTACCAGTGGAGGCCAGAGCCAAACAACTACAGCTAGGGATGGTCCACAAGATTTTAAACAGGAGAGCCCCAACATATTTTAACAACCACCAGCTGTTTAGCAACCTGCCACTGAAATGTTGGTGCGACTGTATTATGTGTTGAACCTCTGGTGAACGATGAGTAATGTCACTTTATTGATGAAAATAGTTATTGTTTTTAATGCACCAATGAACATGAATGATGCTTTTTTTTGTATCCACTTTTTCTCCCATTTTCTATATTTTCTCCCATCCCAATTTCGTATCATCCAATTCAACCCTCCCCTGTCACGAACGCTGTTTCTTGCCTCCCACAAGCCGGCTGCAATGTGGACTAAGTCATACATAGCACAAGTCCCCTCCGGTACTTGAGGTAACAGCAGTCGCATCTTTTCACCTGCGTAGCTCGATCTCTCAGTGGCGAGGAGTAACGCGTGGGAGGCTCACACTGCCCCCGACACTTCCTGATTCTACTGCGCAGGCGCACCAACCGACCTGTAGGAGTCGCTGTCCACAACGCCCGATCCCCACCCATCAGTTTCCCACCCCCTAATACGGCCAATGTGTATTAGTACGGACGACCAGCTAAACTGAAAGCAAATGTGGAGCGCTGGGCTCGAACAGGCAAGCCCAGCGTCTCCAGATTTCGTGGCGAGCGCCTTGCCCACTACGCCACGGCCACGTAGCCGCCCATGAATGATGCTTTTTATAGATTTGTTAAAAACTGAAACGTGAATACTACTACGAATGCAGTTTAGATTATGCACTAAGAATGCTCGATGCACTTCAGATGCCATCGTGCCACTTGCAACCAGTAACAACAGGGACAACGATGGAAATAAGTCCTGGACTTTTCGTTTTATCCCTGACAAGGCAAATACAAATGTTGTTCTGTCAATGCTGTTATGTTTGTTGTCAATAAAATCAAATAAAATCAAAGTCCCTGGTTAGGCCGTACTTAAACGTGGTCATTACATCATAATTACCAAAACTTCATTAGTTAAAATGAGCACATAATTAATAGTGACATTCTTTACATGATCATACAATAATTACAATAACATTACAGTCATTTTACATGTGTGTGTGTGTGTGTGTGTTCCCTGATTCATGGCAATGTGTATGTACATGTGTTTATAGGCGTCTGTGTCCATGTACAGTACATGCATGCGTGTACTGTAGTCTTGTGTAGTACTAGTAATATGTATGTATGTTTGTACTTATTGTAGTTAGGATTTTCACACAAAAGTCTACATTCTATATAGAGATAGTATGTCCACAAGAATATGAGTATTGGATATGTAATGCTATTACTGCAGCACTCCTACCTTCAGCAGTAGGGGGTACTTGCAGATTCTCTGGATGGGAGTGAGCAGGTAGCCCTCCAGAGGAATGTCTGTGCTTTTCTTCCCTCCCAGCAGCATACAGTGCTGAGGGATAAACATACATAAGATACATGTTAATAAACTGATATATTTATCATCACGTCACATCACATTATCAGGTCCATTATACGAACAACACAGTAACAAGAACTTGCAAGAACACACACAGAAGATATACACGCTAGGGGTGGGGGAAAAATCGATACGTAGTAGTATCGCGATACTTTGCGTGGCGATACTGTATCGATACAGGGTATCGATATTTAATTATTCATAAACATTTTTTTTTAATTTTTTTATTTTGTATAAGGAAGTTGCATAATTGGCATAGCCATACTCCCCTATTCAATAACAATGAACTCCTTATTGGGGAAACGACCTATCAGATACCTCAAATGGGAAAAGCAGGGCATACATACATTGGGAGATGTTTTCAACAAACAGGGTTTTTGTAGCTATCATGATATACATACAAAATTTAACCTCACCAGTTCCACATATTATTTCTACGCACAGTTATTAAAATGTTTGAAGGCTCATGGAGTCCCATTAAAATACCAATTGAGCATCACAGATATCACAAATTCTTCTATGAAAGAGAGACATCGAAAGGATTCTTATCTGATTTTTATCATCACTTACTAACATCTTCGTATGAAATCCTTCCCCTAGACTTAGTATGGAGGAGGGATATACCAGATTTGGAAGTAGATTTTGATTGGCAAGAAGTCTGGGCAACCGTTCGAATTGCATCACGCAACCTAGATCATCAACAAATTAATCTTAATTATATTCACAGGACATACCTGACTCCTATAAGATTGAACAGAATGGGACTTAGACAAGATTCTATATGTTCTTTATGTACAAATGGTGATGAGGGTACATTTATGCATATGTATGGGATTGCCCACCTGTTAAGAAATTCTGGGAAGAAGTGACCCTGAAATGATCAGAATTCTTACTTCTGAATATACCTGTACATCCCTCTGTATTGCTGTTGAATGATGTCTTTCAGTATGCAGCCCCTATACAGCTAAAGAGACTAGTTTTATCCGGTCTTACAGCTGCTAAAAAGCTGATAGCTTCACGATGGATTCAACCGGAAAAAATTTGCCGGAAGGTATGGATTCTTACCTATCTCGATGTGATTTATCTAGAGATATCTACAGCAAGAATTTTAGGTATCAGTGAAACTAACATTGCAATTTGGTTAGAAGTGGTGGAGAGAATAAAAGCTAGCATATGAATTGTAGTTCCTGGTTAGAAACAAATGAAAATGGATGGATTATCCAAGTGGGGGTCCGGGGGGGTAGAGCGAGCAAGAGCATATGTATGTATTGTATTGGACTGCAAGTATTAGGTATATATATCCCGTAAACTACATTTATATTGATTTGAAATGTATAATCCTGTGATTTACTTAGGATATTTATTTACTGTTAATGCTTGTGTGTCTAAATTTATGTTATGTTTTATAAAAAAAAAAAAAAAAAAAAAAAAAGGGAAGTTGCATTGTTCATTTCAATACCTGTAATAGTACAGTAGTCCACACACACATGTGCATTCAGTTAAGTTGGAATATGACTGTAATACAAACAGTTCAGTTTGTCAGGTACATCCCTGCAACACAGATTACAGTGTTTACATCTGTCTGCTTGAGAAAATACCATGTTCTGCAATAAAAATTATTGAAGTGAGATGAACAGACTGAACTTTATTTTATTAGATAAAACATGTTGACAAAGTTGTACTTTGCAGTTGAAAAAGGTAATAAATTCAATTTAAAAAATAAATAAACGCAATATTAATATCGCAATACTCAGCGTATCGCGATACTATTGTATCGTGATGCAAGTATCGCGATAGTTAGCGCATCGTGAGGTCTCTGGCGATTCCCACCCCTAATACACGTTGATGTGATTCATCTTTGATTGTCTGACTATCCTTGTAGTTTGTGCTTATACTTCCTCTTCCATATGAATGGTTCATATGACCACAGCTATATCCTTCTCCCTGCTCCCTAACCGAACCGTTCCTCTGTGATGCGAGTCTAATGAACCATAGGGGTTCAAAGAAATGGACCCCCAGTAAGAAAAAGAGAGGATTCAGTTGAAAGGCCGGGGAGGCTTCAGATGCGAGGGCATCTCGGTTAACAGCAACAGCTCCTCGCTCGCTCTCTCTCTCTGAGACCGTGGCCTGTCAGAAGCCGAGGGGCTCAAGGGCGCTTAGATCAAAAGATCAAACGGCAGCAAAGCGAGACGTACGCGCCACCGGAGAATTCCACCAGCGCATCGGAGACTGGCAGAGAGAAAGCGAGTGTAATAATCATATGCCAATGTCTTTATACAGGGCAAAAGAGGAGAGGGGAGAGCGAGGGGGCGGGGGGTTGTTTGGGGGAGCTGGCTTTGGAGGAAGCAGTGGGGCAGAGAGAGAGAGAGAGAGAGAGAGAGGAATGAGAAATGAAACAGCAGTGGAAGAGGACTGAAAAGCGTGAGGATTCCTCAGATTCCAGACAGCTTGGCAAGACTGATGCAATCTCTTCTTCTTTCTCTCTCTCCCTCTCCTCATTCCTTCCCTTTCTTCTGCTTTTCAACCCCCCCCCCCTCGCTCTCTCTTTCTCTCCTCCTTCTCATCTGCTACTATTTGTAATCTATGAGCTTTAAGCCAAAACTCCCTCCGTGTTTCACTTTGACCTCCTTTTAGCAGACTTTCACTTCTCTTCTCCCCCTCTCTTCTCCTCCAGTGAATTATCACTTCTTCATTTTCAACATTCAATTTCATTCGTCGTTCTCCCTCACTGTGTGTTTCAATTACCGCGGAATTGGTCGAAGCCGCCGACAACTTCAATGGAATTTAACAGCGTTAGAAAAGAAGCCAGTGGCAATTAAATATTCATGCTGTCCTCGATTACAATGACTTGAAACTGTAAATAATTTCTAATAATTGCATGACCGTGTCATTGTGCGTTCTCTTGCAAAATGCAGATCTGGGCCAGCGCCATCACCCACATACATCCTATGGTAAGTCACCAGTCACCACCACATCCTAACCAGGACCATCCTATGGTAAGTCACCAGTCACCACCACATCCTAACCAGGACCATCCTATGGTAAGTCACCAGTCACCACCACATCCTAATCAGGACCATCCTATGGTAAGTCACCAGTCACCACCACATCCTAACCAGGCCGGTTCCATCCCCTGCTTGACTAACTTGTGTTGATTCACTCTAGATCTTTCCCTTCCATTAGGCTCATCAGGTTTGATTTATCGTACGCAATAAAAATACCAATTCGAAGCAGACCTGACCAGCTGTTTATGCAATCATCTTATGATGGATGCGCTGCTGCTGTGTAACGGCCAGATCAAACCAATTTACCAGGAAGAAGCAAAAACACAGCACACAGCACGGCTTACGATCCAAAAACAAAGTTCCACTCCTGTGGGTCAGAATAGTGGCACAGAGGAGAACCATCAGGCTCGGCACGACAGAGAGCCCTCACATCTCCCTGCCAAAGCCCAGAAGAGGAGCCAAACCTCCGCAGTTCGCTGGCCGGGGGAACTGGGTATGACATCATGGTTTTGGCCCCATGCTCCACGTTCCTGAGTTCATTGTCCAGGGGCCCAGGGCTTGTGTGTCAAAACACGGAAACAGCTGGTGACGGAACCCACCACAAGAGCGACAAAGGCCACCTTGATGGTGATGGTGGTGGTGGTTGTCGCGGACTCGCGTCCCGTGTTGGCGGGAATAACCCCGACGACCTCGTTTTATAGGTTCCTGGTCTTTATTTTCAGTGCAAACATGGAAACAGAGGTGACATGAAGGGAGGGAGGGAGGAGGATGGAGAGGAGGACAGCGAGAGAGGAAATGAGGGAGAGAGAGGAGGCGCAAGAGGAAAGGGATGTGGGGCAGAGGAAGTACAGCGGAGAACAGGAGGTGAATAACGTCAGGAAAGGCAGAAAGAGGAAATGCTGATAAACAAGGAGGAAAAGAAACATTTCGATTTGTAATACAGCGCAAAAACAAGTGAAAAGCTCCTCTGCCTTGTAGCAGCGACATCAATACAGTAGGTCGGACATCAGAAGAAAAAAAAACAGCATTAAAAAGAATGGGGGAAAAATGTATAATTACATTGTGGGTGTAATGTGTACAAAGTGGCAACCTAACAATGATATGGTAGCGCTAGATTAAAACACACAAAATGTTTGCCGGTCCAAAATGAATGCTGTTGTTTACATATTGCATGTATCCCCTCCCCACGTGGAATGCACCTGGTTGGATAAATTACATGCTGGTGCTCTAGTGGCTGAATGTTATCTATAGCACCTTTATAAAAAAAAAATTAAAAAGAAGGGGGAAAAAGAAGGTTTTTACAAATGTCTTTCAAAAAACATGGTACTAGTGGCTCACCAGTAGGAAGGTTCTGATGTGTGGGATCTTGTTGAGCTCCATTAGGAGTCGGAGGGCTTTCTCATGGTTACTGCAGTATTCGCCGTACACAGAGAAACTCCCCCTCTGGAATACAGAGGACAGAAGAAGACACAGATTAGAGCCCACAGGAAATGCATGTGACATTATACACCTTTCGCTGACTTTTACGCTAGGTAGCTTTCAAGTATTCTTCACTCTGTGGAGTCAAAGGGTGAAGGGTGAGAGAGTGATAGTTTAGAGGAGACACAGAGAAGCTTCTAGATTGAAGGCCCTATAGCTTATAAGGTTCCAGAGGTAAGCAATCAGCCGTGCCTTCCTAGACTATTTTTATTATCTGCAACATTTTAATTAAAAAGAAAGGCATGCGTCGTTCAATGAGATTTTAATCTTACTTCCTAGTTTGGAAAATGTCCTTGTTAAGAATATTGTAGTTTACTTGGCAAAAAATAAATAGCATGCAAAAAAAAAAGCATAAAAAAAAAAAAAAAAAAAAAAAAAAAGTGGGGTGATATTGCTATTGCACAGCGGGGCAGAAGAACGTCATGGTCAATAGGCAGAGGCCTTCAGGGACTCACCAGGGACTTCTGTCATTATCATTTGTTAAATTGTTATATGATGCCTGGGGAGGTAAATACAGCCTAGGCTGGTGTACATTATTCATGTCACGTCTCTATAGACAACAATGTATCCTACCTGTACCTCCTAAATTAAATGTACACCTGAACGCCCATTCATTTTAAACCTATTGTGTAGTACAGTAATTGGGACGTGAAACCCCGCCCAGTGTAGAGTCCACAATCCAAGGGTCGGGGTGGGGGTTGTGGAAATTGAAACTTCTGTCCGTCATCTGAAACAGCCCAGAAAGTGAAATTCAACACCTGTGGACGGACGGGTAACCCTTGCAACCTTGACAGAAATGTTACACCATCGGAGTGCTTTGCATTCAAAAGCTAGCTCTGCTTAGCTAGCATGCTACACGGAGTAATCAATACATTTGAAAAAGCATTCGGTCATTCAGCGGGATGGGTCAGGCAATGCAGTTGTTTTTATTATTGAAGAAGTTCTCTCTCTCTCTCTCTCTCTCTCTCTCTCTCTCTATATATATATATATGGGTAACGCATGTATTCCCGGTAACCTGCCCCATTTCTAAGCCATATAACCCAGGACGTTATACGAACAACATTAAAATCTTTTCTCATGTCAAGAATGATTGTTATAGATGCCAAATAATTCACCTTTAAAAAAAAAACATCATGTAATGAGGGATGGCGGACCTCTAAAGTTGACCTAAGTTACCGGGAATACCAATTCACTATCTCCTCCAATTTAAGAGAGAATTAAAATGTTTTGGCTGTTTTGTAGGGATATCATCATCATGTAACATAATACCATAGTTCTCCCCGAGTTATCTCAATAGAATTCAAATTTAGCTGAATCTGAAGGAAAAATCCGGGTATGGGATATGAGTCAACATAGTTCATGGCCTTCAATTGATAACAAACATAAAAGGCTTAATTTTCATGGCAGATGCATGATATGATTTGGGCATGATCTTGGCACCCCAATGAACAACCAAAATGAGTTTCGTCTTTTGTGGCCAATTATTTTAGGAGATAATTACGTTTCACATATTGATCCCAGGTTACCGCGAATACCTATCCTCACAATTCCAGATAAACACTTAAATCTCCTATTTTACTAAAGATTGGTGAGATTTTATTTTTGGAAATCATAACAGCAATAATAAGGGTTAGGTGTAAACCAGAATTACTAGAATGTGTTGTGTTTTGTCTGTTAAAATGAGCAAAAACAAGGAAAGGGTATTCCCGGCCAGTAACTTAACAAACAAGTGCAAAAAATACAGTTCTAGAACAAGTATTTAAATTTTTTCTATATTCAAGAAAGTGGAAAGGAACCCAACATTTTCAATTGTCTGCACACAATCGTTGTTTTGTTATTCCAAGATGGCATTTGAACTGAATTTTGGAAAAAACAGGTATTCCTGGTCACCATGCCCCTAGTCAGTCTACACCACCATGCCCCTAGTCAGTCTACACCACCACCATGCCCCTAGTCAGTCTACACCACCACCATGCCCCTAGTCAGTCTACACCAACCTGTGCCTAGTCAGTGTACACCACCACCATGCCCCTAGTCAGTCTACACCACCACCATGCCTCTAGTCAGTATACACCACCATGCCCCTAGTCAGTCTACACCACCATGCCCCTAGTCAGTCTACACCACCATGCCCCTAGTCAGTCTACACCACCATGCCCCTAGTCAGTCTACACCACCATGCCCCTAGTCAGTCTACACCACCACCATGCCCCTAGTCAGTCTACACCAACCTGCCCCTAGTCAGTCTACACCACCATGCCCCTAGTCAGTCTACACCACCACCATGCCCCTAGTCAGTCTACACCACCACCATGCCCCTAGTCAGTCTACACCACCACCATGCCCCTAGTCAGTCTACACCACCACCATGCCCCTAGTCAGTCTACACCATCATGCCCCTAGTCAGTCTACACCACCACCATGCCCCTAGTCAGTCTACACCACCACCATGACCCTAGTCAGTCTACACCACCACCATGCCCCTAGTCAGTCTACACCACCACCATGCCCCTAGTCAGTCTACACCAACCTGCCCCAAATCAGTCTACACCACCACCATGCCCCTAGTCAGTCTATACCAACCTGCCCCTAGTCAGTCTACACCACCACCATGCCCCTAGTCAGTCTACACCACCACCATGCCCCTAGTCAGTCTACACCACCATGCCCCTAGTCAGTCTACACCACCACCATGCCCCTAGTCAGTCTACACCACCACCATGCCCCTAGTCAGTCTACACCACCATGCCCCTAGTCAGTCTACACCACCACCATGCCCCTAGTCAGTCTACACCACCATGCCCCTAGTCAGTCTATACCACCACCATGCCCCTAGTCAGTCTACACCACTACCATGCCCCTAGTCAGTCTACACCACCATGCCCCTAGTCAGTATACACCACCACCATGCCCCTAGTCAGTCTACACCACCATGCCCCTAGTCAGTCTACACCAACCTGCCCCTAGTCAGTCTACACCACCACCATGCCCCTAGTCAGTCTACACCACCACCATGCCCCTAGTCAGTCTACACCACCATGCCCCTAGTCAGTCTACACCAACCTGCCCCTAGTCAGTCTACACCACCATGCCCCTAGTCAGTCTACACCACCATGCCCCTAGTCAGTCTACACCACCACCATGCCCCTAGTCAGTCTACACCACCATGCCCCTAGTCAGTCTACACCAACCTGCCCCTAGTCAGTCTACACCACCACCATGCCCCTAGTCAGTCTACACCACCACCATGCCCCTAGTCAGTCTACACCACCATGCCCCTAGTCAGTCTACACCACCACCATGCCCCTAGTCAGTCTACACCACCACCATGCCCCTAGTCAGTCTACACCACCACCATGCCCCTAGTCAGTCTACACCACCACCATGCTCCTAGTCAGTCTACACCACCACCATGCCCCTAGTCAGTCTACACCACCATGCCACCATTCTATTATATATGCTAGCCTACCCCTGATAATATTAATACATTTAATTAATGTGTTAGCTTGTAGCTAACGGCCTGGGCCTCCATGTTGTGTTGTTAGCTTGTAGCTAACGGCCTGGGCCTCCATGATGTGTTGTTAGCTTGTAGCTTGTAGCTAACGGCCTGGGCCTCCATGATGTGTTAGCTTCAATTAATTAATTACCGGAATACATATAAGTTACCGTGAATACCTATATGGTAATAGTATTCCTGGTAACCTCTCCTTTTCACAAGTCACCGGAATACATATCAATATCTAAAGTTACCGTGAATACCTATCAGGTTACGGGAATACCTATTTAGGTAACCAAGAATACCTAGGCATGGTATTCCTGGTACCTCAAGGTATTCTCGGTTAAAGTCAGCTGTAATGCTCCAAATAATAATTTCAGTTCTAAAAAAGGAATGGTAGACCAAATACTGTTGTTGATAACAAAAATAAAGACAGTATGATTGTCTAAAAAAAAAAGGGGTCATCCATTTAATTTTACGATGGTTCTCTTACATTTCAAACATCTGAGTGAAACAGAATCCACCTTGCTTGTTTCCATGACGTCTTCCCATTACGTTACCACAGGTTAACAGACGTTAACTCACTGGAGGCCAAACCCGAGATAGTCCGGGTTAACTCGCCATGCTCTGGGCGCCAAACCCGAGAAATCTCGGGTTTTAATCCATATTTATTTTATTAGCGATATCCATACATTTTTCATCCATCCAGCCTGACGTTATCATTGGGAATGGGTCTGAGCTCGCAAAAGGCAAATACAGCCGCCTATCGTCTCCCGGATGGTATTGCACATCATTGGATTGGATTGGCTGGGACTGTGCATCAAAAAAAAAAAGTCCGGTCCAGGTTTTACTTCTCTGGCACGCAGCTGGATACTATTGCAAGTATTGCATTGACTGAGGGGACTGGGAGCAGCGTGGATTATGTGTTTTTAGATATAACGTTGGATCAATAAACGCGATCAATATTTGGAATGGCGATCAGGAATTGGATTAATCTTTTTGCATGACATCAGATGTGAGGTAAGGCCTTTATGTTACGAATCTTGGGGTAATCAGATGTTCCTATTACCGCCATCGGAGCGTGTGTGTGTGTGAGAGGTTCGCGCTGACCTATTGACCATGACGTTCTTCTGCCCCGCTGTGCAATAGCAATATCACCCCATTTTTACGATTTTTCAGACCCCGCTTCTCTTCGTGCATGAGGACACATATACTATCGATAATCTAGCGTTTATTTGAAAATGATTCATAAATCAAGCGACAAATGGCACAATTTCTAAGGAAATACATTTAAGCTTGATTTGCTGGAGTTTATTAATTTGAGATGAGACAGAACGCCCTAGAAATATATTGATATTCATCACGGTATAAAATGGAAATGTATGTATGAAAAAATTATCTGTTTCGTGCATGTTGACTGGAAGCAACTCATTGACGATCACTGTGTTATTTAGATCTATTGCTATTATATTTGATATGTTTTAAGCACTCGTAAATAAGTCCTATTCTCCATTGGATAAAGCGTTGGCCCAGAAGGGCCATCAGCAGAGGGCATTGTTGGCCCTGAATGAGTTAACAGAGGAGCTTCCCTGGAGCGAGTCCATGAGCTAGTTAACACACCCGCCAGATCATTCCTCCCTAGTCTACTCAAAGAAGGCGGAGAATAGCCTTGATAGTTGTAAAATCCCAAAGAAAACATGTTCACATATTCCCAATAACACAGAGATAAAACCTTCTGGCAGAAAATACTTGGTTGCACTCTTGACGACCGCAATCAAATTTGATAACATGGCAACTTCCATGGGGCAGCAATAAAAAAAAATTAATCTTGTGTTTATGTTTTATTAGGATCCCCATTTAATTAATTAGCTGTCAAATTAATTACCTAGTCTTAGTCTCCCTGGGGTCCTCACAGGAAAATATTATAATTAAAATAAGAAAAAAAAGAAAGCATAAAGGAAATCAAATATTGAAGATCCAATAAATAATAAATATAATAAAAAAAAACTCATATCTGAAAGGGTAACTGAAATTGATCAAATATATATATATGTTTTTTGTAATTTCCTTCCTTCCTTCCTTCCTTCCTTCCTTCCTTCCTTCCTTCCTTCCTTCCTTCCTTCCTTCCTTCCTTCCTTCCTTCCTTCCTTCCTTCCTTCCTTCCTTCCTTCCTTCCTTCCTTCCTTCCTTCCTTCCTTCCTTCCTTCCTTCCTTCCTTCCTTCCTTCCAGTGCCGTCTTATTTTGGGGGGATATTCGCTGGGAACATGTTCACATAGTTGCGACACGGAAGCCTACTGGTAGCTATTCTGTCACAGCCATCAGCATGGAAATAATTATTCCACCATCCCTCAGCTGGCTATTGTGAAGGGAGGAGCAGAGCTGTAAAGTGACGTGAAGTGGGTGTCCCTCCAACTGCAAACCAAAGCCCAATCCAAGGCACTGCCTTTCATCATGTGGCGACAACTTGATAGACAAATCTAAGTACTCTGTAAGTACAAGAAGTCCTACCAGAACCTAAATGTAACCCTTTCATGTCCACACGGACAGCTTTAAGACCTAAGGCTGGGCTCCTGAAGGACACCACTTGTGCCCAGAATAGCTCAAAGACTGTTTGTCCCTTTGATAAACATAAGTCTGTCTTTTTCTTTTTTTCATAATCCGTCTTTGGAATGTTATGGAGAGAGGGGGATACGAGGGCAATATCACACACTGAGTCAAAGCATAATGGGTGTAGTTCAGAAAGTGCATAATAAGAAGACTGTTGGCCTGTGCTCAGCCCTCAGTCATAAACGTCCCAGAAATAGCACAAATATTGATGTCTCAGAATCCTCCTAAAACATGACATTTTTTTCATCAGAGGTTGAGTAATCCTACACAGACCTATGTGGTTGGGGTGAGGGTTAAACGTGTGTGTACGTGTGTGTTTGTGTACGTGTGTGCGTGTAGAATGTGCGATGTGTGAGCCGGAAATTGAAAGGTTCAACATTTACACCTTAGGTCAATAAGAAATATTAGATTGAAGCTGAGGCAGGGCCGCCCCTTGCCACCCCCCCCCCCCCCCCCCCCACACTTTAACTCTGATGAAGAAACGCGCTCTGCTAGTGGGAGGAGGATAAATTAAACGCTATTCCTCTATTCCGCTCACATCGCTATCTTAGCACCATCATCTAGCCAAAGAGTTCTGAACATTGACCCCATATTGAGGTTGGGACATTTCCGCGACCCCTGATGTACAGGGCCTTGAAAACTGGTTTGACTTCAACATCGCAAGGCTACTGATGTTTACAAAAGCAATGTTTCATTCCACTGGGAGAACAGGGATCCAGCTGCTCTGGTGAACTCGTCCTTGACAGCTGTGTATAGGTAGACTGCAAAACAGTCCAAAAGCAGACTACAATATGTTCTTCCATGTCAAGATAATAATAATAATAATAAATTTTATTTGTATAGCACCTTCCATATAAGAATTGCAGCCCAAAGTGCTTCACAGCAGTAAAATAGACATAAATGGACATAAAATGGACATAGGCATAAAAGGAGTATAACATTTACAGAATAAAAGCAATGCATAAGATAAGGACCATGTATAATTTTTGTTTCATTAGTCCACTTTCATATATGAGGTCCTAACCCCAGAGCCTGAGTACAGCTTGATATAAATCTTCTAATTTTCCCCGCTAACCGTGATTGACAGACAGCCTCCCGCTGAACAATGCAGTGGGAGGTTAATCAAATCTCAGCCAGGGTGTGCGTGTGTGTGTGTCTGGAGGCGCCTGGGTTAAGGGCTAAAGGTCGGAGGGCGTCAGACGGGGCCAATTGATTGGGTGAGAGGTGTCTATGTTGAAGGAGAGAGGGGTCGCGGGCCGGGGAGGGAGGTGTAATGAATACGCTGCTACAAAGGAGGAGGCTGTGTGTGAAGTCCAATACCTCAACAGACCGGGACACACACACACACACACACACACACACACATTATGTATGTGCACATATACACACGCCCACAAACACATATTTAAAGCACCATTCCAGTCAAACTTTGACTTCTTCAGAGATTGTAACATAATGTTGTTATTTGTAGGTGTTTTAGCTGAGTTCAGTTTACCATACTAAACTACATTTAGGGCTGTTCGATATGATGAGATATATTATCATGGGACGAGAAATTTTTTTTCTATCTGTAGATATTTTTCTAATATATAAGCATGGAGGAGCGTGGCACAGAACGAAACTCCCTGCAACACTCAATACAGAACAGAACAGCAATACAAAATGTCTCGACTTTTCAAGCAAATCATTATCTGCACCTGCATTGTGTTTTTATTGAATACAAATGCATCAATCTGCTTTCATGGACCATTGGGGGAGGACCCAATATTTAGCCTTCATTTGTACCTTATGTTATTATTATTTCCTTTTGTTTTTAAAAGTAATCATCCGTTTTCACTAGACTCAAGCTGTGGTTTTATTCAGTTGCATCCAATTTTACTTTATCAAGTTGATTATTCCTAATTCAACATACCTACTCTGTAATCAAATCTGTGGAAATGATTGGTTTTGCGCAAGATAGGTGAAAGCTGCGGTAGAAAGAGATTCTGAGGTGAGAGATGTTTTCTGTGTGTTGCTTATGTGTGTGTGTTTATCTGTGTGCATGCGTGTGATTTTTGTATAGACAAATGTTTTATTGAATCTACAGAAAAAGAATAGTGATATACTGTATATCATTATTGAGATATGAAATTTCCCATATCGTGATAGAAAATGTTGTCCATATCGCACAGCCCTACTTCCATTGATGTTGGAATGGGGGAGGGAAATACTCCATGAGACTTGAAAGTTGTTTGAAATACCCATACCCGATACCCATTGTTCAATAAATAAACTGTATGCCTCACTGTGTGGAATAGACTGGGATCATTCTTTTGTGCAAGGCAACATCAGGCTCGACTTAAAACATTCATTTCCTAAATTAGTGAAACAAAATGTAACAAATTAACACATAGATATAAATGTACTGAATTGTTATTTCTTATTTTATTTATTATATATAAAAAAAATTAATAAAAGGAGCGGCTGGGTGGCGCAGCGGAGATTGCGCTCGTCACCAATGCGAGAGACTCCTTTCTCGAATCCGGGTGTCAGCATTGCCTCCGGCGTGGGCCAGCCGTCATACTAACTCGTTTGGCTGAGTTAGCGGGAGAGAAAGTCGATGGGGTGGTAATCTGGCGTTGTGGACAGCGACTCCTACAGGTCAGGGCGCCTGCACAGCAAAAGACAGGAAGTGGTGAAGGCAGTGTGACCTCCCACGCTTTACACTTCACCAATGAGAGTCCGTGCTGTCAGGTGAAAAGAGAGCCGCTGGCTGTCTCCGCATGTGTCGGAGGAAGCATGTGGTAGACCTCAGGGCTCCCTTGACCGACCAGTAGGGGGCACATGCGCACAACGACCAGGTAGGGGAGGGGGGAATTGGCATAACGACTAAATTGGGATGGGAGGAAAAGCACAGAAAATCAGGCGGAGAAAAAGAGGATTAAATCTTTTTTTAATAAAATAAAAAAATGTAATACCGTAATTCCTCTAATAGTAACCCCAGCTTGTATTTGTTTCAACTGTAGCGGGTACCAGGCTTGTATTAGGAGGAGGCCTGTATAAGAGGGAGGCCTATATTTCAAATTTTCAAACGGATCATAATGAATAAATCAACATTTTGTGTCAGTTTGAACCCAGTAAAATGTACTGGGTTCATTTATTGAAACCAAGTACTGTATGAAATAGTAAACAGTGCAATTACAGGTGGTCACTGGTCATTTCAACGTTTTCAAAGTGAAATTAAGTAACTAGCTCAGTATGCAGCTCAGTATATTAGTAACCCGGCTTGTATTAGGAGGCCGGCTTATAATTGCTTAGCTCAAGAGCGCACCCGGCCATTAATAGAGACCCGGCTTGTATTTGAGACCCGGTTACTATTAGAGGAATTACGGTAAGTTATTTTTTATCCGATATATATATGTTTTTTTAACGATACCCGATCCAGCTATTTGAGTCATATCGGGGCCGACATCAATATTGGATCGGTGCATCCCTAGTTAATAAACAAGCACACACAGAAACTGAGACTTCATCAATACACTGCACTGACCCTCTGGCCATAAACACCTCTCTATGTAGAGACACCTGACAGGCTAATGCAACAGTTATCCATCCAACTAATTAAAACGCCATTCACAATGTAATAAGTCTACAGAGACGAATGGAACAGGTCGGTATTGATTACTGTTCATTTCGGTGTGGAGGGAGTTGACTGGTTGAGACAATTGTGTTCTATTGCAATTTGGTCCTGTCAGCTGACGCGCCACAATTGGAGGATGTTGGACTTGGAGCATCACTTAAAGGTGCTGTAAGTGATAAAATGTTGTCTAAAATGTTCACATATTTTAGTGAACCATTTACTGTCTTCTACCATCATGCACTCTTCCAATAAATAATCTCCCTTGCCTATATTACTACCTACTATACTAATATGTGTCTACTACTATGCACTCAACACTGCAGCACCCAAGTTTCAACACTGTTTGATGAACATTGTTACTCAGCTGAAAGAGTTGTACCCTTCCTGCTGACTTGTCGTACAGAACTTGTAATAAGTCGCTTTGGTTAAAAGCGTCAGCTAAATGACAAAATGTAAATGTAGGTGAAAAAGAGAATGTTTACAAGCAAGCTGCCACGTTTTTCCTGCTAGCCACGCCCCACTTCATGGAGTTCTCTCTCCTGATTGGATCAATTGAGAACAGGATACTAGACCCATGTTACTGACCAAACACTCACTATATCAGTGATGGCTGTCGGAATGTAGTTACTTAACACTTATTTCAGCTAAAATATAACACTTACAGCACCTTAAATGAAGGTGAGTGGTAGAGAGAGATGGATCAGAGAGAGAGACTAAGCAGAAACAGAGAGCAAAGGGGAGAGATGGAGAGAGAGAGTGGGGGGATGAGAGAGCAAGAAAGAGAGAGAGAGAGTGGGGGGATGAGAGAGCAAGAGAGAGAAAGAGTGGGGGGATGAGAGAGCAAGAGAGAGAGAGAGAGAGAGAGAGAGAGAGGGGGGGGGGAATGAGTGCAACCAGTGGAACCATTGTCCCCTTGCTGAGTGACACACACCATCTCTACCCTCCAGGACACACACGCACACACACACACACAAACACACACAGGCTCTTCTTTGTTTTCCCCAAGGGGCCAAACGGTTCAAACAGGGGGGAGAGAGAGGAAGCCATGGAGGGATGGCAGGGTGGGGGGATGGATGGAGGGATGGTTGGAGAGAGGAGAAGGGATGCCAGAGAGAGAGAGAGGGAGAGAGTCTAGCACGGGTTGATGAGGAGAGGGAGGGAGGGAGGGATAGAGGCTCTCTTTCTGCCTGACAGGATGCAGGCTTGTTTAGGGGGGAAGAGGTGTGTGTGTGTGTGTGTGTGTGTGTGTGTGCGTGTGCGTGTGCGTGTGCGTGTGTGTGTGTGTGTGTGTGTGTGTGTGTACGTACTTCTGGGCATAAGAAGTGACGACTTTTGGGGGGAAGTGGGGAAAATTGGAACGGTCCCCACTTTAAAACAGGCCATTTTAGAATTAGGCTCAAGTTCAAGTTTCAAGTTTCTTTATTAGTTGTCATACAAAAATACAGAATACTTTTTTCTGTTCTGCTCCTGAGTGTGCTAGATAAAAAAAATAGATAATAGTCAATAGTCAAAAGTACGTAAACAAGTGTAAACAAAAGTGTTCAATATACATATATACAATATACAATACAGAGTAGGAAAAAATTATTTGTAACTGAGTTACAATACAATATACAGTACAATGCAGAAATGGGATGAGGTACAACTTAGGGTAAGGTGCAATGAGGTATGAGTTGTAGTGCAAATCTCTTTACCAATTAATATAAAGTGTGTTAAAGTGTCTAAAGTGGGTGCTACATTGAGTTGTTTATTTAAAGTGAGTGTGTACGTGTGGATGTGTGTGCTGTGAGTGTATTTGATGGTTTGTTACATAGTGTTATTGACGTTGAGCATCCTGATGGCCTGGGGATAGAAGCTCCTTCTGAGGTTAAGGTTAAGGTTATTGTACGGGTTAGTGTAAGCTACAGAATGAATGTAGTCAATAGTCCTTGCATTATTCACATGCTGCACCCCCCCTCCACACACACACACACACACACACACACACACACCTGTACTGTATTTGTATAGTTCAAGTTCTTTAATAGTTGTCATACAGAAGTACAGAATACTTTCATACAAAATGCTTCTTACTGTCTCTGGAGCGTAACAGTAAGAAGCATTTTGTATGAAAGTATTCTGTACTTCTGTATGACAACTATTAAAGAACTTGAACTATACAAATACAGTACAAGTGTGTGTGTGTGTGTGTGTGTGTGTGTGTGTGTGTGTGTGTGTGTGTGTGTGTGTGTGTGTGTGTGTGTGTGTGTGTGTGTGTGGAGGGGGGGTGCAGCATGTGAATAAAGAGAGTGTTAAAGAGGGGTGTTTTCACAGCAGACTCGCACACTTTCTCCAGAACTGTGGTTAGTGGTAGCTAGTGAAAAGGCTTGTGTGCTGTGTGTGCGCACGTGTGTGTGTGGGGGGGGGGGGTGGGTGTGTGCGTGCATATTCATGTGTAAGGAATGCATGCATGTGTGCCCCCATGTGCCTTTGTGTGTGTAATGTGATCAAGTATGGTTGTCTGAATGTGCATACGGGTGTGCCTTATGTGTGTATGTATATGTGTGTGTGTGTATGTGCATGTGCCTGCATGCTCCCATAGGTGTGTGTGTGTGTGTGATGTGTAAATTTGTGTATCATGTGTAAATGTGTGTGTGTGTGTGTGTGTGTGTGTGGGATGTGTAAATGTGTGTGTGTGTGATGTGTAAATGTGTGTGTGTGATGTGTAAATGTGTGTGTGTGTGTGTGTGTGTATGCGCGTCATGTGTAAAACACTCACAAACGTCAGGAACACATGGCCCAGGGCCTGCTGAGGCTGAGGCTCCGGCAGCAGACTGGCCTCCACAGCCGACAGCACCCCTTTGTGTACTTCTAGGATGGCCTCAATGTTGGAGAACAGAATCTGTTGGAGAGAGAGAGAGAGAGAGAGAGAGAGAGAGAGAGAGAGAGAGAGAGAGAGAGAGAGAGAGAGAGAGAGAGAGAGAGGGAAACAGAAAGATAGAGAAAGGGAGGGAGAGAAAGAAATATATATATACAGTATATAGAGAAATATAGAGGGAGGGAGAGAGAAATATAGAAAGAAAGGAGACAGGGAAACAGAAAGATCGGGAAAGGGATGAGAGAGAGAAATATATATATAGTATATATATAGAGAGAAATAGAGAGAGAGGGATGGAGAGGGAGGGAGACAGAGAAACCGGGTGAAAGAGAGAGAGGGGGAAGAGAGGGAGAGAGAGAAATAGAGAGATAGAGAGAGAGGGGGGAGAGAGAGAGAGAGAGAGAGAGAGAGAGAGAGAGAGAGAGAGAGAGAGAGAGCATCTGAATGGTCATCTCTTCTCAGTGTATCACATGCACTCCCTGCGACCGCTCACCCGGAAATTGAAAGCCTGCAAATATTTAGCTGAACATTTGACCAACTGTGATTACGTGACTTTGGAATCACTTAAAGTCACTTTCAACAGCAAGAAGTGTGGCCATGAAGATGAGAAACGGCGGTTCCATGATTGTACCTTGACATGCTCTGGGGTGAGACACTGTTGGTCCTCTGCAGTTTGCTGGATCCTGTGCAAAAACGCCTACAAGAGAGAAAAGGAGAGAGGGCAGAAGTTGTATGTTAGTGGGACAGTTTATTGTTGGTGACCTATAGGGTAAAACATCAGCCTGTTTTTTGTGTCGTCCTAATATGAATGAACGGAACAGCCATGATTTTCTTGAGGTTAGATGTATTTGTAGGGTTTCACTTCACAATTCTATAAATCCATAATGGAACTAAAATCTAACTTGAAGTGTGTTATAATTTCAGAAATACTAATGTAAACTGTAAATTTACAGTCGATTCTTTGACATAATTTTTTATAGAACATTTAACAGCAGTACATTTACAGTTTTGAAAGTAAATGTATTCATTTAGATAATGATAGCACACACTTTACAGACTGTCATTTACATAGTGTTTCACGTTTTCACAAACTCTTTGTGAAACCTGATCTGTTGTCCTGCAGTCAGACAAGTTCAGTGGAGCTGTATTCGAGTTCAGTCTTCATTACGTGCAGCTTGGTAAATATACACACAGTCATCACTGTTTATTTATCAGCACGCATGCGTACGTGCACTCTCTTTCTCACACACACACAACTATTATGTGCAGAAAGAGATATGCACAAGTACACATGCTTTACAGAACGTGGCCTTGCTTGGAGGCTGGGGTGGAGGGTATCAAATCCTGTCAGAGAGCACAACGCAAACATCAAAATACATTTAATTATTAGCCAGTATTATAAAGCTCATGGAGGCGAGGCTACCCTAAAACCACCTCCAGGGGAACCCTGCTCCAGGTATCAAGTTTATTCACTCTAGTTTAATAAAATAATGCAATAAAATAATGACATGGTCTTGTCAAGTGCTTTAATCAATCCAAATAAATTCCAGTCTTAGCCAATCACAGCCATTATCATAGAGTCAACAACAATCATCATAGAGTCAACAACAATCATCATAGACTAAACAACAATCATCATATAGTCAACAACAATCATCATAGTCAACAACAATCATCATAGAGTCAACGACAATCATCATAGAGTCAACAACAATCATCATAGTCAACAACAATCATCATAGTCAACAACAATCATCATAGAGTTAACTACAATCATCATAGAGTCAACTACAATCATCATAGAGTCAACGACAATCATCATAGAGTCAACGACAATCATCATAGAGTCAACAACAATCATCATAGAGTTAACTACAATCATCATAGAGTCAACTACAATCATCATAGAGTCAACAACAATCATCATATAGTCAACAACAATCATCATAGAGTCAACAACAATCATCATAGAGTCAATGACAATGGTCTCATTCCCGAAAATGTTTCAAAGATATATTCTGGAAGATTTATCTTGGAACCACTGAGACATAATCTATGACAAGTACACTCTGAGTCCTGAACGTGCTGGTAATATGTCTTAAGTGGCTGAAAAGGTCGCACAAATTATATTATCTGATATCTGCTTGGAGAATGGCATTCTGTCTTAAACTCTAAAGCGCGTTCCCGTTCAGCTCATTTGCATACAAAACAACCCCTCCATAGCTAACATAAGGCAACTGGTGACGCAGCTGTGTGAAATGGAATGGCGGAAGTGCTTTGCGAGCCGCGTGATTACGAAACCTAGCGTCAGTCAGTGCCAATCAGAGAGCGTCTCCGAGAAATGCGGCTAGGTTTCGTAATCACGCTTGCGCCCATCAAAACTAGATTAGATTAATGTATTGGCATCATATACAGCACACCTGCCGCAGCGCGCGCGCACACACAGACACACGCGCGCGCGCGCAGTACTGTATATGAATGAATGAATGACATAATATATATAGCTTACGGCGGGCGTAATGAATGAACGCAGTATGGCTTATTATTCCATAATTAAGCCTATAGGCTACTGTTCATTCGTAGGCGCACACAAGACTTGTTGTTATGGAATATTAATGCAGTCTATTTCCACCGATTAGCTTTAGTTCTTATTTATTTATCCACTGTCATTTCAGTGTTGGTGTATAGGCTATAGGGATGGGAATCGAAAACCGGTTCCAACGGGAACCGGTTCCTAATTGGCCGATGCCTGGAACCGTGTGGCTCCTGTGACTTTCGATTCCCTTATCGCTGCCAGGTTTTTCCTACAGTTGCGCGCGTTAGCATGTAGCCATGGCAGACTCTATTTGATTCCTTAAGGGCTCGAAATTGCCTGGCTTTTGGTAATATGCTCCCGAAATGCTCCCGCTGTTTGGCTACTTCTATGTGCAGTGAAAACTACTTGAATGCTTTAGAACCTAGTCATTGATTTAGTTCAGGGTGAGCTAAAATTAGCCGCGGAGCTAACGCTAGCTAACGTGAGCTAACGCTATTTAATCAAGCTCACAAAGAGAGATAAACAGCTGACAGCGGATAGTACAGGTACAAATACAATAAAACAGCAGGTGGGGGCTGTTGTGTAAACCTTGTACTCTTTAGTTCACATATAATAAGAGACGGAGTGTTTGTTTACTACTCTGTAAGCCAGGAAGTACCATGGTGCAACATACAAACGTGTAGCAACACAAGCCAATACCTTATAGGACAGGGGCCCGGGGAGGGAGCTCTGTGTGTGTGTGTGTGTGTGTGTGTGTGTGTGTGTGTGTGTGTGTGTGTGTGTGTGTGTGTGTGTGTGTGAGAGAGACAGAAGTCAGAGGAATAACGACCTGTTATTCAATAGATTAAATTAGTTTAAGAATAAAAAAATAAATACATTTTAAGAGAATCTCAAATACATTATTTTATTTAAGTGTAGGCTATAGTTAATGTTTTATTTTTTACAGTTTTTGTATTTTTCTGACATGGGGGCTCAACAATAAATGACAATCAGAAATGTCAAGTTGCATGTTGTTATTCTAACCAGCTTAGACCCCTACGCTCTGCATCTTCTGGCCGCCTCAGACCTACTCCTATCCAAGCTCCGGGAGGGTCATCAAAGAGAAGTCGCCTATTCTCAGTCCTTGCCCCACAATGGTGGAATGAACTACCCACCCCAGTTAGGACAGCCGAATCACGTCCAATCTTTCGCCGTCGACTAAAGACGCACTTCTTCAACCATTATCTGAATAAAAAAAAAAAGATCTAACCCTAACTAACCGTAATGTCATGCACTTGTCCTAATAAACTAACCTACACTGTAGCACTCAACACTTTGATGAACATTGTTGCTCAGCTGATAGTTGTGCCCTTCCTGATGGCTTGTCGTACAGAACTTGTAAGTCGCTTTGGATAAAAGCGTCAGCTAAATGACTAAATGTAAATGTAGTTCTGTTGCATTTCCAATTTATTTATGTAAATTATAAATTGATCAGGTATCGATAAGGGAATCGATAAAGAATCGAATCGATAAGCAGAATCAATAATGAAATCGTATCGATAAAATCCTATCAATTCCCATCCCTAATAGGCTATATAGTGTATTTCAATATAAGTTTAATTGATTAATGATATATTCGAAGGAATGCAGGTTTATAGCTATATCAACCCCCTCCAATGTACAGTAAATGACCAAGTATGGTTGTCAATATTCCAATGTACAGTTTTGCTTGTACAGTGTGTAAGTCTATCCCCCACCCACCCCTCCTACCCAACCTCCTCCAACAGTTTCTACGTCAAATGTACTCTCTTTTCTGGACTCTTTTTGTATCACAAACAGTACTGTATTTGCAAATCTGGTATGTCATAAATGTATAGATGTAGCAGTACTGTCTATCTGTGTCATCAGGTGTCGATCGCAGAAATCCTGATCTTCTAACGGCATTGATTGATTGATTGATTGATTTAAAACTTTATTAACAGATTGCAGAATCGGTACAATGCAGTACGGCTCAATAGCCTCGCCGACAAGTTAAATGCATAATCTATAGGCTAATTTTAAGTCCCTCATTACCCCAATCAATCAGATTATATTTCTTTAAACGTGCCTGCTGGCAGTAGGCTTATGGAATGAATAATCAAATGAGATCTTGCTAGCGAAAATAATTAGTTCAACTCTTTCAGAATAAGGATAAAAACAAGCCCAAATAGTATATCTAATTGATACGAATTATATTATGAGGATATCTGTACTGTATGTGTTTAGGTATTATGTACTATATAAATACATGGTTTCCAAAGAGAGGCTTGGAGGGAGGCTTGCAGTTAGTTAATCTGTTTCGGACCTAATCCATACATGCATTGAATTGATTACCCTTTGGTTTATACCAGTGACACCTCATGTTCATCATCAGATAACAGTGCTTGAAAAGATAAATGCATTTTCTCAAATTCATTCATGAAAAACGTCAAAGGCTCATTCAATTTATCAAGTCACGTCACGTCATCAAATCCATCAAACAGCGCATCTCCTCATATATTTTAATCCCAGTTACAATATCACAATAACGTGTGACACTGTCACAGTGACAGTGATACAATTAAATACTCCACAGATTCAGATTCCTCATAATTCATATCCACAATCCGCGCATAGACGCTTCAGCTTGAATGAAACGCATCCGGGTGCTCCGTTAAGTAAATACACAGCGAAGAATATTAAACTAATCAGAGCCAAACACCCGATAGGTTTCATTCATTAAAATATCCCTGCGGGATTCACATTTGCAATGATCCGTTTAGTCAGTTATTAAAATAACTGTGTGTCGCGAGCGCCGTATCCGTATAAATATGACGTGCATTATATAGGACAAAGTAAATTCATAAGCTGAATATGATTTATTATCAGCATTTTAGGTAGACCTATTATTTTACATTTCAAACGAAGCACAAAAACATAATTCAGAATGGCATAATGGGATCTAGACTGAGAAATATTTCAGGAAGCGAGCTGGCATTTCTTTGCGGGGGCGTGGCCATGGTTCATCCAGCTAACTGAACTTAACCCTGCCCTCGACCAGGTTCAAACTTTCTGATCCGTTACCATGGCGATTTAGAAAATCCGACGTCGGGGAATGGAAATGTCTGGCTTAAGTCAAGCTATGCTGAAAATTATCCGGCTAACTCAGTTAGCCAGGTTCGGGGAACGGGGCCCTGGTCTGCATCCCCTTATGTAATTGAGCTGTACTGTACTAGTCTGTACCCATTCTGCAATCTGTTAATAAAGTTTTCAATCAATCAATCAATCAATCAATCAAACAAAGGTCTGTCCCATTGTATACCAATCAATGGGATACATTGCATGTTGACCTGCATTCTTTCAAATGTATATAATTAATCATTAAAACAGATGTGTAACAAATAAGAAATACAAATCACAAATTTCACAATAATTGCATAATGTGTTTGAATATCTGAGTAATTATTTGTCCAAAATAGCTGGTTCAGATATGGTTAATCCAGCTGCCCTGTGATCAGATGAATCCATATTATTTATTTTTCCGACATCAAATGCGTAGTTTCTTATCGTACAAATATTGTCATATTTATTTTAATTATGATTAAGTAATTAAGTCTTAAATGGGCCGAAATCTGGCTAAGACAAAATATTTTGTCGTAACTTTGTTCGGGAATGAGACCCAATCATCAGAGTCAACAACAATCATAGAGTCAACAACAATCATCATAGAGTTAACTACAATCATCATAGAGTCAACTACAATCATCATAGAGTCAACAACAATCATAGAGTCAACAACAATCATCATAGCGTTAACTACAATCATCATAGTCAACAACAATCATCATAGATCATAGTAAAACAACAAGCAGCATAGTCAACAACAATTATCATAGAGTCAACAACAATTATCATAGAGTCAACAACAATTATCATAGAGTCAACAACAATCATCATAGAGTCAACTACAATCATCATAGAGTCAACTACAATCATCATAGAGTCAACAACAATCATCATAGAGTCAACAACAATCATCATAGAGTCAAGTGAGTCGCTGCCACTGATGGCAATTAAACATCCACTTCCATGTTGTATGTAAATGTGATAAACATGGGTTGAACATCATGGTTTAGCAGACTGAGTTCATGTCCAGATCGTTTCTGTATAACTTGACAATGAGACGCCACACTATGGGATGGGAATTGAAAACCGGTTCCCGTTGGGAGCCGGTTCCCAATTGTCCGATTCCTGAAATCGCATGCCTTCGTGACTATCGATTCCTCTTATCGCTGCCAGGTGTTTCCTACAGTTGTGCATAACGTTAGCGTTAGCATGCAGCCATAGAGCAGACTATTTGATTCCTTAAGGGCTCAAAATTGCCTCCGTTTTGGTTATATGCTCCTGAAATGCTCCCGCTGTTTGACTGCTTCTATGTGCAGTGAAAACTACTCCAATGTTTTAGAACCTACTTCATTGATTTAATTCAGGGTAACCTAAGATTAGCCGCGGAGCTAACGTTAGCTAACACCAAGCTGATACAGACGCACCAATCACGCAACAGAGAGAGATAACAGCTGACTGGGCTCAGGTAGGGTGGGGGCGAGCGGGGACTCCGGGGAGGGAGCCGTCTGTGTGTGTGTGTGTGTGTGTGTGTGTGTGTGTGTGTGTGTGTGTGTGTGCGTGCACACGCTGGTTATTCCTGAGTCAGGAATAACGGCGTGTTCAATGCAACTACAGTTCAATAGATTAAATTAGTTTAAGATATTGAACTGTAGTTGCATTCAACAGGTCGTTATTCAATAGATTAAATTAGTTTAAGAATAAAAAAAAATTCAAAAAATAAATAAATTAGTTTAAGAGAATCTCAAATACATTATTTTATTTAAGTGTTAAGCCTTAAAGTCCCCCTATAGGGGGACCCTACTTTTCTTTATCATAAATCGATCAATAGAGACCATATTAGATCCCCAATTATCATATCATGGGGTATCATTGGAAAGCCACCCTCATTGGCTACAACCCTGTGCGGGGGTGGTAATGTGTACTTTGGCGCACGCCTCACATATTGGCATGTAACTCGAGAACCGCTGAACGGATTTTGTCTCCTGAAAGGGCAATTGACGGGCAACAAATAGGGCTTTAATTATATCTATATATTGTAATTCTATCTATATATTGTATCAAAAGAAATGCACACCCGAGCCGCTAGAGGTCAGCAAAGTGGCGCGTCCTCATGAGGGCCCACATGTGGGCCCTTGGATGTTAAGAGGTTAATGTTTTTTATTTTATTATTTTTTTTGCCAAGAGTAAAGACCATAACCCTATCAAAACAGCAGTCAAAGTGTATATTTTCATTTTTACCGATGTTTTGTACGATTTACCTAAAATATGAATTGATCGGAAAAATGCTAATTATATCTCTTTTATCGTAAAACCGTGAGGAAATGACTAAATCCAGATTTAGCCCTACCATTGGAAAGATGAGCCTTTTCCCTATCCATAGATGTATGATTTGACCATAATAAGGTCAAGTTCAAGGTCAAATATGAATTTATAATTAAAATAGATTATCATTTATTACTGTATCTAGGCCTAACAAAAATAATGGTTGGTTTCAGGTTGCCGACCGACCCTGCCGATTTAGGTGCGACCCAATATATTTAATGAGTTTTTAAAAAAAATTATATATTTAAAAAAAAAAAAAAAAAAAAAAAAAAAAAAAAACGATTTTTTTTTTTTTTTTTTTTTTTTTTTGAATAAAGTTTCATAGAAATCTTAGTCAAACATTTAGTATTATGGATATTAAACATGCTGGCAGAGTACATGCATCCATGTTGTTGTGAACATTTTAATTAAATAAAGAAATTCCCTATCCATAGTCGCCGTGGGAAAGAATAAAATAAAAAAATAAAATAAAATAAATTCCCTACCTACCCATGGCCAAACTGACAACCAACCTGAAACCAACTATTATTTTTGTTAGGCCCTACAAATCCTTCTGTTTAATTATCTTCCCTTTATTCATTTGCTTAGATTTTTTGTACACGTGATCTCAATAAGGTGGTGAATGAGCTCAGTGAGCATTTTCTCATACCCCGCAGATTTAACATGGTATTATTCACCGTCAAAGATGCAAAAATAAATCATAATTTATATTCTCCTTTTCTTCATTACAATTTACTCAAGCCTAGTAACAGACACAATATCTCTGACACTGGGAATACATACCCCCAGGTCCCTAGATGTTCCTAGATCCCAAGAACATGCCAATTGAACTTGTAGAAGTAGAGCAATCTTCCATTTACTTAGGCATGTACCTTTAGGCGAAATTTCTGAAAAAAGTCTACAGATTAACAGGATGGCATGGGGGCTCAACAATAAATGACAATCAGAAATGTCAAGTTGCATGTTGTTATTCTAACCAGCTTAGTTCTGTTGCATTTCCAATTTATTTATTAAAATTATAAATGTATCAGGGATCGATAAGGGAATCGACAAAGAATCGTATCGATAATGGAATCGTATCGATAAAATCTTATCAATTCCATCCCTACTATATACAGTGTGCTGGTCTGTCAGACTTGAAGCCTGAGCATTCAGATGTGAGACACCAGCTCAAATACCCAGCTTTATTGTTGCAGCGTCTTCACACAACATTTAACTCAGAGACTGTAATAAGCTTCTGTCAGGTTGAGCGTGCGTGTGTGTGCGTGCGTGCGTGTGTGACGTGTCCCTAAAGGGAGCTCCAATCTGCCACTCAAAATCCTGACTTGAAAACTGAATAGCAAATAAATAAATCCACAAACACTCACTCGCCCCCACCATTTTCTCTTTTTTTTCATTTATCTTCTCTGTTTGCCAGTTTCTACTATCTATCTGAATCCATCTCATCTCAAGACAGTCATGCCGACTTGAAAACAATGGGAGACGAGAGAGAAGATATGCATCCCCAAAGCTATCTCTCCTTCTCTGTCTCTCTCCTTCTCTCTCTGTTTGTCTGTCTCTCTCTCCTTCTCTCTGTCTCTCTCTCCATCTCTCTGTCTCTGTTTCTCTCTTCTCTCCCTCTCCTACTCGCTCTCTCTCCTCTCTGTCTCTCTCTCTCTGTCTCTCTCCTACTCTCTCTCTGAAGGTCTCTTCATGTTCGTCTTCCTGTCTCTTTTCTTCTCTTGAGTCTGAAAACACAACATGCCACACAGTGTGGAAAGTAAAGTTAACCCTTTCACTGCCGCACTACCAAACGGTTAACCCTTTCAATGCGACAATACACAGAAGGTTAACCCGTTCACTGCCACACGACAGCCGGTTAACCCTTTCACTGCCACGCGACAGAAGGTTAAAGGTCGATTGTGTGATAGTAAAGGGTTAAGAGCCAATATCCTAACGTCTGTGAAAAGTGAGATTGGAGTAAAAACAATATATGATGAAACTAAACTAAAAAGTTTTTCTGAATCCTCCTGCTGCCGTTGTTCCACGTGGACTCAACACGTTGACGGGGTGCAGTGGCGCCTGCGTTCACACCTGCCAACTCCCAGCCACAATGATAGAGCGAGTAACGCAAAGAGACACACTCCTCCATCATTTACAGTTAAGCGTGCATGCGTTCTCATACGCCCGTGCATACAAACATATTATTAAACACACACAGATGTGCAGCAGGGAACACGTGCACGGCTCGCAGTCGCACAAAACACAAGATGTGCATGGATGCGCCGCCGTACAGTGCACTCACTTAACCCACGCTTGCCTGTAATGAAAGACTTGACACTTGTGATCACAACAAGTCAGCTCTAAGGGTAGAGCACACTCCAGTGAATACTGTAAGATAAACGTCAGCCAGCCAGCCAGCCAGCCAACCAATCAGTCACTCAGTCAGAGAGTCAGTGAGTCAGCTAGTCAGCCAGCCAGACAGTCAGTCAGTCAGAGAGTCAGTCAGTCAGTCAGCCTGCCAGCCAGCCAGCCAGCACACCTCATCTGAGACCTAACACTTTTTCTTTCTCCAACTGGCATTTACGCCCATTTGTACCAAAATAGAAAGTAGCGGTCCCGAGTGTGTGGTGGCTGGGACCTTGTTAGGACAGGAAGTAGAAGTAATAGTGGAGCCTCTTCTGGGCTGGTTTCTGGCTGATAGGCTCCAGGCAAACACTAATTAAATCTCCCATATGGCGACTTGTACTGGTGGATTCATTCATGTGCGAGATTGGCCCCTGGCACCGAGGAGGAGGAGGAGGAGGAGGAGAAGGAAACAGGGACTTCCTCAGTCTCCGTCAGAAAGGAGGAATGAGAATGGAGAAGGTACAAGGGCTGATGAAGGGGGTGTGTGTGGATGGAGTGGAAAGGAAAGTGTCCAGTAGGAGTCCTTTAAGTTTGCTGATACCAACAGAGATGTGATCCATAACATCCACTGGCCAGGATTCAAGTATTCCATTCCATTAAATCATCATCATCTCATACAACTTGGTAGGAAAACAAGAAACGGTTGTAATCTGATAACAGGTGACTTACTGTATCATCACATGACAAGTTGACAACCATGGCCAATGTGTTTATATTGGTGGGAAAGGCATGAAATGCATTTGATCTGTTCCTGCCACTCAGGAGCAGTGGGCAGCTACAGACACAGCTACAGACACAGCTACAGACAGGCATCTGGAAACCAACTCCAGTTGTAATGCCAGTACCTTGGTCAAGGATGATGGAAGTTAGTCCATCTACACAAACATGATTGTGATATAATCCACCTTGCCCCTCTAGCGAGATCTAACAATGACATGCATAGGTCTTGGCATTGGATCATTGAGAATTGGAAAATTCTCCAATACAGATACCCTCCTTTAGCCTGGCCCAATGTCAGCACTGGTATTGAATACTGGTATCGGTGTGTATCCCCATTGTCCAGACTGCAGAGTCATGGCTTATTTGCAACCATGAACAGCTACCGTGTGGGAAGGATTCGCTCCTGAAGTAAAAATGTGCCACACAGATGTGGCAGCAGGGGGGAGTTGAGGGGGGGGGGTGTTTGTGAAGCAACAACAAAGGGGTCCTTTCAGGCGGTGTCCTGCCCTCCATTCTCACCCAGGGTTGTATTGGCTGTCTGCAGTGTTCCATCACAAAGCAGACAAGTTTATTTGAAGAGAAAGGAGAAGCTTTTCTTCCTCGTCAGTCATGATGACCGCCACTGGCTTTAGGAGAGCCAGGGCAAGAGGAGGGAATCAGATAACCCACAGCCTGTCATAAGTCAGAGAAGACAATCTGTGAAGAAAGTACAGGGTCCCCACACCCACACAGACATGTACACAAACACACACACACACACAAAGACATATGAACATATGAATATGAATATTGAACAGCTCCGGGAATTTTCCAAAAACAGGTTGGTGGTGTTATTGGAAAAAACAGACAGAACATTGTCTGCCCGCGGTCGTCATCATTCACAATCACACCGCACCTCTTTCTGTTGCACTCGCTTCTCGAACGACTAAATCCATCTGAAAAACTCTGCTTCCTACAGGCGGTCGAGCCCGTACTGTAGGTTCATTGCAGACACACTCTTTGTTTATTCTCATACCCGCATCTCAGGTGACCTTTCCACCTGCTTTCTGACGTCAATGCAGTGTCATCAGGGAGCTATAGGTCTGAGCTAGAGATGTTCCGATACCATTTTTCCCTTTCCGATCCGATACCTAAGCTTTGGGTATCGGCCGATACCGATATTTATCCGATACCAGTGCATAAAAAAAAAAAAAAAAAAATTATATAAATTATACCTTTTTTTTTTTTTTTCCAGATACTGTTATACTGTTTTTTAGTAATAACTAGAACGTATGGTATTTATTCAACAACAGGTGATTGTATAGATTTGTATTAGTATCATTAATCAATGAGTATGGGCTGCAGCACTGCAGATATACCCTACTCCAATGATCCACACGGACATTAAACGGTGTTGCACTCGCTACTCAGTGGCTCTGCAGATATACCCTATTCAGTCTGTAAGCTAGTGGCAGATAGAACGTTCATGTTGTGATTTTTGATGCAAAATAAATATTCAACATTCTCTTTTGAAACTCCGCCTCAGACTCTTATCCTTTGGCACTTGCTGTACTTTGCTTGCAGGTCTGCAGCCATTATTGCTGGATTATGAGTAGCACCAACTTTAGACACGGTAACGTTATCAAGCTAAGCTAACTGACCTAGCTCGTCTTCCCGCATTGACATTTGATAACGTTAGTAATAGTCAGCTAACGCTAGTCCGTAGCTACTTAACTTAAATACAATTCACCGTGGGTGCATTATTGTTGATAGACGGTCACGGACAGTGTTAGGTCCTGGAGAAAGGACAGGCGATCATCTGATTTGATGTAACGTTAAAGCGGATGTTGTTCCAACTAGCTATCTTTCCAGCTAATGCTATCATAACACCAGCCAAACACATCCCGATTCCCGTCCCGTCACACCGCACTGTCGGGGACAATGGAATTTAAGAAAGTGTATCTGCTGTTAAAATGACACAGCATCACACTTTAAAACATGTTCATTTTATAATCCTCACTCTCCGCAGGACTCGGCAGGAGATAAATTACATCATGGGATCGGAGGCTAGAATTTACGTGTACTCGCCGATACCGATACCAGCATTTTAGGCAGTATCGGTGGCATTTCCGATACTGGTATCGGTATCGGAACAACTCTAGTCTGAGCTCTGTGTCGCCACCCCCCCCCCCTCTCTCTATCTCTCGGTGAGTAATCAATGCCAAGGTACGGTAAGAGGAGGACAGGACGCTTACACTTAACTCTTTCTGCGCCAAACACGAGAATTCTCGTGTTTCTAATCCAAACGTTGAGCGCCAAATACGAGTTCTCGTTTTTAGATCCTTTTTTCGATTTCCCCATTCTAAACACTCGCACGGACCTGCCTGTGTCTCCCTGGCCCTGCTGCCTAGGTTATAATTGCAATGACGATCAAATCCCGACAGGTGGCAGTATCGCCTACCTTTTGAACTGGGTCTCTCAGTTGTCTTTCAGTGCCTTGGTACCTCCAGCTGCAGGAATCCCCTCCCCCTCAAAGTGAATCAGCACACAGCTATCTGTCGCCGATTTTCTCGCCTGAAACCTATTGTTTCTCGTATTATAGGCCAGGCCCAATGCACACCAATAATGGCGATCGCGATGGAACTACTGGGATTATTCATTTTGGATTACCTTCTGACTAAGGTAAGGTCTATTTTAGGTATATTTTACCGAACCCAAAACATGCTTTTGTATTGATCACAGTCTTATTTTACAGACCCTAAAACATGCTTTTGGTAATGATCACAGCTTCGTAAAACTACCCCCTGATGATTTTGTGAAGAAACATCTAATATTGATCTACCTTTGATTTGGAAATAATATAGGTTTCAGGCGAGCAACCCGAATGATTTGCGCATATGCATATAACATGTCATATCTCACTAGGGCTGACCTTCAAAGCTTTTTTTAGCAATCGAATTAAATCGATTTTAATTCGAAGCTTCGGAATTTTTTTTTTTTATTATTTTTAATTATTATTATAATTCTTTTTTATCTTATGTTGTGGGACTTTTACAGCACTTGGTAAACTTTGTTGTTTTTAAATGTGCTCTATAAATAAAGTGGATTGGATTAATTAATTAAGTAGCCCCTTTCGTGACTGTGACGCAGCCAACAAGGTTTCACTCGGCTGCCCTGCCTGGGTGCAGTGGGGCTGCTCTCACAGCCAATGACATAACATTACATAATTATGTTGCAACCTTCGTCTATCAAGCAAACAATTATATAAATATTTATATGTAGTTGATAGAGACAAAGGCAGAATTCAACTTAATTAAGCACGTTTTATTAAGACATATTTTCATATGGGTCGGGACACTTTAAAAAAGCAGCACAATGAACACAAATCTGTCCGACAGTCTTAAATAACAAACGGCATTGCTTGGCTTCTTCGTCGACATGTCTGCTGCACATGTCCTTGTTGTTTTCAACACAGATAATCTCCACGTGCTTGTTGTAGAGAGGTGGAGTCGAGGCGCCGCTTACTTTCGTTTAATTGGAATGGAGGCGGGAAGGCGCCGCTTACTTTCGTTTCATTGGAATGGAGGCGCAAGATTTTGGAGGCAAAAAAATAAAAATAAATAAATAAAAATAATATTATTATTATTTATTTTTTTACTTGGTTTTTTTTTTTTTCAAAGCTTCGAAGTATTTAAGACAGCCCTATATCTCACTATCTAGAAAACGAGACTGGATTATTTTGAAACAGGGCGATGTTTAGCATGGAATAGCGCACAAACGAAAGTATGTAGAAATGAACTGGTTTGTCCATGTTGGACTATAAATAGTGCCTGTCAAATGAGCCATACTATTGTCTCCATAGCTAGAATATAGAATATACGATGGTCCGCAAACATCGTGAAAATGGTCAATAATGCTGGCGCCAGGGAGTAAAGATGGGAAAACAGCGTGGCAGTCAATAGCTCTTCAGTGTAGCTATTCTTAAACAGAAACCAGTTCCATGTTGACATCATATATCACATACGTAATGCATTGATAATAGCCGTTGGTCAGATGGGATGAGACCAATTAAGTTCCGATACCCTGGGATTCACAGCAGTGATATATGGCTGACTGTACAGACGGAGCGGCACAGCTGCAGGATGCAGCGCGACAGAGATATTGCACACGAGGGTCTCCTGCCAGAGGGGTGATGGGCTGTTATGGGAAATGTCCCTGTGCTGTGTTCCCACAGGAGACATGTAGCAATGCCCTGGTCCTGCTAGACAGACACAACAAGACAACGGAGGAGGTCTAGGGTTACACCAAATTCACACTGCTATAAACACCGAGATGTCAGGATGGTAGATCTTTACCAACATGAAGTTCCTCAGCAATGGAAGTAATTAATTATTCTGCCTTTCCTCTCTTTTCTTAATATCCATCTGGAAACCTGCCTCTATGCTGAGGAGGACCCCAAGTATTAGAATTACTTGATTCATTCATGGCGTTGTATGCTTTTTTCCCCGTTTAAAAAGAGAAAAAACAAAAAGAATAAAATGATGCTGATCAAAATATTTTTAAATACCTAGTAAATTCATATTTAAACCAACAGTATACTCTAATTGCCACGTTCTATGGTTCTCATCGCATTCATCAACCAAATATATTCCCAAAACTGCATTATGCCTGTAATTAACAGACCATGTTGCAGCCTTGCAGCCTATTTTCTCACCAGTTGACTGATCTGCTGTTTGGATACCTGGACTGGATTCTGATAGCAGAGGGCGAGGCTCTATTGTAAACTAATGTTCACCGACATTAAAAAGGCCATATGATGCTCCTTTTGCTGAAAATACCACTCCGATTGTGGATTCTAGCAGCCTCTATACCCCTCTGCTTCAGTCCTGTTCAGTCCTGGTGTGAATGACAAGAATATCCTTCATTAGTTTGTGCCTCTTTCTCATTTCCTACTGCTATGAGTTGTTGTTGTTGTCAGATCCATTGTTCAATGCATTTGTATCCTCTGAACAGAGGCCCCCGCCCCCCAAACACACACTCACAGACGGATACCACACACCTATCCATCTTCAGTGAAGATTCTTCACCCGGCCCCAGCACTCCCAAGAAGAAACAGCTTCAAACCAACCAAATCAAACCATGGATTCATACATTAGGACTCAGTTGTCATTAAGGATTAATTATAGACACCTGAGAGCAGTGGCTTCATGGTATTAGGCCTCAAACTTTAGTAGCTTTCTTTACCCCCTGAGGAGGGCCACTGGAAGATGATTGGCAGGATTACCCCCCTCCCCCACATATTCTCTCTCTTTTCTAACCCGCTCTTTCTCACTTCTCTAAAAAGACCTACACACTTGAACTCATTACATTGTCTGACTCTGGAGTCTCACCAAATGGCAAACTATTAAATCCTATCCACAATAAATCAGGCATTAGCTAAATGTCATCCAATGTTATTAAACTTGGAGGAACAAGACGGACCTCTTTGAACTGCTGCGGTCAGGCAAGCGCTACCGGAGTCTCATGGCCAGTACAGAGAGACTCAGAAGGAGCTTCTATCCCCAGGCCATCAGGATGCTCAATGACACTATGTAACAACCCATCATCTACACTCACATCCACATGTACACACTCACTTTAAACAAACACTATCCTTAACACTCACTTTAGACACTTTAACACTAGATTATATGTATCTATTATTAAAGAGATTTGCACTACATTCATACCTCATTTGCACCTTACCCTAAGTTTTGTACCTCATTTCTGCATTGTACCTCACTGTTACTCATTTTACTCTGTATTGTATATATGTATATTGAATATTCCTCTTTACTTACTCTTACTTACTTTTTTTTACTGTATGAAGCACACTCTCAGGGGCTCATACAGAAACAAGCATTTCATCGTAAATTATCTGTATTTTATTGTGATAAATAATAAAGAAACTTGAAACTTGACCTGGAGATGCACCAATACCAATACTGGTGTTGATACTGGTATCGGATACCGGCTGATATCAGGCCAATTATTTTGATTGTGGCAGATAATTTCCCCCAATACCAAAATGCAACACCAACACCATGTGAAACAGGTGAGGAATCATATTAATGTGATCTGGTGAACAACACTGTCTGATACTATACGACACTGACTATACTATAATACAACACTGATTATACTATACAGCACTGACTGACTATACTATAATACAACACTGATTATACTATACACTACAGCACTGACTATACTATAATACAACACTGATTATACTATATGACACTGACTATACTATAATACAACACTAATTATACTATACAGCACTGACTATACTTAATACAACACAAATTATACTATACAGCACTGATTATGCTATACAGCACTGATTATACTATACAGCACTGATTATACTATAATACAACACAGAGTATACTATACAGCACTGACTATACTATAATACAACACTGATTATACTATACAGCACTGACTATACTATAATACAACAATGATTATACTATACAGCACTGATTATTAGGGGTGTAACGATTCGACCTCACAACGATTCGATTACGATTCTTCAGGCAACGATTCAATGCATCATGGAATCTCTTAATTTGACCACGATTCGATTAATTTTCTATAAATTTTCTATCAGTTAATTCCCCCAAAAAATTTGAATACACAAATGTGGCTGGGGGAACTGATTCACTCAGCATGAATGGACTATAGGTCAATAAAAACAATACACACACAAAAAAAAACATAAAAAAATATATATATATATATATATATATATATATATATATAATTTTTTTTATTTAGATTAATATCGATTATAATCGATTCTAACATATTCAAATCGATGCATCGAATCGAACACATTAGAATCTATGCATTTCGATTAATCGTTACACCCCTACTGATTATGCTATATACAGCACTGATTATACTATACAGGGCTGTACGCTAAGCTTTTTCACTAGGGGCACACTTGCCCCTAAATGAGAAATTTAGGGGCAAAGAATATTTTTTAGGGGCAAATTTTTAAATAACTATTTTACCATTATAGTAGGGCTGGGCGATATGGCCTCTAAATGATATCGCGATATTTTGACATTTCCTCTAAAGCACTTAAAAATGCTTGATTGAACCCTTTGATGCATACAGTCACGCCAATATGATGATTATAATAAGTCCCTGCAACATATGTTTGCATTATTAAACCATGAAGATGCTTTAAAAAATAATTTAATGAAAATGTACTAAGAGTAGTCTACTGACACACTAATAAAAAAAAATTACATCTAAGACAATTTATATAAAAACTCTTGGGTGCCTTTTACACAGTACTGTGTTTTCTATCCACTTTAGCCAAACACACACTATATATATATATATATATATATATATATATATATATATATATATATATATATATATATATATATATATATACACACTACTGTGAGAAAATAATAATCACACAGACTTAATGATTTTAGAATATTTCAGATAATGAAATTAAATGTTTATATCATCAACTATCCAGTTAGTATTTATACTGTGTGTAACATTTGGCTACTTTAAATCATTGAATGTAGAGAGAGAGAGAGAGAGAGAGAGAGAGAGAGAGAGAGAGAGAGAGAGAGAGAGAGAGAGAGAGAGAGAGAGAGAGAGACCCCTCCCTTCGGGTTTTGATCGTCTAAGCTGCCGTAGGTGATGACGTCACACTCGAATGTAAACAGGAAGAGATGGAGACACACGGAGATGGGAATTGAATGATACAGAAACGAATAACCAATAAATATGAAGTTATGTTTAAACTTCTGTTGTCAAGCGTTGTCAATATAACCCATCCCCTTTCCTCACGAATGGAACTAGTCTTGTGGAGTCCGCTTTGACCGTTTTCCAGGGTTAGCAGAGATCGCTAGTTAGCTTAGCATAATCCTAATGGAGACCTTGGTTAGAAGCTACCGTTAGCTCATTGCTCGTGTCAATTAAATTGCATGTTATTAAAGGTCCGCGCTGGTCTGTCTAATGAAATTACAACCGCAACATTATATTGCACTGTACAGCCCTGGTTGTAGGCTAATGTTTTACTACAATTTGTATGGATTAATTTAGGAGTGAAATGCGAATGAAGGGTTGAAATCACCACTCGCAAGCTTGCCCCCAGATATTATTTTAAACTCGCACGGACCAAATTAGGGGGCAATTTGCGATCATATCATCGCAGTGTACAGGCCTGCTATACAGCACTGACTATACTATAATACAATACTGATTACTACAATACTATATGACACTGACTTGTTTGTTGTAATGGGGAGTTTAGGAGAAGTGTGTAGGATTCAATCGCAGGACAGTGGAGGGTGAGAGAGACAAGGCAGAGTCGACGGAGTGAAGATAACAGGCTTTTACTGAGCGGCAGTAAACAAAGAGCATTACAAGTAGGGATGCACCGATATGAAAATGTGCCACCGATACCGATTGTTCAACTAACACAATCGGCCGATACCGATATTTGTGGCAAATACTTTTTTTGTAATATATATATATATATATATATATATATCTTTGTAATTTTTTTTCTTTTTTTGTAATATATATATATATATTTTTTATGAAACTACTGTATATTTGTGTTACAAATTGTGCTCACCGATATGAACATAGGCCTCTTTACTTAAAAAAAGGAAACATCAAGAAATAGCACTATCTCTCTCCCAGTATGGTCTGCCGGGCTGCAGCTAGATACTAGTTCTCCCAGTATGGTCTACCGGGCTGCAGCTGGATACTATTGTCTCAACCAGAGCTCTCAACCAATGAAATTTTGATTGACAGTCGATTCTGCCAATTACGTCACACACCGCTTGCACCCGCCTCTGCTGTTACCACCAATCGGCAAGCGCGTATACATTTTTTACTTCCGCTTTTGTCCACCATTGATTTTGACGAGAGCTGAGCTCTACAACAACAACAAAGTTAGATCCCCGCGGCGGCGCGGCCGACGTTTAGCTTTTAGCTCCGCAGGATGACTAAACGAGGCATAATGATTTTACTGCAACGAATGTTATAATAAAACAAAGCCTTTCTATACATGTGTCTGATTGAAAACTTTATTAACAGATTGCAGAATGGGTAAAACTCAGGGCTCTATGAGCAACGGAAGGAACTGAGCTAGTATGAACGAGTAATGCTTGCTACGTTCGGGTAAATAATATGCTGATGTTATTGAACGTGTAACACTAACTATATAACGTTAATGCCACAAAACGAATGCATTTGTTAATCATAAGTAGTAACTTTGATGCAGTAGCTTGTGTGTGTGGGCCGGGGGCGGCGTCGTGCAGGTCGCGACGTGACTGAACTTTTTTTTGCCTTTTGATGAGACACAAATTGATGGATATTTATCGGCTACTGCCATCGGTACATTCGAGCTTATCGGCCGATAGGCCGATTGCAGTCAACAAGGCACTTATCGGCTGATACCGATACCCGACCGATACATCGGTGCACCCCTAATTACAAGGGGAAAAACAAAACCGAACTTGAAAACACGGAAACCAAAACCTCAGCCAAGCTGGAAAACATGGACTAGAAATACAGGAACGGACTCACTGGGAAATACAGAATAATATGGCAGAACCACGAACGGCAGGGAATGCAGGAACACGAAGGCACAGGATACACGGAGGCACGACAGGATAATACAGAGAGCTTCACGAAGACAAGGTAGGCAGTACACAGGGTGAACAGAACAGCACGGCAGGATACAGGGGTAGACAAAACAATGGCGCAACCCTGTTAACAGGGGGGCGGCACGTATATATACAGACACTAATTCTGATGAGAAACAGCTGGGGGTGACAGGCTAGGACACAGGAATATCAATACAACACTGGGAATACAGGACTAGACTGGAACATATGAAAATGAATACACACAGGGCTAGACTAGGACATATGAACATACTGGGGAGCACACAGGACCGATAACAGATACATAGGGAGTACATTAGAAATTACAGTCAACAGGCACAACAGAATAGGTAGGCACAGGATGGACGCCTGTAGTACCGCCGACAGGCCCGCCAGAGGGCACCAGAGGATTGTCTATGTTCAGAGAGTTCCTGAGTCCAAAGGGCAGATTGTGACAATACTATAATAAAACACTGATTAACACATTGGGTGCCATGCAGTATGCCCATCATATACCACTCTCTGCCAGTGCTGTAACCCTATGGAGTGGCTCACCTTCTTTGCAGGGCTATAACTTTTTAAATATTATAGCTATATTGACATTACTATGGCCCATTCAACATCGGGTATCTATCGTTCCGGATGTGGGAACATTATATTTTTCCATTCATACATTGGCGTGTTAGTACCGTCGAGAATATAAGTATGTTTTTAGACTGTATAGCAGTAATTCCGCGCGTTATAGGCCCTGACGCGTATTATACATTATAGATTGGCGTTTCGTCCCTATACACGCTATATAAAAAATTTCAAATGCATATGATCGCTATACATTATGCTCCATCATGCGTGAAGGAAAGGGGGGGGGGGGGGCGTTTATGATTCCTTGATTGTCACTAACTTTCTTTAGTAAGACACCATACGTTGATCGGACAGATTGCAATGAAATAAATGGACAATCGAGCTGGAAATAACGTTAGATACCTCTTACCTGTGGCCGATGCGTCTGGAGAAAAATAATTCCAATTATTTGACGTCGATCTGCTAGATCCATTTTCCATTTGTATGACGCAATAAACGCCGAAAGCATATTGATTCTTGCGTCTCGAAAGCGATCCAATGCACTCGAGGTGTGTATATTGATCCACGTTACAAGATATCTCTGGCGGAGCTTTTTCCCCTTTGCACAGAGCGCCACTTCCGGTTTAGAGTGGAGTGTAACTCGCCCGAAATCCACCAGGCGGCGGTATTGCGGCGTTGCAATATCAGACAGGGTCCAGCTGGCTCCCGGAGGCTTCCTGGATGAATTATGAATGCCAATAGCGAATAAAAGAAATAACGATCATAAAAACGAGTTTACTCGTTGTTTGGCACTCAACGCATGGCGGCCAATAACGAGTATACTCGTCATTGGCAATTAATGTGTTAAGGGATGGGAATTGATCAGATTTTATCGATATGATTCCATTATCGATTCTGCTTATCGATCCGATTCTTTATCGATTCCCTTATTGATCCCTGATAAATTTCGAATTTAAATAAATAAATTGGAAATGCAACAGAACTAAGCTGGTTAGTGGTTAGAATAACAACATGCAACTTGACATTTCTGATTGTCATTTATTGTTGAGCCCCCATGTCAGAAAAATACAAAAACTGTAAAAAAATTAATTAACTATACACTTAAATAAAATAATGTATTTGAGATTCTCTTAAACTAATTTAATCTATTGAACTGTAGTTGCATTCAACAGGTCGTTATTCCTCTGACTCCTCTTAGTCCTCTGGTCTTTCAGAAGACCAGCGCGCGCACACGCACACACACACACACACAGCATTACACACACTCCCTCCCTCCCCGCTCGCCCCCACCCTTTCTAGCTCAGCTCAGCTGTTCTCTCCCTCTGGAATGAGCATGGTTAGCTAGCGTTAGCTCCGCGGCTAACGTTAGTTTACCCCAAATTAAATGAATGACTAGGATACAAAGCATTGGAGTAGTTTTCACTGCACATAGAAACAGTCAAACAGCGGGAGCATTTCGGGAGCATATGCGGCCAAAACCCAGGCAATTTCGAGCCCTTAACTCATTCAGCGCCAATCACGAGAAAAGTCGGGTTAACTCGCCAACCGTTGAGCGCCAATCACGAGAAAACTCTGGTTTTTAACCCTTTAATCGCCAAGGACGCCGTAACACGTCATTCCCCGCCATGCGTAATCTGCCAATGACGCCGTAACACGTCATTGAGATCAATATTTCAAAAATCTGTGATGGCAATCATATTTCTCCCGCAGAGACTTGAGATCCCCTGTTGATCTCCTCTCAACTCTCCAACGGTTCAAGAGTGCCATCTGATGGCCGATCGGCGGATCGCCCAAACAGCAAACCGGAAACGGAAACTGGTGCTCATCCAAATTCGGTCCGACCACTCGCTATAGCTCCCGGGGCTCCATCTTGACACACTGGATAATCAATCGCTCGCCCTAACTCAATAAACAACATGATTTGGACGTATATACTATTATACAACCTGGAGATGGATCGCATATTTCAACATACCATAATAGCAATCTTTTTGCTCCACGCTCATCGCCCAACGGCCCGAGGAGAGTGGGGTAAGTTTCAGCGTTTATTATTACCGTGTTCGATACAAACTGATCTGATGATCATATCACCCACACTACATGAATCATCTAACGTTGGCCACGGAATTATAAACGACCCCCCCCCCCATCCGGTCAACATCAGATGATGAGTAGTAACTTCAAGAAGCACGTACATTTGAAATTTTTTATCTGGCGCCGATCGCTATCAAACTGTATTTGATCATCAATATAATGCATTTAGGGCTATAAATCACGTTCTGCAGAATGCTGCAGAAAACGATAAAAACATATTTATACTTTAGACCGTATTTTAGTATGAATTAGGGGTGGGCGATATATCGAGTATACTCGATGTATCGCGGATTGTTCTACCCGAGATGTAGTACTGTACTATATCGCGAACATCGAGTATTTAGTTTATATGGCGCCGCCCGCGGCCGAGAGACACTCGCAGTGCTTTTCTCGAGAAGGGACGGCGGAGCTATAGGCTAACGTTAGTGTAGTCAGGGCTGTACAGTGCGATATAATGTTGCGGTTGTAATTTCATTAGACAGACCAGCGCGGACCTTTAATAACATGTAATTTAATTGACACGAGCAATGAGCTAATGGTAGCTGCTAACCAAGGTATCCATTAGGATTATGCTAAGCTAACTAGCAATAGCTGGTAACCCTGGTAAACGGTCAAAGCGGACTCCACAAGACTAGTTCCATTTGTGAGGAAATGGGGTGGGTTATATTGACAACGCTTGACAACAGCAGTTTAAACATAACTTCATATTTATTAGTTATTCGTTTCTGTATATCATTCAAGTTCCATCTCCGTGTGTCTCCATCTCCATCTCTTCCTGTTTACATTCGAGTGTGACGTTATCACCTACGGCAGCTTAGACGATCAAAACGCGAACCTAGAACAAACCCCGAGGGGGGGGCTGGCTCTCTTGTTCATTCTCGCCCCCTCTCTCTCTCTCTCTCTACATTCAATGATTTAAAGTAGCCAAACGTTACAGACAGTATAAATACTAACTGGATAGTTGATGATATAAACATTTAATTTCATTATCTGAAATATTCTAAAATCATTAAGTCTGCTATAAGCCATTATACCTTTGTGTGTGATTAGTATTTTCTCACAGTAGGGTGTGTATATATATACATATATATATATATGTGTGTGTGTTTGGCTAAAGTGGATAGAAAACACAGTACTGTGTAAAAGTCTTAGGCACCCAAGAGTTTTTATATAAATTGTCTTAGATGTAAATAATTTTTTTTATTAGTTTGTCAGTAGACTACTCTTAGTACATTTTCATTAATTATTTTTTAAAGCATCTTCATGGTTTAATAATGCAAACATATGTTGCAGGGACTTATTATAATCACCATATTGGCGTGACTGTATGCATCAAAGGGTTAAATCAAGCATTTTTAAGTGATTTAGAGGAAATGTAAAATATCGCGATATATATCGTGTATCGCGATATAGCCAAAATATATCGCAATATCATTTTTGGCCATATCGCCCAGCCCTAGTATGAATATGTGAATGAAAAAGTAGAACGTTGCTACATCCTAAACGATAGATAATTGACGTAGTAATGTCAATTTAGCAATACAATTTAAAAAGTTATAGCCCTGCAAAGAAGGGGAACTTCTCCATAGACAAATAGAGCTGGCAGAGGATGGTATAAGGATGTACATAAGCGTGGCAGAGAAAGGGTTAATCGTTATTTCCTTTATTAGCTATATCCATTAATTTTTCATCCATCCAGCCTGATGTTATCATTGGGAATGGGTCTGAGCTCGCAAAGGGCAAATACCGCCGCCTACGCCTTCCAGCCGGTATTGCACTCCATTAGAAACTATGTAGTTTCTTTTCTGGGCCGATCTGAGCCGTGCGGGCGGGGTTTAAATACTCCGGCAGGACGAGCGCTTACAACAATACATCTATGAGGCTGCCCCCCCCCCCCCTTCATATGCAATGCCGGAAAACGTGGGACGGACCTCCGCGAGCAGTGTTTGGAATGGCGATCAGATAATTGTATTCTTTTTTTTGCATTACATCAGAGACAAGGTAAGAACACTATATATCAAATCTTGCGTTGATCTGATATTTCTTTCTCCCGCGATCAAAGCTGTCTGTGTGGACCATGTTGTGCCGTTTACCGTTGGTGGCGGTGGGGGGGAGAGCGCCCCGCTACAAGCCCCATTTCATGGGTGCATGAGGAAGGATAATAACGATAATATAGCGTTGATTTCAGGAAGATTCGATAATCAGGTGAAAAATGGATTTCACTAAAGGGCTATTATCGCATCTTTTCCTGGGATTACTAAGAATCACCCAAACTATACTCATATTCAAAACGGTATAAAGCGAGGGCGGCCGGGTGGCGCAGTGGGCAAGGTGCTCGCCACCAACGCAGGAGATACTGGTATCGAGCCCAGCTCTCTGCGTTGCTTCCGGCTTGGCCGGCCGTCGTACTAACACAATTGGCAGTGTTAGAGGGTGGGAAAGCCGGTGGGTGGGTCCTGGTCGTTGTAAACAGCGACACCTACAGTTCGGTCGGGGCGCCTGCTCAGCGAGGAAAGGATCTAAGGAGGGTAGTGTGATCCTTCCACACGTTACACCCTCTCAGTGAGAGTCCGCGCTGCCAGGTGAAAAGAAGCGGTTGATTGGCTACACATGTGTCGGAGGAAGCATGTGATAGCCTCCACTCTCCCAGACCGACTGTAGGGGGTAGGTGCGCAGCGACCAGGAAGGGGATTGGGAATTGGCATAACGACTAACATTGGGATGGGAGAAAAAACAGAAGAAAAAGGAGGGGGGAAAAGATTAAAAAAAATTATAAAATACGGTATAAAGCGGAAATGTACGGATGAAAAAACAATCTGTTTTTTGCATGTTGACCAGAAACAACTCACTGACAATCGACAGTGTTATTAGACCCATAGCTATAATATAAGATATATTTTAAGCACTCGCAGGTTTCGCAGTCTCCCCATTGACTTACAGCGATGCCGTTCTACCCAGAAGGTAGACAGCAACCCCTGGCGCTGAATGAGTTAAGGAATCAAATAGTCTGCTATGGCTGCATGCGTGGCGCTAACGTTATTGTTTTAAAATGTGCAACTGTCGGCAAACATGGCAGCGATAAGAGGAATCGATAGTCACGGAGGCATGCGATTCCAGGAATCGGACAATTAGGAACGGCTCCCAACGTGAACCGGTTTTCGATTCCCATCCCTAAAAGTAACACTATACAGCACTGATTATACTATACAACACTGATTATACTATACAGCACTGATTATACTATACAGCACTGATTATACTATACAGCACTGATTATACTATACAGCACTGATTATGCTATACAGCACTGATGACAATATTGTACTTATACTTACTTAAATGTGACAGGAAGAATGGAATAAAGGGAGAATTATATGTGCGTGTGAAATCTATGTGCCCATAACATAAAGTGAAAGGCTATGTTTGATGAAGGCCTTGGCCAAAGTATATATTTGCACATTCTCACAACACAAAAGCTTACAGAAGAAATAAACAACAACTCAAGTTTCACAACCATTTTGTGACGCATTCAAGAGGCTGTCTGAATGGTGAAGTTTAGAGTGACCCTTTAAATCACAACCCCCCCCCCCCCCCAAGAGCGAGCACCCAGACACAAGCCCGTTAGCCTTTCATTAGCATTTTCACAGACCTGACACTGCCTCCCGCCTCATTAACAAACACTACATGTCAATTAGTTTACACACAAGTTGTCAAATGCCTCACTTGCTACGGGTGGGGGTCAGTATTATTTGCTGAGTGTACTCAACCCTGACTAAACCCTTGCTAGTCACTCTTTATTACCCCTCTTTACATTCACGAGTGCACTATAAAAAAAACTGCCACAAAGGAAGTGCACATTTTCTTCTTTGTTGGTTTACATGGCACACAGGAAGTGAAAACATAGCAGTCAGATTGAACAAAAGCCGCAGCTTTTTGAACGCAGGCCTGGTAGATGGGCAGCGGCTCAACTCAGCAGGGGACAGGAGACATAAACAATGTATGCAGAGTGAAGGGAGTAGAGGACGTCCCCAGACAGGAAGTACGGCTTTTGTGAAAAAGGAAGTGTGTGCAACATGTTCGATTGAACGCCCCGAACCAGGCCACACATGAATACGGCATGAAAAGCAACGCCTGTTGTTTTTGTGGTGAAACACGACACAAGCTGCAAAGGTGGAGCTAAAGAATGCGATGCAGTAACAGGAAATGAAAGAGGAAGTAGAAAATAATAAAAAAAAAAATTGCAACCGAAACCTTGGCCTATATTGTAAAATGACATCCTCTGTCAAGACATGTTTCTCACCCCCCCACAGTACAATAACGCACTATAATCTCACTTAAGAATCTCCATTCTGCAACAGAGGGAAGAGAGTATGATAGAAATGTCATCAAATCATCTTATTGTTATTGTATTGATTAGGCAACCTGATGGCAGACTCAAAATCATCTCATCTTATCCATCAAAACACTTGACCAATGAATCTTTAGTATTGACAATTCCACAATATGTCCCTGTTACAGAATGTCCCTGGCTTAGCGAACACCACTTTGTCGCCACCACAGATAGAGCAATAACTTTTTACCCAATAATAATAATAATAAAAAACATAAGTTACACCAAAAATCACAAGGCGTGGTCCCATATGACCCTGAGCCAAGGGGGTCAGGTGTGGCTTGTTGGCAAGGGTTTTGCTGATTGTTGAGGCTCAGCAAAGCGGAGAGGGGCCAGACAGTGGGAGGACACAGACGGCCATCATGCTGGCGTGGGCTTGCTGTTCGCTCAACCTGCTGCCCCAGCGTCTGCCTCATCTGCTGCACGTCCTAGACCGACTGCAAGATGCTGGTCCCTAATATGAAGTAGTTTCATTAGGATCAAGTGACGCACTTAACTTAATGTCATTAAGTCTAATGGGAGGAGATGACTTTTAATCAAGTTCAGAATTTTGCTTTAGTCGCTGCATTTTGGTGGAATTGAATTGCATTTGGTGATACATATAACCTGATACACTACACGATTCATTAGGAATTGACTGTGGAACCGACATAGACGCGATAAGGAAGCTCTGTATATTCACCAATAAGTGTTTTTAAGGAACATTATAATCTTGAGGGGGGTGGGGGGTGTGGTATAATATATTGTGGTATAATATGTCCTCATGTAAATGTCCCCTTTACCTGTGCCCCCCCCCCCTCTCTGTGGAATAAGACACCCCCCTCCCCTGTGTCCCCCAAACCTGTACCCCCTCCCCCCCATCTGACCTATCAAATGGGACCACACCCCCCCCCCTGTTACCTATATAGATCTCCTCTTGAGATCTATCCAGGTCTTCTTACCTGGGTAAATTCAGCTGATCACCTGGGGGGAAGCCCTCAGCCATTCTCTCTATGTATTCTATCTGTTTGGTTAATAAACCCTTGTTATTATCCAAGCCTCGGTTGACTGAGCACATTCTTCATCAGGATATATCTACAAATATCCCACAATTGGCGTCTACGAACTTGTGACGGACTCTTGCGTCCTACCGGCGTGCTGTATTGTTTCAACTATACAGCGAAAAGTGAGTATAATAGGATGGTCGACCAAAATTGTATGGCAAGGAATTAAAACCTTCCCGCTTTTCTCTGTGCCAGGTGAACATTACAGAATGTTGTCAAATATTGAGATCATGGCTGAGTAAGAATAATGTGCATTAATATATCTGATCTGTATTGAGAATCGTACCGGGGAAACGCGTGTACCTGGGTCCTTATCTGGACAGATGTTCTGAGAGGATGGGTTGTCTGTGCTATTCCCGGATTTGAGCTGTTGCCAAACCGAAAGTTAGGGCACAAAATAAGGTTGTTGGTTTGCTAACCCAAGTCTAGCTGATGCAGGCTAAAATATAGACAACAAGGCAAGAAACGTGGGCTTATTATGATGTGATATCCTTGGAAAACGCTACTCTATTGGAACCTATTAATTACCAGAGTAGCGTCAAAATATTCATTGTTTCAACCTCAAACTAAGCCCACAATCTCTTCCATTCCTGAAAACGATGTATTTGGATTGAAATAACCAAATGATTATACAGATAGTGGGAAGATGACCTGCGATGCCTCGGTAGTACGTGAATGTACATTTAACGGGACATTAGTCGCGGGTCCAGGGACCGAGAGTATGATTAAAAGGTATATATAATCTAATATATCGCTGGTAAATTTCGAAGTCAGGTTCGGTCGTTATGACTTTAATAACGATGTGTAGTTATATATCAAGGGATAAATGCCTTGTCGCAGCAGATGCTGGCCGACTAAACGTACAGCGGTCCAATACAGTCAGATATACACGCACGTTAACTTATATGTATTATTGTTGTTTTGTCTGTTTAAAGTCTTGTTTGTATTTGCGTGCGCCGAGCATTGAGAGACTAGTACCGTTATATAGAGAATAACATTGAAGTGCAGTTCACGCGACAAACTAGGATAGTAATTTCCGGAATCAACAAAACCGGCCCACGGGAACGACCATTTGAGGAAGTATAGTTTTATCGTTTCAGTTTGTTTACGTTTTCACATATGCACAGGCGCGTTCATTCGGTAACAAAACGCTGGTATAGGAATTCCAGGCTATTGAGAGCTCGTGGGAAAAATACTGTGTGAATTGCAAAGCGTTATTTCCGAGGCGAATGAGAACGCACGAACGTCGCATGGAGCGATGACGTCACGCTATGCGCGCCGTTAAGTTATGATTTTATATTAAACTATCCATAGGCAAACGTAAAGTTTAATGTGCCCAAGGCCGAAGGTGCGTGAAATCCACTTGTAGTATATGTTTTATTTGTATATGTATGTGCGCGCTGCTATTGGAAAATGTTGAGTTGCGGTGGCGAGATGCGGGTTGCATTATCCCAGACCACCGGAGAAACGAGCCGAACATTGCATTGACGACACGTAACGTGCTACAGCCTCTGGAACCACTATTCGATTATAATATACAACGTCAACACAACAGCCTTCCCCGGTGAGTATGAAAATCATAATATAGATGCTTTGATTGATTGATTGAAAACTTTAGTAACAGATTGCAGAATGGGTACAATACAGTACAGCTCAATACACACAAATTGTTAAGGGGATGCAGACCAGAGAAAGACTTTTGTCTTGTTTACATCAGGGTCCCCCATTTTCAATTCATCATGACATATTAGGACATACATGACATACAGATAGTCAGTACTGCTACATCTATACAATACAGTACAGCTCAATACACACAAATTGTTAAGGGGATGCAGACCAGAGAAAGACTTTTGTCTTGTTTACATCAGGGTCCCCCATTTTCAATTCATCATGACATATTAGGACATACATGACATACAGATAGTCAGTACTGCTACATCTATACATTTATGACATACCAGATTTGCAAATTCAGTACTGTTTGTGATACAAAAGGAGTCAAAAAAGGGAGTCATTTGACGTAGAAACTGTACATACACAACTATCATCTCAGTTACAGCAAATTACAACTATCTCAGATCACTTGAGTGTTTATGTTGCTTTAATTTACACATTATAAGTCACATAAAGCTAATTACAATGTCTGTTTCAGAATTATAATATATCTGTGGGCGTACCGGCCATACTGACCAATACGGAGAGTTAAACAAACACTCCCGGTTTCCAGTATATGGCAGTACAGGAATTGTAGTCCACATAAACAGCGTTAGATTAGGCTTTATAAGCTTTTAATGTTGAAAACTTGGGCACAAACAACATAGATCATGTTTAAAAGTAAGATGTTTAGGTTATATTCACTTGAGTTAATGTGTTTATCTAAAGAACCAATGAAAGATAACTAGCCCTTTCCATTGTAAGACATTTTTAAACATGATTCAAAATGTGTGGTTCCACATTCTTATGATGCTTGTGTACATATGCGATATGAGTGATAAATGATAACAATATATCATTACATCCTAGGATGGGATGGATGAAAACTAGCTGATGTTTTTGTTAAGCTCACAGACAATCAACAAAGAACCCACTCAAATGGTCTTAGAAGTGGAAAATCAACATGTGTTTTTATTTTCAGTCAGGCTCTGAGGCGAGATGCAGAAGCTATAGTTTTAAATAGGATTCTAATCAACACAACCCAGACAGTCAAAGCGTCACTAACATATTTTTGTGTTTGCAGGAAGCAGGCAGACAATCAGGAGAGGCAGACGGATTTGCCTCTGGATTGAATTGCAAAGCAGTGTTTAAAACACTCACTCAAACCAGCTGAGGACGATGTGGAGTTGAAAGACAATGCAAATAGCCAGTCTGACCACACCTATAGAGACTCAACTTAGTATCTCCACTTAGTATAGTAGGAAGTATCGCTTTAGATGCAGATTTTCTCTTTGTTACCACGAGACTCAGCCGAAGGTCGTGTGGAGCTGAGAGACAATCGATTGGCCATTTGGAACGGATCTGTATCCAAACACCCACATGTAAATTTCTTCAGAGTGGGCACTTGAGAGACAAAGCAATGCAAATGCCTGCACTCGTGACCACAGACTTGGTGGACTCACCTGGCGGTGGATGGCAACAGAGAGCCATTTAATTAACATGAATTAGACACAGGTGATGAATTTGCAGTTATGAAAGGCTACCATATTTCCCATACTAACAGAATAACTAACCAGTTGTTTTCATCTCTCTCTTTTCAAGAAGGCACACAAATTAGAGATATGATGTCTGAATAACACCAAACAAAGTAGAAGTGCCTGAGATGAAAGATCAATGATGAAAACAATTTAACATACTATCCCCTCCTTCTATTCTCTGCTTAACCACTAACTCATTGCAATTTCAAGTACTTTCCATGACTGCAAAATTATCAACCACCAAAATTGCAGCACAATTATCTAAATATACAAGATATCAACAACATTGATCATTTAGCTGACACTTTTATCCAAAGCAACTCACAGGTTCTGTACGACAGGACATCAGGCAGGGCACACCTCTATCAGCTGAGTAACAATGGTCATCAAAGTGTTGAGTGCTACAGTGTAGGTTAGTTTATTAGGACAAATGCATGACAGTAAGGTTAGTTAGGGTTAGATGACAAAACGAATGATTGTTTTTCATGCAAAATTAACTGGCTACCTAGATTTTATGTTTTTTCCCCATGCTAAATTATGACGAGCCACACTGAGACGTGAATAACGCCAGAGAAGTCGTGGCGAGGTAAGTATCCTGAGGCACACCCAACGCATCCTGAGGTAAGATCAACTTCAATTTAACATCACAGACTATTTTATCTGATTCAAGACTTTGGCCATTCATTTACACATTTTATTTAAAGCCTAATGCTGTAAGATCTAGTTAGATACAAGATATGATAAGATTGCAGTGAATGTGACCTTCTTAACATAAGGAATCACTGCTAATGCAATTGGCTTGCATTTCCTATTTTCAATTAAATGATTTTATTTACAATGAATTGAATTAATTCCAAAATGATTTTCCTCTTTAGCAGAAAGGCGTTGAATCATTTATGTGAGGAGGTTTTCTAAGGCAGTTTTCATCATCCTCAGATCATGAATTGGTGAGAGGACAGGACGAGTGAGACGACGCGTGACCTGAACCACGAACGACGGCGCGACCAGGCAAGGAGGAACACAACCCAGCGACCTGAGCGACCCACGACAACATACTACCACCAGGGACGCCGCCAAGGAGCTGCGGACACAACCAGGGCGACGACAACAACCGTGGGAGAACCACCAGCCCACACAACACAGACGTCCCCAAAGGAAGGGGAGCAGAGACAGAAAGGACGACATGCAGCCTCACCCCAGCGACCCGCGGCAGACCATCTGCAAAAGGGAACCAAAGCCCCGACCATCAAGGTGGATTCCCATGACAAGATTGTCATCCGTGTGAGAGAGAGCGTCCTACAGACAGGCCACTACACCAGCAAACCCTCGCCCCTCTGGTACCGCGATGACGGGGAGCGGGGGACCAACCACCACACAGCACGTTCAAGACCACCCTACCGCCATGTCTCTGGGCCTGATGGGGGCCAAGCGTGAGCACAGTGGCGGATGTGTGGTGGTGATGGAGAACAACGCAGGCTCCAGGAAAAGAGTCTGCAAGGCCACTATAGTTGACTGCTACAGGTGACCCTTGACAGGGAATGAACGGCGACCAGTGAATATTCCCGACTGCATCGTCAAGAAGAGACACATCAGAGACCTGTGGACCAAGAGACTTCTGAACGCCACATTGTCCACATTATTATGTATTTATTTAAATCTTACTGTGTTACTGTATTACATCACATTTGAATTACTTAGGTTACAAAATTGTATTGTCAGACAAGAAAGAATCAGTTGTTTTATTCTCTCATAGAAGAGGACATGTAACGTTGTTTTGCACCTGTATGGTGAACCATTGATAGTATATGCACTAGAATTACATACAGAAGCGATGCATAAAACGTTTTATCTCCTCATTTATAGAGAAGAAATGGAGAAAATGGCCTGATTCTAAGTAAAGACCAACAAAACTGAGACAATCACAGATGAAAGTGACACTCAAACTCAGGTTAAATACAACTGAATCCTAAGTAATTTCATCAAGATGCATATATATATTTTTGAACAGTTTCCCATAATCAATCATGTTAGTTTTATTAACCACCAGGTTAACGGTTGTTAAAATGTTTTTGTACACATTAGCCTTATGTGTAAATCCTATTCCTAATAATTATGCACACAATTTTGTTTTTTTCACCCTGTGCACTCTGACCACACAGAGACAGTGCATGTATTTAATTGGTTTATTACGATGCCTGTATGCACAACTATCACATTAGCTCCCCTGAGTCACGACATGAACGACTGAAGGTATGCCAAGATATTTGCACAGCTATAGCTTCTAATGATTATGTTAATTGTTGTTTGATATCAGAGTTGAGGACCACTCATTGATATAGGTATTTTGAGCGATTAATAAAAGAAAAGGGTGATATCTATTCCCACATCTCTGATATCAAAATAACACAGACCGCAGTCCAGTCGATCATGTCATGAATCATGTATATAAATAATACTAGTTTAAACTATTAGGCCAACCAACAGAACACATTGGCCAACATTTTCATTATTCCAGTCGATCATGTCATGAATCATGTATATAAATAATACTAGTTTAAATTATTAGGCCAACCAACAGAACACATTGGCCAACATTTTCATTATTTTAATTATTTTCTATTTTATTCATTATCTGATAACCGATGGATTACATCGGTCCCCACTTTTACCTGTTCCAAACAATCCTGGTATATTATACATTAATCTCACCCACATTATAAGAAAGAAAAGTGAGTATTGTGGTATAATATATTATGGTATAATATGTCCTCATGTAAATGTCCCCTTTACCTGTGCCCCCCCCCTCTCTGTGGAATAAGACACCCCCCTCCCCTGTGTCCCCCAAACCTGTACCCCCTCCCCCCCATCTGACCTATCAAATGGGACCACCCCCCCCCCCTGTTACCTATATAGATCTCCTCTTGAGATCTATCCAGGTCTTCTTACCTGGGTAAATTCAGCTGATCACCTGGGGGGAAGCCCTCAGCCATTCTCTCTATGTATTCTATCTGTTTGGTTAATAAACCCTTGTTATTATCCAAGCCTCGGTTGACTGAGCACATTCTTCATCAGGATATATCTACAAATATCCCACAGGGGGGAAACTGTACATTGGAGGGGGTTGGGTTTGGACATTTACAGGGGCCAGTTTCGAATTGCAGTCTCCCGTATAGGTGCTCTTTGAGAGTGGGACGGGTTGTTATTGCTGGCCACACCTCAGGCTCTACCAAAGAGGTCTAATAAGTTCTGTTTCGTATTCGCTCGGCATCGCTCTCTGCACTATCTCGCATATGTGCACGCGCACTGAATAAAGACCACAAATGTACCTTTAATCCCAATATTCGTCTGACCACACCCCTATCAGCTTACCCATATAAGCAGGGGTGGGGCCACCCACTCGCCTCCTTCTCGCTTTCACCACAAGGAAGAAGTGCCTCGGTAGATCCCCACACTTGACACCATGATGGAAGAAAGGATTAGGAGCAGCTTTGGGAAACAAGGATACGTTGACATCATATCTTTATTTTCTTGAGAAAATACGGCGATAGTCTTCGTACTGAAGTGTCTGGAAGATGATGATCATTCTAAAAACCCTCCACCGGTTTTCGTATTGGGAGCACGCCGCTGCATGCTTCTCAACTGCAGTTCCTTGCTGTGTTTGTTGGGGTGAAACCTGTCAGGCCACAGCTGAACTGTCGGACACGCCGCTGTTGTGAGAAGCGGTGGGTTTCAGGTTGGGTGAGTACTGTTGCTGGCGGGCTTCACTTGTCTGTTAGTGCTATGGGGGCTACTTGACTTATGGAAACCGGCCCCAGGCTAGGGTCCTTTGTTCAGCCACCTAGGCGACAGAAGACCTTGGTCTGAAGACCATTGTAGTTTTAACTAGTGGGCCACGACCATTAACACTGGTGATCCCTGTGTGTTCTGGACGAGTGGTTATCTCTCTGTCCCGTGTTAAGCCCCTTCTTTCATATCCAAATGAGAGTATTCCTTCACGAGGAGATATGTGCATGGATGTGCGATAGCGGCAGATCCATGTTCAAGTCAGCTACACAGGCCAGTTTGGTATTGTGCTGATTCCGTCGGGTGTTGGTAAAATCACTGTTGTAAAGCAGTGTTGACATCTTGTTTCTCTTTTCTCTTAAAAAGTGAGGAGAGGTTCAGAACGGCGGCCTGTCTGGGTGAGTGTTATGTCATTGTATACATGTTCAGGTGATAGCTGCTTAGTTTACGGTTAGCCAGTCAGCTGTTAGCTGCTGCGTTAGCCTGCTGGGATCGCTGCATGGCCTACTTAGGTTGGGCCTACTGTTAGCCAGTCAGCTGTTAGTTAGGCGCTAGCATGTCGTGATCACTAGGTAACGTTAGCTTGCTGCTATAGGCCAAGGCCTGGCGCGGGGTAGCTTTAGCTCCTCGCGCGCCGGCGCGAGCTCGCTTCTGGTCGCGTGCGCCGTTAGCTCGGCGTCTCGCGAGCAGGGGCAGTAGCGCCCGAACGGTTGGAGCGGCCGTTAGCTTAATGCTACTCTGTTGAACGTGCTTTGATTATAACATGTTTTACACTCTTGACTACGACGTCATCCTTGACAGGGGATGTTCGTCGACCCTGCCCTGAGCCTGGACGGGGATTGCGTCAACAAAGAGGACTGTAGCGACTGGTTGGAGCGGCGACGCTGCCCAGTTCAAGCAACACAGGAGCGGCTGTGTTCCTACGGTGTCTGTGACTGCACTTCGCTGATCTACGTTCCGGGTAGGACAAGGTTCGACCAGACCTTATAACACGTCTTCTGGTTTTACCTTTCTAAATGTTTTGTGAATAACGATGTTTTCCCAAAACGTGTGTTGCTGCAATGCATTTAGGATACGACGCGAGTTATGTGTGGACTGTCTTTGTCACTGGCAGTTAGCTTCTCCGTGCAAATCGGGTTGTTACAGAAAATGATCTGGTTGTTGTGTGAGAAACATCATGTGTGTTTATATGTACCGTGTACTCACAACTAAGGTAACTAACCTATGAAGCTATGCTTAGTGACAAGTGAGTAAAAGAATGTTCTTTTCTCAGCCTGTGATGACAATGAACAGTGTTCACATATTAACAGGTTTTCCTGTTTTAACTGGCCGTATTAAGGGTAAAATAAGAGGATTGTGTTTCCCCCCGGTTCCCTGGGGACTTTTTCATCCTCCTATCAGACATGTTGCACTACATTGTGTCTTTTGTGTGGTAGGGATGCGATGTAACCCTTAGCTTGATGCTGAGGTTGTGCTAAAACTGCTGGAGAAACTTTATTTTCCTAAAAGAAAGATTGTTTGGTCGCTGTCGTGTGTGCTTAGCAAGGCCTGTGGCCGATACTAATCGAGAATTATGTATTCTCTCATTATGAAAAACGGCGTTCCTCTGTAGAGTGTTTTTGCCATTTTTTGTAGGTGATGGTGGGTTGTGTGTGTCATGTGACCTACAACTGGGTTGGACTGGCCACAGAAGCACATGTGTATGTTGGACCGGGGCTCTTAGAGCCCTCTCTATTCTGTGTTTTTTCCTTAGTAAAAATCAGATAGCAGGTTAGCTCATGCGCTGTGTGGAGCTGTCAAACGCTTCATAGAGCTGACTATGACTGTGTCATATTCTCTTTTTGTCATTACATCGTATCATGGGTGTGGGGTCGTAAAGGGGTGAACTGGTAACCTTTCCTCTCCTCCTTGTTTGTCGGTCAGGGGTACACCCCCTGTCCTTCAAGGTTCCCGTCACGTGGCGGTTCGGCACGTTACCGGGGGGGGGGGGGGGGGGGGGGGGGGGGGGGAGTTTCCTGGTCCCACGGCCTGGTATATTGGGCGTGTGCACCGCAGGAATTCCCCCGCCATAGAGTACGTCACCGTGCGCGTCTCTGTTGGTAGGACTTCCGTGTGCTGTTCAGGTCCATGTGATGGATCTGTTTCAGGGGGGTGGTCAGGGCTCCTCCTCACCAAGCGCCTATTCGGGCCTTCTGTGAGTTCGGACTCCTTCTTCCATGTGAGGGAGCCTCCATCAGAGTACAGAGCCTTCCTCCTCAGATTGTCAAAGTGAGTGGACCCTCTAGAAGGTGTCCTATTCTATTGTATATGTATTCGATTCAATTAGATTATTGAGTGTGTATGGGTTCAGTGCCTCTTCCCCGGAGAGCCCTAAAACCAATTTTTTACATGGCTCAAGGTGCAATATATTCTTTTCAATCTGTACAGCTCGCGTGGGAAGTCTCTCTGGGGATCCCCGTCTCCTTCCTATGGGAGGGTGGTGGGATGTAAAAATGTGAAACATTTTTACCCCCGGCTGTGTAGACTGAGATACATACTGTTGATGCTTCCTTCTTTTCTTTTCAAAAAGTGTTGGAGTTAGGGAGTGTCACACCCCTCTTGTCGTTCCCCTGGGCGCCTTGGGGATTCAATGACAGGTCTAAATAGCCTGTTCATTGATGGGGGTGTGTCCCGACGCACGTATAGGGCTAGCTCGCTGTAAACAGGCGACTGACTGGCACGCCTTGGTTGCTTGTGGTTAAAACGGCGTTTTTATAAAGCAACTGAGATGGGGGTTTTTCCTCTTCCGACGACCAAATCCCACGACCTGGGTTGGTTTTCGACGGATTCTCGTTCATGTCTGGGGGATGATGACGGAATGGATCTGAACATATGTAGAGGGGTCTCACGCCCTTGGGGTGGGCCACCAGGCGCGGTTCGTCCGAACGTCTGGGTGGCGCCTTCTTTTCATGTTAAGATCGACATGCATATCTGCCCTTTCTCCTGGAGTAGGCATGTCGGCGTGGTTAGGGCACGGGACTGGTTCTGGTCACGCTGGTCCGGATCAGTTGAACCCGTTGTCCGCCGGGGATGCAGATCTGCTGTTCTGGTACCCTGAGGGACTTGGGCTTTTTTCAGGGGGAAAAATGCCAGGTCGGTCCGGGTGTCACAGGGTTAAGCGCTATGGAGACCCTGGTTGGGTATGTTTTACTCAGCACTGTCGTAATGGCTTACGGCCATGCCATTCTGTACACGCTCGATCTCGTCGGATCTCGGCCGCTACACAGGTTGGTCCTGGTTACTACTTGGTTGGGAGACCGCCTGGGAATACCAAGTACGGTGTGCTTAGGGGCTGGTTCTCCATTCTTTTTCGCTCCTCTCTCACGCATGGCGAAGAGGGGCCTGTGGGGGTGGTTTTTGACCTCCTCTGGTGACCCTGTGCTTCCCGTACCGCCAGGCCCGGTCCGAAGTAATGTTTCGTCGACCCGTAGGCCTGGGTTAACCATTTTTTGGAAACTGAAACACTTGTACTGCGGTATAGCCGGTGTATACCCGCAGGTGTGTTTTGGAGTTTTCTTGAGGGGTTATAGGAACAACCACCGCATTGGGTAACACCAAGGTGGTTGATTCCCTGGTGTGTTGGAGCAGTCTCAACTCCCGGGTTCACCGTTTGAGGGTGCCCCTGCACATTCATGACGTCTGCCAATCGTGTCAGCCTTCTCTGCCTCGACCCCTCTGGGTGGGGGTTTTTAAATGGAGGCTTGGTCATGCAACACCGCCAGCTTACGCTCCTTCCGCCGGGGCGGCTGTGTTCAGCTGTCCCCTCTGGCGCCTGTCTCGTCCGCAGTCTCCAGGCTAGGGTTAATAGCCTGTTGCCTGGTTTTTCCCCGGTGCGCTGCCTGCTTCCGTTGGTTAACCTTTTTTGTGTGCTTACGGCCATGCTGACTGCCTGTTGCAGGGTCAGTGTGCCAGGCGGTGTACTATTGGGGGGACGGGGCCCGCTCGGCTGAGGGGCCTTTGTCCGAATACGCTGGCGATGTGGGGGGCGGGGCACTACGTGCCCACCTGGTGGGGTCTTGATGCTGGCATCATGGACTTCTCCGGGCCCCCATTCCAGGGAGTCCAGTCCTTTTGGTGGGTCTGGGTCTTCCTTCGCGCTCCGCTGCTACGGCCTTGCCACGGGGTTGGGTTTGCCCTTGACCCCGTGATTCTGGGGGCAGTAACGAGGTTGTTCCTCCGTTCGTTCCCGGGTGGCATGCGGGTTGTGCGTGTGTGTAGTCGTGGGGTCAAGCCACGGTCTGCTCACCCTGTGCGTTGAGTTGCTTGAGTGCCTCTTCGCACGGTCGGGTCCGTCGCCCTCCCGTGAAGCCCCTAATAGGGGGGGTGCCCTCCATTAGGGTGGGTCGGGGGTCTCGGCCCTCCCTGTTCTGATGGTTGTGGGGGGCTGTCAGCGGGGTGTATTTGTCGGCCGTTGGCTCTCGCTCGGCCTCCCTTGTGCAGAGAGCGATGCCGAGCGAGAGCGAATACGAAACAGAGCGTTAGGTTATGACTATAACCAAGTTCTGTTAGTATAGCGACGCTCGGCATCCGACGCCGCTGCAGCCTTTGACCTCGCCTTGTGGCGAAAGCTTGGGAAGGAGGCGAGTGGGTGGCCCCACCCCTGCTTATATGGGTAAGCTGATAGGGGTGTGGTCAGACGAATATTGGGATTAAAGGTACATTTGTGGTCTTTATTCAGTGCGCGTGCACATATGCGAGATAGTGCAGAGAGCGATGCCGAGCGTCGCTATACTAACAGAACTTGGTTATAGTCATAACCTAACGTTACTAAACTCCAACCGAAACATCAGACCAAAACAAAAAATTTAAACAAAGTGCAATACCAAGCAGGGCTCTTTTGCCTAGAGGTCACTGTTTGACGACATTACAGATTCTACCTTTAACTACATAAGCATTATTCATTAAAGCAACAATGTTGATTTCTGGCACCTGCTAGCCGCAAGTGGTACTGTCTCTGTGTTTACAACACGTTTCCCATGAGCCTATTTGCTCTATTGCCTCTGTGTGCTTAACATTTTTACATGCAGACTTTCTGCAGTTTGAATTGGTTTCTTGGTGGTCGAGGTGGCTGCATATGTGTTCTCCATTGTTGTAAAAAAAATATCCTGTGTTCTTCTGTGCGAGAAGTAACTATGGCGTCTTGTTCGTTCAAGGTGTACTTCTGGTATCGTGAGAAGGCTGAGTAAGCTGGTCTCACCAGACCATTTGAGACTAGAGAAGCAAAGGTGAGTGCCGTGTTTAAGTGCCGGTTGTCGCAATTTGCTCTGTACACACTCCAGAAATGTATTAACTAATCGAAAAACGACGCATTCTCACTTTAAATACACTGCAGGCATCAGTTGTGAAATTACTAGAGTGAAGTCAAGACGTTTCGCCATGGTACAACTCACAAATTGTAAAGTTGTGAAACCGGAGTAAATTCAGACACAGAGAGAGAACACACAGGTGCCACGAGAGTCACTTAGCATGACTCTGAGGGGACAGGGTCCCTTTAATGGACCCGTTTACTCTCAGCAAAGGGCTGGCTGGACGCACTTAAAGGGATTAATGGGATCATGAGTGTGTGGCCTAATGATGGACACATTTGGTCCCGCCACCTTGACTAGTGGAGCAGATCTACTATAAGCCCCATGAATCGATGTAGTAATAGTAGTAGTGGCCAATCAACCAGCAGCACTAATGATTGTGTTGTCTATGTATCGCTTTTTCATATTACATCTCACAAATGTCTTTTAGGCCCCCCAAGAGATTATTTTTTTAATATCAGACATTCACACAAGCTTCTTAGAATTTATATATCGACCTCTGCATGTTGCCTGTTCCAGATACATTACTGTAGACTCCAGAGGCAGTGGCACATTACATTTACAGGCAGAGCTAAAATGCCTACCTTTCTCTGTCCTTTCAGTCAAAGCATGGCACTGTGCCTGCCTGGTATATCACTGTGTCCCCTGTGTCGCTAATTCTGCTGCAGGGGCAAGTAGCTACACAAAATGGCATGGGGGTTTTTATAAGAAGGGAAATGCAAGCATTTTAATATTTTTTTCCAAAGGTCTTTCTCACTTTGTGGTGCCTGGGGATTGCTGACGGGTGGATGTTCGGTAGCTTTAGGTGGAGAAGGAGAAGGAAGGACGAAGGGGGGAGGGGCGGGGGGAGCAGAAGTCACAAAAGAGGCTGCATATCTATTGTGGAAAGGCTCAAAAGAGAGGCTGACAGGACAGAAGAGGGAGATGGGGTAGGAGTAAGTGGCTGAGAGAGAGAGAAGAGGTAGCTGGTTTGATTAACTGAGTGTAGAGATAAGAAGAAGAAGTCTTTATTTGTTGTCATGCAGATTTAACACACACACATGCGATGGGTGACCCACAGGAACACACACACATGCACTGAGTCGCTGATGAAATGTTCTCTGCACTTCCCAAAATAAGCAGTGTGGGCCTTCATCTTGAGAAGCTGAGATGGTTAGAACACAATTAAGTGTCAATGTAGTTGGACTAAATGAATAAAGGAAGCTAAATGAATCATGGAGAAAAGAGAAAATGCAAGTCAAGTTACATTTAGGTTTGCTGACATTGGAGCAGAGCAGAATAAATCAAATGTGAAGTGAAATGAGGATGTGTGTGTGTGTGTGTGTGTGTGTGTGTGTGTGTGTGTGTGTGTGTGCGTACGTGCGTGCGTGTTATATATTATTTACTTAATGTTAACATTTCTTTCATCTTTGCTTCCTGTTATAGATGGATCCAGGGCACGAAATTAACTTTTTGACTTACCGGCCAGTGGCGGGTAGATGGGAAAATTCTACCCGCCGGCGCCAAGCATTTTTCTTACCGGCCAAAAAATATACACATTTTTGTGTCACATATATATACATTTTTTTCAGTACATTTCAAGTAGATAAGCTGTAACTGAGGGGTACAATTCCCTGACTGTATTGAATAAGTATGGTATCATTAAACCACTACTGCGTTATGTACATTACTACTGGCCATACAGTACACAGGTATATGAGATGAACACACCCACAATAACACGGCTTCACAAGAAATACGGTTTAGAAGAATATTTATTAGCAGCACGAAGATTATCTTACATTACTTATCAAGATTGAGAGTTGCGCTTGTAAGGCGAAGAATGTGCATGAATAGGTCAAGAGCGTAAGTCCATGAGAATATTACGCAGGAGATAATTAATACCACCTGTATCATAATAATTATATATGGTACACTAGTAGATCAGCTGGAGATACTAAAGGGGTCCCTCCGGTTGTAAGCCAGCAGGGGAGAGGATTTGTCGGTAGCAGAAAGTCTGGGTCAACGAGGAATAAGGAGACTCCAGGTACAGGAGACAGTGCAATAATCCCTTGATCCGTAGACGAACAACAGCTATTCTCCGGTATGCAGTGCCGCATGGAGGAAAGCTAGCCAGCCTCAGAGTACTAGAGGCGGGCTCGACGGTGCTCCTCACAGGGTAAATCCCACACAACAGTGGGTGTAGACGATTCTCCGCTCCAACAGCTACAGGACCAAAGCAAATATAATCCAGCCGAAAAGGGCTCTGTAGTCGTCGGGTAGGTTATCCAGTGTACATATCCACACGGTTCTCGTCTAGGGCTCCTCGGATGACGGCACCAGGTTAGGCCGCCCAGCCTGGATAAGCACACTAGCTCGGTACGATGAAACGTTGGTAATGCTGGTCACTGTAGAACGGTAGCCGCACGATACACTATACATAATAGATTATTACTTAATAATAGAATAGGTCGAACTCGACGATCCAGCGTTAAACTCTGACACTTCAGCTATCAATTCGCACGCGGTCTCAAGGCTCTATTTCGGGGCAAAACGGGCCCACTTCACAGCACGTTGTATCGTGGTGTGAGGCTTCAACTTATTGGGTAACTAACTGCTGTATCCACCTGCGACGTATTTATACGTAAGGTGAACAATCTAGTACCAGCCTTATTTCTGTCTCGTATTCTTGCGCAGAACCGGGCATGTCCAGACATGTCTCAGCGGTGACTTTGAACTAGACATTGGGGGGTATGGCCGTGGCGCCTAGGGGATCGCTGTCCAATAGGAGAACGAATATTATGGTCTGGCCTGTACTAGGTAAAGGGATATTCCGTGTATATGTACAACGAATATACAAGGGATATCAAACGATATACAAATAGTATACATGGGATCTCAAGCAATAAATATATATATTCGGTTTAATCTGACCCTTTGTAACAGCCGCCTCCTAATTAGTCCGCACCTAATTAGATAAGCAGAGACAGATTAACCGTCTTGTCCACTACTCAATGTCCGTTGTGAGGAGTAGGGCAATTCACAAAGTCAGTGGGTCATGGTCGTCATTAGGAGAGTCGGGGAGCCTTGGCAACTCTATCAGCCTCGCCACGGGTCGGGTGTATGTCCGCCCCTGGACGAGCACTTCTGCCGCTCTGACCTTTCCGTCGGCACCAGTGATCACTTTGCTTACGCGGCCGGCCGGCCACGCAGCTCGGGGTAGTGACTGGTCTATGATCACGACGACTGTGTCCACTTTTAAGTTGTCCCCGTCCTTGACCCGCTTCTGACGGGCTGGAAGGGATGGTAGGGGGGTTAGGAGGAAGCGGGCCTGAGACTGCTTTGATCGGTGCTTGGCTGCGCCTCCACCTCCTCCGTCTGTTTCTCTTGTTTGCTCTGTACCCCGTCTGAGGAGGGGCCGGTTCCGGCCGCCCCATCAAGGAGTCGCTTGGGGTGCTGGGTTCGAGGTCAGCTACGTCTGGAGCGCAGCTGAGGGGGGTGGAGTTCCGAACTCCCTCTTGTGCCCACGGTTCTCTCACAGGCCTCTCGCTTAATGTCAATAGCCTCTCAACGGGCTGTACGAGGGAGTGGCCGGTGTCGCTCGCCTTTGTGTGTAGGCAGCGTGTAGACGTGGGTTGACTGTCAAGTCCGTAGAGGGGGCCCTGGAGCGTCCACCCCAGTCGGGTCTGAACCGCGACTGGGCATCCTTTGGGTCCGATGTGGGCCGCCTCAATTGGGAGAATGAGGTCCGCGTGGTCGGAGCCGATGAGCAGGGTCGGTGTGGCGCCGTCGATAAGCGGTATAGGTAGTTGACGTAGGTGCACATACTTCGCCATCAGCTGTGGGATGGGGTAGGTGTACTGTGATAGGCCTATGTCGTGGCTGGTGAAGACGTTGGTAATACTATACTGCTTCTCGGGCTGGTCCACCACTGCTATCTTGAAGGAGACCTTTTCACCTTTTATGGTCTTCTGGTCCCTTCTGATGGTGCGTATGGTCATGGTACCTTTGGCACCCCGTAGGCCCAACTGGGCTGCGGCGGAAGCGAGGAGGAGAATCTTTTCAGACCCATTGTCCAGGACGGCGTAAGTGTCCAGGACCTTGTCCTCGTAGCTCAGGAGCACTCTGACCACTTTGATGAGCACTCGGGCGGTCCCGCTATGCTGGTCAATGTGGAGCACTCCTGTTAGTCGGTTGCTTTGGATCTTCTGGAGTGGTGCCGACTCGCGGTCGTCCGAGTAGCACCGTGACTCCCAGTGTCTGCTGTAGCAGTCGGGACACCAGGGGGCGGTCTGGTGGATCTTCGGTACTGGTGCCACCGCCTCGGCCTGATACATTACCGTGACGGGCCCACTTTGTTGTCCTGGCGGACGCCTGTTGATGTCATGCAGGACCTCCAAGTGGGCGCCGCCGCACCTGCTGCACTTCTTCTTCAAACGGCACTCAGCTGCCATATGGCTGCGCGCGCAGCGGAAGCAGCGGCGGTGGTCCTTGATCCACTGACTCACCTCGTCCGTGGTCAGCTTCCCGAAAGTGTCGCATTGATACAGCCGATGTTCCCCTTCACAGTACTGGCATTCAATCTTCCACTCCTCTTTCGTCGAGGGGGTGTTGTGGTTCTTGTGCTGCGGTACTGATTCGGCTTGGTGCATAACGGTCACCGACCGGCGGTTATCATTTGAACCCCCGAGGTCCTGGTCTTGGGCTTGGTCCACTCCATACGAACGTGTCCAGTTGTAGGCTGCTGACCTCCCTGGCGAGGAACTCAGATAGGTCTAGGAGGGATGCCTCTGGGCCGTTGGGGTCACGGTGGTCTCTCTGCCGCCGAAAACGCTCTTGTCGGGCGGGAGGGAGCTTCTCTAATATCCTTTCTACATTAGAGTTAGCGTACAGTTCGTATATCCCTTTTTCCTTTTGGGACCCCAGCATCCCTACCAGGGACTGTACCTTGATAGAGAGGTAATCTAATGCTCTGTTGTCTCTGGCTGGGGGGAGACGGTCGATGTCTCTTATCTCTTGTATCACGTAGTCCCATATGCGTCCATAACGTTGGTCGAGGGCTACTAGAGCCGCGGTGTATGGGGTACTTGAGTTGGAATATGCCAGCGCTATATTATGCGCTCTGGGCACCTTCAGGTGCTTGAGTAGGATAGCATACTTGTACGTCTCATCGGGGACATCGGACATCATTGTCTCTAAGCACATTCATAGCTCTGTGTACTGTGCTCTGTTCTCGTGTGTGAAGTCCGGGAACGTCGGTGTGCCAAGGTACGATGCCATGGATGGCTGGCACATCGGTGAGCGTTGGGGGAGAGGCCTCCTGGGCGAGTCTCCCCGTACGTGTCGTCGTGGGCTGGTACTTGGTGGGTATCAGGGGTCGGGTACCCAGGTGCTGTTCCTCTGTGCTGACGGTGCGTCAAACTCACCCGTGAGTTGAGTCGGGGGTTTGTAGCGCAGTGCCTCGGGGCTGACGTCTGGGCTGTACTGGGCCTCCTGGTCCAGAGTACGTTGCTGCTGGTCGGCTTGACATTCCTCCTCTTCCTCTTCCTCTTCCTCTGCTAGGTCCTGGAGTCTTCTGTTCAGTCTCTCGGCGACGTAGGCCGGTTCTTCCCGGTTGCTGGGTCTCGTATGGACCGGCCGGGGAGGGGGTTCGGAGACGTGGACAGGATCCTCCTGTTGGCGGGGTCCCGGGTCGCTTGGTCGGGTAGGGGAATGTGTCCTAGACCCTTGTCGTGATGATCTCCGGGAGCTCCGTGCGGAGAGAGGGGGTGTCGCCATGGCAATCAATTTGTCCATCATCTGCGCCTGCAGCCGGTCGCGCTCTGCCTCGCGCTGGGCATGGACGGCGTCGCGCACTGCTTCGCGCTGGGCATTGGCGGCGGCGCGCTGTGCATTGGCGCTGGCATGGGCGGCGTCGCGCTGTGCATTGGTGGCGGCGCACTGTGCATCGGCGCGGCTTCTTTCAATGTTCTCTTCCGTCTGAAGGCGTCTGGTCTCCAGTCTTATGCGGTCGTCTTCACTCCTTTGTTGCGCCTGGAAGCGATCTCGCTCGGTTGCAGAATGTTCGCGTTCACTGAGGGCTTGCGCTTGGAGTCGCGCGTGAAGGCGCTCTCGTTGGTCTGCAGCTTGTTCGCGCTCGCTCGTCTGTTGCGCTTGAAGTCGATCGTGTTCGGTGGAGGCTGCCAGGGTGGCGATGAATGCCTGCGCCAGCATCTTAAGAGACTATCTGACTCTTAATAATAAACACTGTTAGGACTATCTCGATTCACGCGTCACTACTGTAACTAGAAACTCTGGGTGTCACTGTACATCAGTGTGGAGGCTGACGCCTGACTGATTAACTAGAAACTGTACGCTGTAACGTTATATGTTATTTCGCGTTTTTAACGTCAGTCACTGTACATCAGTGTAGAGGCTGACGCCTGACTGATTAACTAGAAACTGTACGCTGTAACGTTATGTTATTTCGCGTTTTTAACGTCATAAACCAACTACCAGATTCACTCATCACTGTACATCAGTGGAGGCTGCTGAAGCGCCAGCGGGGCGATGCGGTGGTTTCTCCCCGGCTTCCGTGCGCCGCCGCCGGCTTGACTCGGTCCAGCTCCAGCAGCAGCGGCCGTCTTCCGTTGTAGAAACCCTTTCAATGACAGAGCTCTCATATTTTGCGAATGCATAAACTATATCTTAAATTATGGCTATGTGTCTAATATGGCTGTCGCTTATCAATGACTTCGCGACAGCCATATTAGACACATAGCCATAATTTAAGATATAGTTTATGCATTCGCAAATATGAGAGCTCAGTCATTGAAGTGGGTGGTGGCAGCGTAACAGCGTTCACCCTGATGTAAAGTAGCAATTTTTATTGTTTTGTCATGACAAACCAATTACATAATCCCAACATGTGTGTAAATAAACAACATATTCCAGTTAAGGGTATATTTTTTTAATGATTAATTACGGTATAAATTAGGTTAACTGGAGCTGCGTATTGCTGGCTCTCATATTTGCGAATACAACAGCGTTCACCCTGATGTAAACAATTCCACAACGGAAGACGGCCGCTGCCGGCGCAACTCTCTGCCGCACGGCAGCGTGGTCATGTGGCCACTAGCCAATCAGGGAAACGCTGAACGAAAAGCTGAACACAAGTTGGTTGCCTTTAATATTCACGCGGCCCATCATGGGACATTAACGTGTGTTGTCAGGCCTTACAAATAAATTTGATTTGATTCATATCAAAACATCGCCATGGCAAAGTTATTATACAGCTCAGCTACACTCGGCCCCTTCAGTCGGCTCTGCATCTTTTTCCATCAACAACAGTCAGTTCTAGAACACCAGGAGTGCTGCGTTTGTTAACTGTTATCAGGTTGAGACCATCACTTACTGTTGAAGGTAACTTCTGGTAAAAGTGATATTGTGATGCTTTTGAAAGAGGCTTGCATGTTGAACCAGACAGTGAGTTAATTCTGCTCGTTACAATCTGCACAACTTGAGAAGAGCAACATCAATATGTTTTATGTGCATCAAGTACCGCCATCACCGCTAGCGCTCCGACCGATAAATCACGTTGATTATTTTCCATTTAAGCTCTAGCGAGTGCGGAAAAGGAAATGCATTGAGTTGTGACATTGACCCGACAGAACACTGCATCCTTCCTGTCGGACAAAGGAACAGCTCTAAGTGCAGACGTGTAGGAAACATATGGGAAACACATATGGACGTGACATAATGGGTGCACTTATATAAAATAATTAACCTGGTAGTCAGTCTCATTTGCGCTATTCTACTAGCGTTAACGTTACCGTTCATTGTGTCTATTTTACTAGCGTTAATGTTACCTCTCGTTGTGTCTATTCTACTAGCATTAACATTACCTCTCATTGTATCTATTCTACTAGCATTAACATTACCTCTCCTTGTGTCTATTCTACTATTGATTGATTGATTGAACATTTTATTAACAGATTGCAGAATGGGTACAATACAGTACAGCTCAATACACACAATTGTTAAGGGGATGCAGACCAGAGAAAGACTTTCGTCTTGTTTACATCAGGGTCCCCCATTTTCAATTCATCATAACATATATGACATACATGACATACAGATAGACAGTACTGCTACATCTATTCATTTATGACATACCAGATTTACAAATACAGTACCGTTTGTGATACAAAAAGAGTTTAAAAAAGAGAGTATATACATTTGACGAAGAAACTGTACATTGGATGAGGTGGGGGGGGGGACTGTACATAGGAGGTGGTTGGGTGGGTGGGGTGGGGGGTGGTAACTGTACATTGGATTATCGACGAAACCTTACTTGGTCCCAAGAAGAGAGTCTCGTGTATTATTGGGTTAGGACATTTACATTGGAGGGGGTTGAGTTAGGACATTTAGAAGGGCCAGTTTCGAATTGCAGTCTCCCGTTGGTGCTCCTTGAGAGTGGTTTTAAAAGTGGGTAGTGATTCACATTCCTTTACAGCTGTGGGTAGGGCGTTCCACATTTATGTGGCATAATTGCTAAACGTGTTTAATCCCTTGTTTGAGCAGAATCTGGGTTGAACATGATTTGTGGAGCTCCCTCTGGTGTTGAATTCACTGACCTTTGGGAAGTATTTTGACATGTACATGGCAGGGTACCTTAGTCGTGTAGTGTATCTTGTAGACCAGGCCCATTGCAAGTTGCTGTACTCTGTCGTCTACTCTAAGGGTGCTTTCTCACTGCCATTCGGGGTCGAATCAGCTCTGCTCCGTCCTCGCTCCGTCCTTGGGTGCGAACTCACCCCTCCATCTCCCCCCCTCTAGTTTGTGTACACACTGAAGTCTTGGTGCGCTCCGGGTTTTGTTTAAGGTTTGCGCTTTGAGCGTGTAAGCTGCCGTAGCGATGATGTCACGCTCTAACGTCAACACAGGAAGAGTTTTAACACATGGTGGTGGAAACTGGATGCTGATATAAAGAAACAAATAACCAATAAATATGAAGTTATATTTGAACCTCTGTCAATATAACCCACCCCCTTTTCTCACGAATGGAACTGGTGTCGTGGAGTCCGCTTTGAGCGTTTTCCAGGGTTAACGCTAAGCTAACGCCAGTTAGCTTAGCCTATTTATTACTAGTTATCAGCTAACATTAGCCCATCGCTCGCGTCAATTATATTGCATGTCATTGATCTACCGGTCGATCACGGCCGACTGGTTGGGTACCACTGGTAGATAGAAATAAAATGCATTCGAACAAGAAACCAATGTATAGTAGACATAGCAATGGCAAAAAATTGCCAGGCCTAATGCGAGCCAGGGAAGTCTTGTGCTTGTAACGTGGCTTCATGTTTTCATCCACTGAGCCGTGAGGCTCAACATGCTTGTTTGGTTGAGGTCTGAACTCGCCAAATTCCCCATAAATATAGTTTTTGTGGTATTGTCCAGTGGTTGCTGTATGTTTTTATCTGCCCAAAATTCAAGCAAGCATGAAAGCATTACAGTAATGACGTTGTGTGTGTCAGCAAGTTGATACAGCAAGCCTCTTTCGTGTTTTGGTACAAGCTTGTACACCACGCCCCCCGCTCCCACGCACCCGGAACCACCTATTCCAGCGGTCCAGGTTTGGAGCGAATCAGCATCCCCGGGGACGCGGGGGAGCGTTCTCAGTAGGACGATCACACCCTATTCTGGTGCGATCGGGCTGTGATTCGACCCCGAATGGTTAGTGAGAAAGCCCCCTAAGCCATCCAAGGTTGTCAAAGTGGGCAGGGGTGAGGTGGGTTCTAGGAGTAAGGTCAAGCAGTAGTCTGACCAGTTTGTTTTGAGATGTTTGTAATTTTGTTTTTAGTGCCTTTGAGGTGCTTTGGTACCATGAGGTGCAAGCATAGTCGTAGTACCCTTGAATGAGTGCTCCTGCCAGAGTCTTCAGGGTATTCTTGTTTACCAGAGAGGAGATCCGGTACAAGAATCTAGTTCGTTGGTTGACTTTTTTTATTACATTGGATGCCATTTTGTCACAGGAAAGATTAGCCTCTAGGATGGAACCTAAGTATGTAATTTCATCTTTCCTTGTGACAATATTGGCACCCACTGTAACTGAGAAGCCGTCGGCCTTGCTGAGTTTGTTATTTGAACCGAAGAGAATGGACTCTGTTTTACCCAGGTGTAATGATAGTTTGTTGTCAGCGAGCCAGGTGCAGATTTTGCCTAGTTCCGAGCTGAGGGTTTTTTCAACCTGTAACTTGTTCTTGTCAGAGACCAGCAGGGCTGAGTCGTCCGCGAACAGGAATAAGTTGCAGTCACAAGCTGACGACATGTCATTTGCATAAATTAGGAACACACACACACACATACACACACACACACACACACACACACACACTTCAGAAACAAACATAGTATCAATGAGAGCATCAATAATACACCTGAGTGATGTCTAGTAAAAAAAGAAAAAAAAAAAAAAAAGTGGGTCCCCCCCCCCCCAGTGCTGGGCCCTTGGAATCATCCTAAGCTACCCCCCCCCCCAACTACGCCCCTGCCCACATCGCCCGAAATGAACGTTATGTTAGCGTAAGCTAACAAGCTAATCCTGATCAGCGGCAGAGCCATAGAGAACAGCAGACAGTGTGGACTGGGGAAAGGGAAATGGGGGGGGGGGGGGGGGGGGCACTCTCCCTTTCTCTGTGTGTGTGCGTGCGTGCGTTTGGAAAGACGATGAAGAAAGTCACTAGTCAGGACTCAGGAGAGGAGTATATAGTAAACTGAGGATTACTGAGGATGCACAGATAATGTTGATATTCAAATATAAAAAGGTTTCGAGAGGAGTGGAAGTTTGAAGACAGACTAGACTACAATATGATGCGGGGGTGGTGAGTTGAAACAGTGTGTGTGTCCCCGACCCCACTTCTATGTTTCAATAAATTATTTGCATTTAAAACTATTAATGCTGACTCATTCCTTCAGTCCACTCAAAATTATGCTAATATTCCTTATGTTGTTTATGATATTAATTGAAAATAGCATATGAGAGTATCATATAGTAATAATAACACATGGCGATATACTAAAAAGCTATTTTTAATTTTTGGCTGGTAAAAAATCTGCCTGGCTGGTAGTTTTTAAAATCTACCAGCCAAATGGCTGGTAAGTCAAAAAGTTAATTTTGTTCCCCGAGTAGCGGTCCTAGTATGCTTCCTGGTGGAACACCACAGCTCACTGGGAGGGGTGGGGGGGGGGGGGGGGGGGGGGGGTGGGGTACTGTTTACCTCCACCATCTGTTCTCTCCCCTCCAGGTAGGATTGCATCCAGCTCACTGATAGACTATCAAAACCAATTGCTTTTAGCTTGTCAATCAGAATGGAGTGATTGACAGTGTCGAAGGCCTTTTGTAGGTCCAGCATGACCATGCCGCAGTATTTGCCCGCGTCCACCTCTTGTTTGATGTGGTCGTTCAAATAGAGAAGGCATGTGTCAGTGGAGTGGGATGTTCTGAAGCCAGATTGGAATTCGAAGATTAGATTTTTTTTCCGCAAGGTACTTTTCGACCTGTTCGTATACTATTTTTTCCATGACTTCCGAGATGGAGGTAAGAATAGAAACAGGGCGGCAGTTGCCTGGGTCTAATTTGCTGCCCTTTTTGTGCAGGGGTGTTACTCTCGCAATTTTGAAGTCCTTGGGGACGTGTCCCTGTTTTATGGAGAGGTTTATTATGTGTGTGATGACTGGGGTGATGGCGGCCGCTGAGTCTCTGAGTAATTTGGAGGGGATATTGTCATGGCCAGTGGCCTTGTTAGGTTGGAGGGCGCCCAGTTTTTTGAGTACCTCAGCTGTTGTTACCATTTCTAGTTTGAAATCGTCTTTGCGGACTCCTAGGTTATTGTAGTAGGCTATGATGTGTTCTACCCCAAAATGCCCTGAGAGGGTGGGTAGTTTATTTACCAGTGTTGTGGCTATGTTTGTGAAGAAAATGTTTAAGTAATTGGCCACATCCAGCTTGTCTGTGATGAGCGTGTTGTCCGTCTTTATGTTTATGTTTGAAAATCTGGTTTTAAGTTTTTTACTGCAGCCTAGTTGATTATTGAGTAATTTGTTTCCAAAGTTCACAGGGTTTATTTTTATTTTCCTCAGTTGTCATTGATGAAATTCTTTTTTGCAGTTTTGATCATGGAGTTTACTTCATTTCTTAGTCTGTTTCTTTGCAGTTTGAGTTCAGTCACGTGGGCTTGGAGTTCACTGCTCAAGCTTTTGGTAAGCTTTGACCAACTTTTATGAAACTCAGAGCATTTTTTGTCTCTGGTTTTCATAGCGGTCAATATTTTGGAGTGCATCCACGGCTCAGCGCGATTTTTTACTCTGGTGGTTCTTAGGGGGGCCATGTTGTTTAGTATTGTTGAGAATTTGGTTTTGAAACAAAGCCATGTTTCTTCAACTAGTGTACCACTGAGCTCTTCTGACCAGTCCAGGCTCTCCAGTTCTAGGTTAAAGGCCTCGCTAGAGTAGGTTTTGAGGTCTCTAGATGTGACTGTTTTGTGACAGCCTGCCTTTTGTTTTAGATTTTTGCGGGTACAGAATATCATATAATGATCGCTTAACCCGCATGCTATAACCCCTTTATTGGAGATCTTGGACTTGTCAGAGGTCAGGATGAGGTCAATGGTAGTCTGAGTTGATTCACATACGTGTGGGTTGGGTGATTAGCTGGCTGAGGCCGTGCAGATCACAAAACCTACTGAACGACTTGAAGACGGGTGAATTTTTTTGTTGCATATCCGTGTTCCAGCCTCCAATAAGAATTTTGTCTACATCCTCAACTCCAGCTAAACACCCATCAAGTGTATCATGAAAGCCACTATGATCTGGCGGTCTGTAGATTGAGCCAACAAGATTTCGCCCTTTCGAATAGGATTTCCACCCATACAGTTTCAATTGATTCATGATTCAGGTCAGTTCTGTTGATGAATTTGGTGTCTTTATGTATGTATACAGACACCACCTCCATGTTTGTTCCTATCATTCCTGATTATTGAGTAGTTCTCAATCTCTATCTCTGGATCTTTTACAGAATCGTCAAGCTTAGTTTCTGAGAAGCACAATATGTTTGCCTAGCATTAACGTTACCTCTCGTTGTGTCTATTCTACTAGCATTAACGTTACCCATCATTGTGTCTATTCTACTAGCATTAACATTACCTCTCGTTGTGTCTATTCTACTAGCATTAACATTACTTCTCGTTGTGTCTATTCTACTAGCGTTAACGTTACCTCTCTTGTTGTGTTCATTCGGGAGCATGTCTATGTTCCCCAGGTCCTATGTTCCCCGGGTTCTATGTTCCCCGCTTTGATTGATTGATTGATTGAAAATTTTAGACCACCAGCCCTGATTCCAAACTCTAACCTTAACCAGTTCGAAAGAGGGCCTAAGCTTAACCGTTCGAAACAAGGCGGACATTAATAATTAATAAAATACAAATTTATAACATTTTCAATCTATTAATCAATCAAGTTTCAAGTTTCAAGTTTCTTTAATAGTTGTCATACAGAAGTACAGAATACTTTTGTACAAAATGCTTCTTACTGTTGCGCTCCAGAGACTGTGCATGACAAGATAAGTATGAAATAAAAACATAGTAAAAATTAGAAGAAAAAAAATAGGTCACAGTGTTCAGTTTAGACATATGTACAATGTTCGTAGACGTAGTTACCATACAATATACAATACTGTGCAGTGTACTAATATACAATACTATATAGTGCAAGGCATAAATGGACGAGGTGCAGTTTAGGTACAATTCACAGTAGGTGTACGAGTTGTAGTGCAAATCCTTTATCAATAAATATAAAGTGTAAGTGTGTTTGTGTGATCTAAAGTGTGGAGAGTGGGTGCTGCAGTGTGTTGTTTGTTTGAGTGAGTGTGTGTGTGCGTGTGGGTGTGTGTGCTGTGTGCATTTGATGGTTGTTGCATAGTGATTATTGTTCGTTTAGCGATTATTGTTCGTTTAGCAGCCTGATGGCCTGGGGATAGAAGCTCCTTCTGAGTCTTTCTGTGCTCGCCATAAGACTCCGGTATCGCTTGCCTGACGGCAGCAGTTCAAAGAGGCAGTTGTTCGGGTGGCTCGAGTCCTTAATAATTCTCTTAGCCTTCCCCTTGCACCGCTTGTTGTAAATGTTCTGGAGGGTGGGAAGCCCCCCTCTAATTGTGCGTTCGGCTGAACGTGTCACTCTTTGTAGTCTGCTACGGTCTTGTGCAGTGCTATTCCCAAACCAGGAGGTGATGTTGCCGGTCAGGATGCTCTCTATTGTACATGAGTAGAAGTTCCTAAGGATCTTCTGACTGACTTGGAACTTCCTTAGGCGCCTGAGGAAGTAGAGGCGTTGTCGTGCCTTCTTCACAACACTGTCAATGTGTGTGGTCCATGTCAAGTCCTCGGATATGTGGGCTCCGAGGTACTTGAAACTGTTCACTCTCTCAACTGGTGCCCCGTCGATGCTGAGGGGGCTGTAGTCCTTGACCCCCGACCTCCTGAAGTCCACAATCATCTCTTTTGTTTTGCTGACGTTCAGGGAGAGGCAGTTCTCCTGACACCACTGTGACAGGTTCTCTACCTCTTCCAGGTAGGCCCTTTCGTCGTTGGCAGAGATCAGGCCCACCACTACTGTGTCATCAGCAAATTTGATGATGGTGTTGTTGTTCCGCTGTGCTACGCAGTCATGTGTGTACAGGGAGTAGAGGAGGGGGCTCAGAACACAGCCCTGGGGGGCCCCTATGTTGAGCGTGATGGATGAGGAGGTGCAGTTGCCGGCTCTTACCACCTGGGGTCTGCCCGTCAGGAAGTCCAGGACCCACTGGCACAGGTCATAGTTCAAGCCCAGGTCCCTGAGCTTGGCTATGAGTTTGGAGGGGACTATGGTATTGAATGCTGAGCTGTAGTCGATGAACAGCATTCTCACATAGTTCCCCTTCCTCTTGTCCAGATGTGATGCTGCTGTGTGCAGCACATGGGCTATGGCGTCCTCCGTGGACCTGTTGGGGCGATATGCAAATTGCAGAGGGTCCAGGTTGATGGGGAGGGAGGAACAGATGTAGCCCTTCACTAGCTTCTCAAAGCACTTCATGGCTATGGAGGTGAGGGCTACAGGGCGGTAGTCGTTGAGGCAAGCGGGCGTAGATTTTTTGGGTACAGGGATGATGGTGGACTTCTTCAGACAGGTGGGGATGACGGCCTGTTCCAAGGACAGGTTGAAGATGTCAGTGAATACCGGGGCCAGTTGGTCGGCACAGACTTTTAGGACGCGGCCGGGGATGCCGTCCGGTCCTGCTGCCTTCCTGATATCCACTTTTTTAAAGATCCGTCTCACCTCATGCTCTGTTACCCTGAACACTGAGTCTCCATCAGCAGACCCCCCCCCCCCCATTGCCGTGGTTTGTAGGCTGGTGTTGTTATTCACAGCCTCAAACCTCGCATAGAAGGAGTTGAGATCATTTGCTAAGGAGATGTCACTGTTCAGTTTGAGGGGGGTTCCTTTGTAGTCTGTCATTGTTCTGAGGCCCTGCCTCAAAGCGGGGAACATAGAACCCGGGGAACATAGGGATGATCCCGTTCATTCTACTAGCATTAACGTTATCTCTTGTTGTGTTCATTCTACTAGCATTAACGTTACCTCTCCTTGTGTCTATTCTACAAGCATTATTAACGTTACCTCTGCTTGTGTCTATTCTACTAGCAATAATGTTACCTCTTGTTGTGTCTATTCTACTAGCATTAACGTTACCTCTCCTTGTGTCTATTCTACAAGCATTATTAACGTTAGCTCTGCTTGTGTCTATTCTACTAGCAATAATGTTACCTCTTGTTGTGTCTATTCTACTAGCGTTAACGTTACCTCTCGTTGTGTCTATTCTACTAGCGTTAACGTTACCTCTCGTTGTGTCTATTCTACTAGCATTAACGTTACCTCTCGTTGTGTCTATTCTACTAGCATTAACGTTACCTCTCGTGTCTATTCTACTAGCATTAACGTTACCTCTCGTTGTGTCTATTCTACTAGCATTAACGTTACCTCTCATTGTGTTCATTCTACTAGCGTTAATGTTACCTCTTGTTGTGTCTATTCTACTAGCATTAACGTTACCTCTCGTTGTGTCTATTCTACTAGCATTAACGTTACCTCTCATTGTGTTCATTCTACTAGCGTTAACGTTACCTCTCGTTGTGTCTATTCTACTAGCGTTAACGTTACCTCTCGTTGTGTCTATTCTACTAGCATTAACGTTACCTCTCATTGTGTCTATTCTACTAGCGTTAACGTTACCTCTCGTTGTGTTCATTCTACTAGCGTTAACGTTACCTCTCGCTGTGTCTATTCTACTAGCATTAACGTTACCTCTCATTGTGTCTATTCTACTAGCATTAACGTTACCTCTCGTTGTGTCTATTCTACTAGCGTTAACGTTACCTCTCGTTGTGTCTATTCTACTAGCATTAACGTTACCTCTCGTTGTGTCTATTCTACTAGCGTTAACGTTACCTCTCGTTGTGTCTATTCTACTAGCATTAACGTTACCTCTCGTGTCTATTCTACTAGCATTAACGTTACCTCTCGTTGTGTCTATTCTACTAGCGTTAACGTTACCTCTCGTTGTGTCTATTCTACTAGCGTTAACGTTACCTCTCGTTGTGTCTATTCTACTAGTGTTAATGTTACCACTTGTTGCTTCAGGGGCTGCATTCCACAGGGGGACAGAACAGCAGTTAGAACACAGTCCCTGATTGGATTGCAATTTCTGGAAATCAATGTAAACGAGGAAGGCCAGTCTGTATCGCAGGCTATAAAATGGAATGGAAGGTTGACTGTGCAAGTGATCTCATGAAAAAGGACACAATACATAATTGTATAAATGCAAAGGAATGTCTGATGGAGCTATCCAACTTGAGCATGGTGTTGTGACAGAATTGTGCAAAAAACGGTGCTGTTTGGGGTTACATTGTGTTGTTGGAGTGTTACTATGAATGAACATTAGCTCCTAAATCAATACAGCAGCAGATGAAACCGGCTGTCTAAGCAGATGCATAACCTATGATAATAACTTATAGGAAGCAGTGCAGCTAACCGTGAATGACTGAACAAATAACACCTCTGTGACTCTACTGAGCAAATTCTGAGTAGTAAAAACACATCCCCAAAATTCTTACCTAACTAGATTGTTTGTTTTTTTAATACTATGTAAACATGTCAATGATCCAAGTAATCCAATGCTCAAGTTGCTGACATGATCCTATTCCATCTAATAGGAGCCATTTCTACAGGAATGAAGGTCTCCCACGGTATTCAGACAGCTCTTACATAACCATGCTAGGTTGGGTGTTGTTGGAGCAGAATGGTACAGAACTGGAGCCTTTTCCTGTTTGCCCACAACTACATCAGCATTCAGTAGCTACAAGCACCAGGCCGTCACACAAGAGACCCCCGTGTATCAATAACAGCCTGAACACTTGTCAAGGCCTTTCCACCAGGGCCAGAGACCCCTTTCAATTTGCTCCAGTTCCCACAGCCAGTGGGAAAAAAAAATTCCCCACAAAATAACAGATTCAAGACTCGTCTAAGTTCTCTCAGGTCACCACCACCCCCCCTCCCACCCCTCCAAGAGAAAACACCACCATGCTAAAAACAGTCCATCTATAAAGGGCCTCTCTCTCGCTTTTTTTGGTGGTGGTGGGGGTAGCCACGAATTGGGACAGGGCAGTTCTGGAGAGGGGACAGAGGCCATTTTGGGGTCGACACGCCATGAAATTGAATAAATAAATGAAGAAATCCCCTCTTTGTGGCAGGGGAGCAGCGGAGCGAGAGAAAGCCCCACAGCGGAGCCACAATGAAGGGGACCCCAGCAAACCCAGGCAGGCCCTTTTCTCTCAGAGGCTGTAATTCACATCTCTCCCCTACCCTCCCAAGACTCCCTCAACTCCCCCTGCACCTTCCCCTCTCTCTCTCTCTCTCTCTCTCTCTCGCTCTCTCTCTATTCCAAGAGCGACCCTTCTTGGCAGCGGCCATCGCCAAAACACAAAGTCTTCTTTGAGTCTTGTCCTCTTTTTTCCCTCTCCATTGCTAACTTCCGTTTTTTTGCAATTTTTTTTACGGGCTTCAAAGTTCAGGGCTCTTTTGGTGGCGAAAGCCAAGCACCACAGGGAGATGAGACAGTCTCTTCACCACAGCGAGGCTTCAAAGCCAGACAGACTAGACAGACGGACCGGTCCAGAGAGTCTTCCTCTCTGGAACAACACAGCGCCCCCAGATAGCTTGTTCGGACAACCACTCTCTAACTTGATCAAGTGACAACGACGTGAACTGTAAGTCTGATGGTACAACCGCTGCCATCTCTCTCTCTTTCTCGCCCACTCTCTCTCAGCTCGGTTCAGCAGTGCCGCCACACATACACATGCGGTTACGTCACTCCAAATCCTGCTGGTCCCACTGTAGTGCCCTCTGTGAACATGTTGAGGGACTAGATGAAGAGTTAAATGAAAGTAAACATGAGAGTAGATATATCTAAGAGAGAGTTGGCGTAACAATATCAATGACGCGGCACGCTGGCGATAATGCAAGTCAGAAGTCAAAGCCCCAGAGCATTTCCTCTCGGTTCCGGTAGTGATTTAAAGCCTGCGCTCCTACGCTGCCCATTTTTATTGGCCGTCACGGTGTCACAGAGTGTGTCAAATTGAAGAGGAGGGGTATTTTTTTTCCCATCTCATTTGGGTTAAACGCTCCTTCACAGCGGCTGAGCATAATGAGCGTGTTATAAATATCCTTTATGACGTCCCTGGTCTTTTAACTTGTTCTGCAGCTTCTGCCACATAATTATGGACATGCTCTCCCCTCACTCATTACACACGGCCATGAGAACAACACACACCAGCACATACAAGCTTGTTTTAAAGCATAAACACACACGCTTGTTTTAAAGCACACACACACACATTATGCTCGTTTTAATTTAAAGCATAAAAAAACACACAAGCTTGTTTTAAACCATAAACACATAACACACAGACACACACACTCACCTCATTGCACACAGACACACACAGACACACCTCACTGCACACACACACCATTGGGCCCATACACACAAACAATATTTCCACTCTACCAAGTTTGACTCTAAGCTGGTTTGTCTGGTTGACTTTTTCAAAGTGGGTGTCTTGAGGGGTGACATGTGGTGGGCAGGAGATAACATCACGGGCCAGACTGGAGAGGCCATCTGGTGGTTTTGGACGTGTGTTTTTGGGTGGCTGGCACATGACCTGACATTAGCCGACTATGAATCAAGAGCAAGTGGGTTACTTGGTTAGTTGGGCGTCTCCAAGTAGTAGTGGTGCCGACTAAGATAAGTGCAGACTAGTAAGATTACCTGACATTATCATGATAACTATCATTTACAAAGAAACATGGACTTATACTATAACAGTATATTTTATCGAGTAACTTAAGAGTTTTATGACCATCTAATGGGGAAGACTCAGGTTTTAAACTGTGCGAGTCGATATTTGTATCGTTATCACCTGCATTGCTTTGACCCTTTTTCTCATTATCTGCATTGCTTTTATTCTGTCTATTTATGCTAATTGTAGGTCTATTTTACTGCTGTGAAGCACTTTGGGCTGCAACTCTTGTATGAAAGGTGCTATACAAAATAAGGTTTATTATTATTATGATGATTATTATTATAATCATTATTTGAAATTAAAACAACTTAGTGGGAATATACAGCATGAGGTGCATCCGTGTGTGAGTCACTCTGTCACAACTAAATCATGTGCGATTGCTAACACAGATATCCTGCACTTGTGCCAAGTGACAAAGTGCCACACTTGGCATTCACCCAGGCAGAGAGATATAAGTAGCGTCACGGCCCCAACAGAGAAGACGGTTCTGGGGAGCTGAATTAGCACCACAGTACTACACCATGACGGCTGTTGAAAGATAAAAGGCAACACCTACTGGTGCTGAATCAAACATTAGACAGACAGATAGAGAGAGCTGTATTCCAAAGATAGGTCAGATAGCAGCTGGAGGAAACCTTGGTGAACCTGTAATGTAGCTGCTAGCTAACTGACACTCCCATCACTTCCCTTTCTGGCCGATTTTCTATTCATAACAGCAGCTAATGTTGGGGACGCACCAAATAGCCCTTTTCCCCTGTGCCGGCCCGGCAGCCACTCAGATTACTTCAGCCTCAAGTATGTACCAACAACAAGTAGCCTACCGATCTGATCCATGACTTTTACAGTTAACAAGATACAATATACCGCTCTGATGAAGGCCACAGGCTGATAGGTTAGCATGCTTGTTGATGTGGCCAAAGTAAATAGGTGAAATTGAGATTAGTTAACTCTGTTGTAAAGATCTGTGTGTGAGCTAGTCTCTTTAGTTTCAGTTAGGCCTATTTGACATTGGAACTATAGGCCTTTGGTTTACCACAAAAAAACACTGGCAACCCATCCTTTCACATCTACTGTAGCAATATTAGGAGTGTAACGATGCGACCTCACAACGATTAATTTCGATCAGTTAATTCCCCAAAAAATTTTGAATACACAAATGTGGCTGGGGGAACTGATTCACTCAGCATGAATGGACTATAGGTCACTAAAAACAATACACAAAAAAAGTTTAATATTTTTATTTATTTTTTTATTCTAACATATTCAAATCGATGCATCGATTCTTAGAATCGTTGCATTTCGATTAATCGATGCATCGTTACACCCCTAAGCAATATACAATACAGTAGACACAGACACATACAGCCAAAATAGAGTATGTAGGCCACGCATTTGGGGTCATTGGATAAAGATAATTGAGATGTGATTTTTGGAGAAATCTAGCATACTTATGAATGAGGCAGAAAACTCAAAATAGTCTCTTTACTTTGATTTCTGACATGTTGCACATGGGTGGCATACTGTCAGACATTCAGTAACCACTTCTAATAGGGATGTTATCTACCATCACTGTGACATCACTATAATCCATGTGCAAACAAAAAACAACAAACAGGAAAAGAGCTATATTGCCTCTAACCCAGTGAGTCTAAATCACGTACAGAGAGTCACGTGCAGCTCAACAGCCCCACAATGTCACTGGAAACCACAAAGAAAGCAGGTAGCACCATCTTCAGACCGTCTTCCACTACCATTTTTAAGGTGAACCACAAACTAGGCGAACGGTCGCATCGTCAGACACACACCCCATCCATCACATGTGTCACCGCACACACCCCGCCAATTTGTCTTCCAGAGAAGGCCTGGGGAAGAGGGGGAGCGGCGAGGTGAACACCAGCACTAGAGTTCAACCCTAAATCGAACCTCTTCGCTGCATCGTCCAGCGGTCCAGCGAGGGGTTGTCTGGAGGTGGAACGTCGTTTTGGATGTCGTTTTGTGGTCCGCATTTCTCAGTGAGGGGAAGGGACCTTTGCCCCGATACGGGAACCCCCCACACATCTGGTTGTGTTTGAGAATCCCGACGAACGTTCCAAGCCTGCAGCACTCTGTTGGTAAACCAAACAGGAGGCTAGGTCCCCAGGGAGGGCAATGAGGATTCCTAGGAGTCCAAGCCACTGGGTTCAATTCCAAGCCCTTTTTACAGGCACCCTGCCACCCTACCTATTCAGGCCGGAGAGAGGATGATAAAGAGGGCTTTGCAGCTCCATTACGGGGCCCATTGTCCCACTCTGGGAAAGCACTTGTCCAGACTTTGTCCGGGTCATGATCCCTTAGGGGACATTGGTGGTCTGGTCTCATGTTGCCAGGGCTTTTACAATCCAGGCCGGGGTCACCGATTGGATCGTATATCAGCCTGTTGAAAGCACTTCACGCAACTATTCGCCTCCATTGTAGTGGTGGCATCTTTTGGCGTTTATTCAAGTCGTAAAGATGTCCCTGTGTGGACCAAAACAACACACAACTGGAGAGGCTCATTTGGTTTTCCTTCTTCACTGATCAGAGGCTATCAGTGGCTCCCAAAGTGGAGTGGAGGGACCCCCTTGAGGGGCTTCTAGTGGGTTTCCAGCTAAAATGAAGAATAGCAGGTTATCATCCCTCTGTTATTTCATTCACTACAAGTACGCACCCTGAGAATCCGACTTCACAAAAATATATGAAATCCCCTCACCTAACAGACATTATGTATTTCTACACTAAATGTTCACCTTAAATTAGAGTTCTTGGGGAAACATTTTCTGTGGCCTACAGTAGCCTGTGCCATTGATATGAACAAGTGTGAAAAGTTTGGGAACCACTAATCTAACTGATGTCAGAGAGAGAGAGAGAGAGAGAGAGAGAGAGAGAGAGAGAGAGAGAGAAACGAGGTACACTTTCTCCTTCAAATTCATTTTCTCTAAAGGAACAATTCCAAGTCCTCCTTGGGAGGAGCCACTGCTGGACTAGCTGTGTCAGCATGCAATAGCCTGAGGGACAGTGTTGTGACTTATGTAAAATCTTGTTTTATTTATGTATATTTATTATTTTGTACTGTATTATACTGCTAATTTGCAGTTAGTCAACCTTTTTATTTATTATTATCATTATTATTAATTTATTTTAGTTTTATTTAACACGATCGTTTTTGTA
>NC_140181.1:42025380-42157880 GCF_963971535.1 Notolepis coatsorum | reverse complement strand
AGGAGCTGCTGCTGCTGGCTAGAGGAGCTGCTGCTGCTGGCTAGAGAAGCTGCTGCTGCTGGCTGGAGGAGCTGCTGCTGCTGGCTAGAGGAGCTGCTGCTGCTGGCTAGAGGAGCTCCCACTGAGGAGCTGCTGCTGCTGGCTAGAGGAGCTGCTGCTGCTGGCTAGAGGAGCTCCCACTGAGGAGCTGTTGCTGCTGGCTAGAGGAGCTGCTGCTGCTGGCTAGAGGAGCTTCTGCTGCTGGCTAGAGGAGCTCCCACTGAGGAGCTGCTGCTGCTGGCTAGAGGAGCTGCTGCTGCTGGCTAGAGGAGCTCCCACTGAGGAGCTGTTGCTGCTGGCTAGAGGAGCTGCTGCTGCTGGCTAGAGGAGCTCCCACTGAGGAGCTGCTGCTGCTGGCTAGAGGAGCTCCCACTGAGGAGCTGTTGCTGCTGGCTAGAGGAGCTGTTGCTGCTGGCTAGAGGAGCTGCTGCTGCTGGCTAGAGGAGCTCCCACTGAGAAGCTGCTGGTGGCTAGAGGAGCTGCTGCTGCTGGCTAGAGGAGCTCCCACTGAGGAGCTGCTGCTGCTGGCTAGAGGAGCTGCTGCTGCTGGCTAGAGGAGCTGCTGCTGCTGGCTAGAGGAGCTCCCACTGAGGAGCTGTTGCTGCTGGCTAAAGGAGCTCCCACTGAGGAGCTGCTGCTGCTGGCTAGAGGAGCTGCTGCTTGGCTAGAGGAGTTGCTGCTGCTGGCTAGAGGAGCAGCTGCTGCTGGCTAGAGGAGCTCCCACTGAGGAGCTGCTGCTGCTGGCTGGAGGAGCTGCTGCTGCTGGCTAGAGGAGCAGCTGCTGCTGGCTAGAGGAGCTCCCACTGAGGAGCTGCTGGTGGCTAGAGGAGCTGCTGCTGCTGGCTAGAGGAGCTCCCACTGAGGAGCTGCTGCTGCTGGCTAGAGGAGCTGCTGCTGCTGGCTAGAGGAGCTGCTGCTGCTGGCTAGAGGAGCTCCCACTGAGGAGCTGTTGCTGCTGGCTAAAGGAGCTCCCACTGAGGAGCTGCTGCTGCTGGCTAGAGGAGCTGCTGCTTGGCTAGAGGAGTTGCTGCTGCTGGCTAGAGGAGCAGCTGCTGCTGGCTAGAGGAGCTCCCACTGAGGAGCTGCTGCTGCTGGCTGGAGGAGCTGCTGCTGCTGGCTAGAGGAGCTCCCACTGAGGAGCTGCTGCTGCTGGCTAGAGGAGCTGCTGCTGCTGGCTAGAGGAGCTCCCACTGAGGAGCTGCTGCTGCTGGCTAGAGGAGCTGCTGCTGCTGGCTAGAGGAGCTGCTGCTGCTGGCTAGAGGAGCTCCCACTGAGGAGCTGCTGCTGCTGGCTAGAGGAGCTGCTGCTGCTGGCTAGAGGAGCTCCCACTGAGGAGCTGCTGCTGCTGGCTAGAGGAGCTGCTGCTGCTGGCTAGAGGAGCTCCCACTGAGGAGCTGCTGCTGCTGGCTAGAGGAGCTGCTGCTGCTGGCTGGATACAACCTTTGTCAATTAAGTTGTACGTGTTTTAATTTATTTGTTATCCTTACTTTTTGCCTTGCCTTGTTGTCTTATTGTTATGATTTTTATATGCCGTGTGATTTTATGTTGTTTGTTTTTGCTTATTTCTGTATACACTTGACATGACTGTAAATTAGGGAAACCTCAGTTGTCTTTTGAAGTTTAAATAAAGGTTTGAAATTAAATATACTAACATTGTTATATATTGGGTGTCTAAGCGCGCACACACACACAACATACTAACACTGTTATGTAAAGGGTGTATACACACACACATCATACTAACACTGTTATGTAAAGGGTGTATACAGGCTAAGAGTGATCAGGCATCAAAGCATGTTTGCACATTATGCAAATTAAGCAAAACTAACAAAAACAGATGATTATCTCCCTCTAAGAAGGACATTCGGATCAGACAATGCCTGACAAAACACTGGAATTAGGACCTGTCCCTCACTGAAATTAGGACCTGTCCCTATCACTGGAATTAGGACTGATGTCCCTATCACTAGAATTAAGACCTGTCATTATCACTGGAATTAGGACTGATGTCCCTATCACTGGAATTAAGACCTGTCATTATCACTCACTGGAATTAAGACCGGTCATTATCACTGGAATTAGGACCAGTCATTATCACTGGAATTAGGACCAGTCATTATCACTGGAATTAGGACCTGTCATTATCACTGGAATTAGGACCTGTCATTATCACTGGAATTAGAACCTGTCATTATCACTGGAATTAGGACCTGTCATTATCACTGGAATTAGGACCTGTCATTATCACTGGAATTAGGACCTGTCATTATCACTGGAATTAGGACCTGTCATTATCACTGGAATTAGGACCTGTCATTATCACTGGAATTAGGACCTGTCACCATCACTGGAATTAGGACCAGTCATTATCACTGGAATCAAGTCTCCACACTTTCACGTTGTTGATGTAATGATACAGCCTCTACTGTGACTGAGACACATGGACACAGAGACCGGCAGAAAACACACCTTTAAATTGAGTGAGTGAGTGAGTGAGTGAGTGAGTGAGAGTGAAAGAGAGAGTGAGATAGAGAGAGGCACAGGCAGACACACACACTTTTAAATTGAGTGAGTGAGAGTGAGAGAGAGAGATGGAGAGAGGCACAGGCAGACACACTTTTAAATTGAGAGAGAGAGGCACAGGCAGACACACTTTAATTGAGAGAGAGAGGCACAGGCAGACACTTTTAAATTGAGAGAGAGAGGCACAGGCAGACACTTTTAAATTGAGAGAGAGAGGCACAGGCAGACACACTTTTAAATTGAGAGAGAGAGGCACAGGCAGACACACTTTTAAATTGAGAGAGAGAGAGAGTGAAAGAGAGAGGGGGGCAAGATTTAGTTCAAACTCCACTGCAACAGGCAGCCTGTGTGTGTGTGTGTGTGTGTGTGTGTGTGTGTCTCTTGTCTTGTCAGTATAGCACTGCTGTCTGCAGTAGAGCAGCCCCTGCCAAAACATATTCAGGAACCATAACCAATGTGAATTAGCCTATATATTAGATGATGTCATGATGAGGGTAGAGGATGAGAGGGTGGGGAAAGCTAGAGGCCGGCACCAAGGGGGGGTAACGGAAATCCACAAGAGATTGAACCCAGATTTCTCCATTGTATCTGTGGCGTCTCTCTTTATCAATACCCAGGAATAGGGAGGTCATGAAATGTCCTGGATTTTGCCTTGTCTGTCTTGCAACAGAAGATAAGATGCTGCCTGGCTGACCCTTGTGCAGCATAGAAAGGAAGTAAATGTTGCATGGCCCCCTATGATAAAGACTACTTTTTTTGTTGCAAAGGCCAGATGATGAGAAGAGTAACGGCTGTATTTTTTTTTACTTGAGTTTTAAAACATCCTTGTGAGCTCCAAGTATGTTTATGAGATACAACTAACTTCATGACCATATAATGAACTCTGTGTGTGCTCGTTATCAAGTGTTCAGACAAAAGAAGAATCTACCATGTGGATAAAATACTTGTTGAGGAGGGAGCATCCACGTGACGTGACAGACAGTACAGCAGTTATAAGGCACCATGACCACTTTTGACAGATAAATGCTTGCCAGATGTGGACTTGGGTACATGCAGAGTATCATTCCCATGTTCAGGGGGAGCCTGTAATCAGAAACCTAAAATAGAATAGCCAGAGCTAGGGGGGGTGCAAAATGGAAACAATCGTAACCCTCTCCCTTGATAGATTCTGCGCCCAAGGTCGTTGACTTTGTTTACAAAGTAGCATCAATCATTTCGTATCGTGTGGCGTGTAGTCGTGCAGTGGCTCAATAGGGAGACAGAACCACCTGCGCTGTGCGTACAGACATGACGAGGGGGGGCCGGGGGGAGAACTGGAGGAGACAGGCGAGGGGGACAAAGGGAGGTGACATGGAGGTGACGAATTGAATAGCCACCTGCAGGTGGGCGCCCGTCTATTATCGGCGCTGAGCTTGCGGCTGAAAGGCGCGCGTAAAATTACCCCGACATTAATTTATCAACGGTGGCGATACAAAAGGTGCGAACGACTATACAAAGAAGAATAGTGAAGTGATTCCTGATCGCTGTCTGTCAAAAGGAGGCGGGGTTGGTGTGGTGGTGCTCAGTGCTCATGAATAACCATTAGGCTTAGGTAAACACAACAACACAACAACTCCATTAATGAATTATTACAACAAAAACGTGGGCTATCCATCGATATTAGGGCCAGGGTGTAGGAAATACGAGGATCGTGCTTTGTTCCCCGTCATATAGGCTTGTCAGATACAGCAGGTTCCAGCCGTGTTGCAAAACATGATGCAAAACATCAAAACAAAACAAGCAAAACATGAAGCTGTCAACAGTCTAGTACGTAAAGGCAGTAGATTGCCACGCTATCCAAATGCAATGATAATTTTAAACAGCAATCGCACTGTGCCTCGAACTTCTGCATCCCGTCACAACGAACCAACAACAGCTTGTTTGGTGAGTCCACGGCCATCATTAGAAGTTGAGAGAGTAGTTGATCTCTTAATATCTTACCGATTGAAGGAAAAGCAGCGTTCGAACATAATCCCGCTCGGTGTTCAACACTTCATTTAGAACGCAGAGCCTGAGCCGCTGCTGTCGGTCCGAGTCTCTGGCGGCGTGGTGGACACCGTTCTCCACATGCCTGCTGTCCTCGTCTTCCATGGTGCTTATTCGAACCTCCAAAAGCTACAGAAACGCGCTTATCCTTGACTTTTGTCCAGTTTTCAAAGTATCCACAGTTCGCAAGAGTTGTCGCTTCTTCAGTCCATTCTTGCAGCAGCAAGTCTCCGAACCCCGGGGGGCGGCGATGCGCAATGCGTCAGCCGCTGGAAATAAACTTAATAACCAAAACAAAAGTAAGAGAAACAAACAGCACGCCTGAGGCTTTAAAAGCGAGCACCGACACCGGGCGACAGATCAACACCAAGCTGCGGATCAATTCAGAGCGAGAGAGGAGGAGGAGGGCTCCCGTCTTCCTCTTCACACACCGAAAAGAGAAGTGTGATGATGATGATCAGCAGCAGCAGCAGCACGAAGACTTGCAGAGTGCGAAATCAAACGCATGCAAGCCGGACAGTTCGGAGAACTGAGAAGTCGAAGTTAGTTTTAAACCGCCGGCCTAAACATAACTAGGGTTTAAAGTAACGCGCCAGAGCCTGCTGGAAGCAGAACCCATGATGCCATGATGGATGAGACGCGGCCAGCAGCAGCTCTGCGCTCCTCAGCCGTCAGGACGCTTCTCTCTCCACTCTGCTCTACTGTAACAACACACACCGTACAAGTCAAGGGGCCGTCTGTAATAATGACCATGTCAACACATTAACGTTAGTTGATCAATTAATAGTGTAGTCCTTAAATTAACCATTTATTTACGACACACTGTGTATATCACTCCCGTCTCTAATTTATTGTCTATCGTTGAATATAAATCCAAATAAGTTTGCCCATGTCGGCACGGAATATGAGACATGTAGGATGTAGCATTATCCAGGTGTTGGATAATTAGGCTATGTAATATTGTGCTTAATTGAATGCTGCAGAAGCCCTGTATGCTGTATGTTGTGTAAAACTGTTCGCCTATTATATCAGGCAATACAAACGGAGAATTTAGACGATTAGTGGATCCATATATCAGCAGATGATTAAATCTGAGAGCAAGGGGACCTCTAGTGGATCAGCTGCTTTTTGCCGTGCACCTAAAATGATTAAAGGGACATAACACTTAGTTTGAGACAGTGCACTTATTTGTGAACATGAGCAACTCTCTTCCAAAGGCAGAAACCAGAGAAACAAGACTTAAATATTTGATGTAATTCTTGTACAATCTCTGTTTCAGAACTAGTAACACTAGTAGTCTATATAATAAGAATAAAGCTCATATTGGGAATAAAAACCCAAACATCATGTATATGTCATCAATTGGTCAGCTTCCAATCCTCATGTTGCAACTCAGATCTTTTAGGTTGCAGACTTGCAGCAACTCAGATCTTTTAGGTTGCAGACTTGCAGTCATTGTTATTTTTTTATTATTATAGAATTATATAATATACTCCGTTGAGCTATTTGGTTAGCTGCAAGCTTTAAAGGTACATTATGTAATTTTGGGAGATGCATTTGAAACACATGGTATATTTTCATGATTGAATAAACAAACGTGTCCTCAGAGAAGGAATACCTGAAAAGTTACTGTGTCACATTGCTGCAGCAAGTGTGTGTGTGTGTGTAGTAGTCTGGTATTGTAAATGGAGTGATATGGCTGTTATTAGTTATAATTATTTCCTCTGTGACTTACCATGAATGAATCATCAGGAAGATTCAAGTTCCACAAGTGAGGATAGGCCCATTGTAGACGGTTATTCATATGAATGGACACCTTCCTCCCTTCCTTCCCCCCTGCACCCACATAGCTGGTTCTATTATCTCTTTTCCTAAAATGTATATTGTTACATATGATTGATCAGCATTGTAGAATGAAGTCAACAGAATGTATTGCAGAAGTGTAAACAAACTAAAGAAAACCAATGCATCTATAATAATGTGAAAGTCCAACTGGGTGAATCTGTGAATTGATTGCCGATATAAATCAAAAGTAATTTGTCTAAATGACTTATACATATAATACTGTTAAGGGACACACCAATATCTTCTTCAGACAAGAAGATAGATACCAATTTCCTCTTTGTGCATTCGGCTATCCAGCTGCAAGCTAGCCTAGCTTAGCACAAATGATTGGAAGCGGATACAAACTACTCTCCTGGAGTTTTAAGCTTGGCTAGCTGATCCGTATCTGCTTTCATTAATTTGTGCTAAGCTAGCTTGTAGTCGGATAGTTTTCTACTGAATTGTTTTCCCATAATGTTGCTGTGTTCCTTTTAAAAAGGTGCAATGTTTTAAATATCATATATATTCAATCATCACAGACTGAACTAGTCCTGTACTGGTATGTAGGTCTATACTAGGCTGCCTACAACCGGTACTTTTATAAAGTTTCAAAATTACATTTGAATGAACTGAAACCGTTGTCAGTGTCAAGTTTTATGAGTCATAGAAATATTCAATCAATTAATACTTTGAATCATTACACCCCTCCATCAGACCGTTTTTACCATGAGTGTTTTACATGTTCAGTTACGATATGTTAATAAGTTGCCTCAGGGAAAGGCAAGGTTCCGGCCCCCAGAGCGGTTCAAGCTCAAAGCAGTCACACAAAGCTCCTGGTTGCTGTAGGAGTTCACATCCTGTTCGTTCTCTGCCAACACAACCCAAACGAGAGTACCGTTAATGCCACACAAACTCCACCCTCACAGTGATGGTAAGAAACATTCACATCAGAATGGTATTCGCTAGGCCCAGTGGTTCTGAAAATCTTTTAGTCTGGGTATAGCCAGCAGGAGTTTAAGACATTTGGGATATTTAACTTGATTGATAGCTGGAGGAAAACTTCAATTTGATTTAATTTATAAATATATTGTATGTGTTTTCGTGAACCCCCTTTGTGAAAATGTCAACTCAAAATGAATTTTTTTTTCATTGGATTCTATTACTAAATAAGCCCAAAGTATGTGTTTAACATAGACACTGATCACACATAAAAAGCATAAAAGTGGAATTTAATTTTATTCCTCATAGACACCCTGTAAACAAAAAAGTTAATTATTAGGCTGGGGGGGATTAAAAAGGTCATTAAGAGTTTTAATCAATGTTACATTCAATACCCATTGTGATTCTCCCATACATACATAAAACCTTTTTTTTGCCATTTCAAATGAGGAATGCAACAGACAACTTATATATGCCTTACACTATCATATATTTACATATAATCCTCCCTTTCTGTACATCGCAAATGCTTTAAATATGACCAACGTCACGAGAGTAATTTAAGATAAGATGAACGATTGATTGTATGCAATTTTCTTCAAATCATACTTCATCTACCTTTTCCTTCACAATAAAGGCATGTGTGCTTCAAGCACAACATTGTTAAAAAGTGAGTCAAATGAGTAAATTAGAAATGATAGCTTAAAAACAACTGCAGTCTTCATTCATTCGGAAGATAAAACCTTTCTTTCTGCAGTGTTTTCCTTCTAAACAGCAACAGCAAAAAGGGGTACAAAGAAAACCCATGAGACATGTAAGACGACCAAAGTGTAAAATAAAATAAATGGAGAATGTGCTGCTCAGTGCATTAAGACTTTTCAATATAAAAAGACAGAAAGAAAAGGTGTCTGGCCTCTTCCGTCTCGGTGATAAATAAATTCACATTACAGGCAGACAGCAAACAGGGCTGGAGTCAAAACCAAAGTACAGTGAGTAAACAAAATCACATAAACGTGTTTGCAAAAGCACAAAGTAAACAGAAAGTTTAGCGATTGTTAACAAAAAAAAACAGTACATATTTGTTACTCAAATTAATTGTCTTTGTGACTAGATCTTATTGATTCTATTGGTGAGTTAAGAATTCTGCCTATGTAACTAGAGTTGTATGTAACATTGTAAGCTTTTTATCAGCCATGGGCAAGGGCTGGGCAATATATTGATATTTATCATCAATCCGTGTGTTGTTTTTTTCATGAATTTGAATAATGAATTAGGGCTGGGCAATAATTCAATATTATCGCTCATCATATCGTATTGCGATAAAATTCTGATATCATTGTGCACAATTCTGTCATCTAAATGAATGATAGCAACTGCATATTAACTCAGATTTCAATGTTCAATGTTTGAGTTTTGATTTAATATCACACTTTACATAATCACGCAGTTCAATGCGATGAACAGCAATTGGATTATTTATGTTGTGATGCTTGTTGTGATGTTGCGTACTGTTCAGATATCGTGATATATATATTGATATCGGAATATGTATTTCATATCACCCAGCTCCATCATGAATTATGATACACAATTGTGTTGTCTAAATCAATAATAAAAGAGTAAATATTAAGTCAGATTTCTCACAAAACAAAATGTTGAGATATATGAGAATGTCAATTGAATGTTTGATATCACACATCACAGCAGTTGAACATCATCTGGGTTGATGTGATTTTTCAATATTTAGTAAGCAGGTGTTGTGATCGATATTGAAACAAATTCCCTGCAATCATCGTGATATTTTTTTCTTTCCATATTGCCCAGCTCTATTCCACCATTGCACATTTATTCAGAGGGGCCACTGCTGTGGCTCTGGTGCAGATATGTAAAACTATGGTTAGGAAACTGTCACACTGTGCGTCATCATCTCAGCCCCGCAAAAACATCAAGTATTAGCTCCAGCAGCTAAGTAACTGCTTCTTATTTTCTGTAAACTTAAATGTTAATAAACACAATATAATATGAATAAACTAACATTGAGAGTGAGATTCTTTTCAGTCAGGACATTTTAAAACATTCAAAATTGGATTATCTTGAGGTTCTCGTTCATTGGAAGAGACCAATAATGAATTTAATGCCAAGTAATTTTCAAGTGTCCATATGACTAAGTAAACCTGTGTTCAATGCGACTGACAAAGCACATTATGCACACAATGTAGATTAGGAATGGGTCATGAAAACGAATAACCAAATAATAATTTGCGGGGATCAAAGTCAAATTCTGTAATGTAAAAAATTAATAATAATAATTGTATGCAGGTTATTGATAATTTCATTGGTGGAACGGTGTTAATTGAAAAGCAATTTTAAATTTCAGCCACTACGAGGGAGTGTGTCATTAACTTAAGCTTGGAGCACTGTTCCTGTCTGGCCTCTGGCCTGCATGCGCTGCCTGTTGTTGTTGTTGTTGTTGTTATGGCTCAGTAGTAGCTGGCTGCAAAGTCACATTAGCTCCATGGCAAACTCCCCGAAAATTTTATGAAACTCAATTTGGTCCTACTGTGGCACCATGTCAACAAGGCTGACTCATCAAAATAATCAAAACGCAACAAGTGAGGAAGACGGACCAAGCTAATCGAATGAGCCTAGCGTGATGAGGGCAGGTTCCATGGGAGAGTGCCAGATACCACAGTGATAATTATTAAATGTTTTACACCATTCTAGCCTTTATGAATGTGGGAATGCACAGAATATTCGGCTATTCGTTCAGACCACCCACCAACTAACCGACCACGAAAAAGTTAGCTTGTGCACATCCCTAGTGTAGATGTGACTTTCACATGAGAGGCAGTCACTTTCAGGTGGGAACAGACACTGCAGGTGTCTCATTCACATCACTCACTCACTCACTCACTCACTCACTCACTCACTCACTCACTCACTCACTCACTCACTCACTCACTCACTCACTCACTCACTCACTCACTCACTCACTCACTCACTCACTCACTCACTCACTCACTCACTCACTCACTCACTCACTCACTCACTCACTCACTCACTCACTCACTCACTCACTCACTCACTCACTCACTCACTCACTCACTCACTCACTCACTCACTCACTCACTCACTCACTCACTCACTCACTCACTCACTCACTCACTCACTCACTCACTCACTCACTCACTCACTCACTCACTCACTCACTCACTCACTCACTCACTCACACACACACACACACACACACACACACACACACACACACACACACACACACACACACACACACACACACACACACACACACACACACACACACACACACACACACACACACACACACACACACACACACACACACACACACACACACACACACACACACACACACACACACACACACACACACACACACACACACACACACACACACACACACACACACACACACACACACACACACACACACACACACACACACACACACACACACACACACACACACACACACACACACACACACACACACACACACACACACACACACACACACACACACACACACACACACACACACACACACACACACACACACACACACACACACACACACACACACACACACACACACACACACACTCACACACTCACACACTCACACACTCACACACACACACACACACACACACACACACACACACACACACACACACACACACACACACACACACACACACACACACACACACACACACACACACACACACACACACACAGTGCAATAAGCTAAGAGTCAAATAAATTAACTGGAAAATGGTAACTTCATGTTATGAACAGGAATGTGTGCTCAGTCAGTTGCAGCGACGTTCAGCTCCATGTTCTCACAAGGAAGATGTGGTACTGGTGTACAGGCGAAGAGATCGCAATTTGATGTGAAACTCGATCTTTTTACGTGTGTCAATCGCCCTGTTGGGGCCATCTACCCTAAAAGCAACAGCAATACGATCCATTCTTTCAGTGCTCCCGAATTTCCTCACAGACAATCATCCCAGCAACTGGTGCGTGTAATAGAAAATGTACACATGAAGTTTGATTTGAGACAAAACCCATTGTGTTTCCACTTCGTCATACAATGCACTCTAAACAGAGGAGTTCAAGGCCAAACAAACACCCTTCCTCACCGTTTCAGAAAAGGCCAACGGGTCGACTATCCTATTGCAGTTAAAAGAAAGGCAGAAACTTGTTGCCACAAAGTATGGACTTAAATGAAGATACAAAGCAGGGTTGGGATCAGTTAACCTTCTAATCAATCAACTCAAAATACAGTTGATTTGCTAATGATAGAGCATTCATTCTCAATGGACCTTGGTATTAATTAATCTACTTTCACATCAGGCATCATTCGTTCCGTCAGGTCTTCGCCCGCAGTGCAAAATGTCCAACACAACATCCACTTTTGTCGTCAGCTAGCATTAGTGTTCAACAGTAGCTACCGAACATTCTAGCCAATGTTGCCTAACAAACGTTACAGGTGACGCTAGCTAATGATATCAAAGAGTTGAACGACACCAAGCATTATGCCTAACTTTAGCTTATGTAGCAAATATGTCCACATGTCGCACTTCCTCGCTCTATGTTTGCTAGTAGCTAACAAAACAGAGCTGCACCGCGGGGTAACGTTAAGACCAGGAGGACTGGATGACATAAAACATAGTGGAAGACATGTTTTAACACCATTGTCCCTCATTTATTTTATATGACAACCTTCTCATGACAAAATGTTTCCTATATTTGAAATTTGGACAAAGATCAACTTTGAGAATGAAGTGATTTCAGAGTAAATTAATCCCGACCCTGACAGACAGTAACTGCTGAACTCATCCTGCCCAGAGCTCAGCTTGGTGACTCAAGACGTGTAGAAATCTAGCTTTTTGCACCTTGGTACGTTTGACACTTTTGCTCTTGGAGTCATTGGCGGACAGTGTTGATAGTAATATAAATAACAAAATAGTACAGTATAAATATAGAGATTCTGGGGCATGTGTGCATGTTCTGGTGAGTGTGTGTGCTTGCATATGTGTGTGTCTGTGTGTGTGTGTGTGTGTGTGTGCACACACATGTGTGTGTGTCTGTGTGTGTATATTCCTGTGTGCAATGTAAGCCAGTGTTTGGACAGGGAGGAGGGGGGGCGGGGTCAAAGGTGAGGCCTCCCCTCCCCCACCTCGTGGAAGAGCGAGGTGTAGAACTCGGGCTCCAGCTGCTTGTTGCGGTACCGCTGGACAATCTCTGTGATCTTCTGCTTCCGGCGGACGTGCGGCGGGCTGTACAAGTCGCTCTCCAGACGCTTCCGCCGGCACACGTTGATGACCGTCTGACGCACCAGGAATCCTGGGAGAAAGGTGAGGAGAGGACGTAGCTAGTATGAGTTTTATGTCTCGTCTCCATTAGCTATGTTCAGCCTGGCCGGGGATAGCCATGGTCTAACATGGTATGGTATGGTTGGGTTTGTGTCTCCATTAGCTATGTTCAGCCTAGTTGGGGCTATCCATGGTCTAGCATGGTATGGTATGGTTGGGTTTGTGTCTCCATTAGCTATGTTCAGCCTGGCTGGGGCTATCCATGGTCTAGCATGGTATGGTATGGTTGGGTTTGTGTCTCCATTAGCCATGTTCAGCTTGGCTGGGGCTAACCACGGTGTAGCATGGTATGGTTGGGTTTGTGTCTCCATTAGCTATGTTCAGCCTGGCTGGGGCTAGCCATGGTTTAGCATGGTATGGTATGATTGGGTTTGTGTCTCCATTGCGTTTCTTGTAAACTCTCCGGTTGCTAGGCAACTTTTCAAAATTCAACACCACCAACTGTGGTACACAAGCTAAACCATGATGATACAACAGTCCCAGCCAGGTTGTGAAAGGTGGCTGTCTCAGCCAGGGTCCAGCCAGGTTTGGCCAGGTTCTAAAGACAATGGAGCACCAGACAGGCCACAGCACGGCTAAACCCTGGCTAGTGGAGACAAGGCATAAGTGTTTGGAGAGGGGAGCTGAATGTGAAAACATACAATATAATAATTCTAAAGTGAGGAGGAGGGGGGGGGGGGAGGACGACGACGACGACGACGACATTAAAAGGTGAATGAAATGGCCAGGAAACTGCCCGTCTATAAAAAGTTTCTCAGAGCCACGACAAGGCAAGAGCACCAACCCACTGTCTCTATCTCCAAGCCACTGTCGCCCCATGCCCCACTGTTGCCAACTCATGACAGTGACTGATGCAAAAAAAAAGTTCTTACAGTGATTACGGTGACGGCGAGTCCAGTACAGCAAGGATAAATCACAAGCCAACTGTTCTCTGACTGAGACTGATGGGGGAATGGATCAGGAGCGGTAGCATATGTGAGGTCTCACAAAGAGACCAAAATATCATCATTCAGGCAAAGGCCTTTCAACCACTAGATGGCGATGGTGAACTGGGATTTGCACAGAAAATCCAGGAGACAGAAATAATGTGCTGCAATGATGGATGTTTTCCCATGCTGGAACATCAATTATTAGGTGAAAAGGGTTATTTCACTACACCTTTAAGGTGAGTATTTGAAGAATTCACCTAAATTACTAATTTACTCTGCCCCAAAACCGGCTAGCCAGCCCCATGAATTTCTGAATTAAAATGGTAACATAGTGAAGAAAACTGCCAATTCCTCGGGCTGGATCAAGGATGGTGCAATGAAATGAGTCACTTCTGCTTTCTGACGAGGAGAGGCTGGCATGGAGGGAAAGGGAGCGAATGTGACAGAAAGCCCATACTGCCTACAACTTGGCACACATATTGTATACTACCGTAACATTTATAAGTTTAATACCAACATATTGCCATAAAAACAACTTCTAATACAGAAGGGCCGGGTAGACCTCTGAAAAGTCTAAATAAAGTATGATATATCTTAAGTATTGAATAGATAAAGTGTTATAAGAGAAACACTGGATCCCTGGAGCACTGTTTGGCCGTGGTGCTCCTACCCTCCCACCACCTTTACCATACAAAGAAGCATCCTCTAAACACAATGTTGGTTCACTTTGTTTCAAAGGGAGATTTCTTAGGATTTGTGTCGAGATTATAAAACAATATTCATGCATTTGTAACTAGTTTTGTCTTCTCAGATCTACCCAGTATGACTATAATATTGCAACTACTGTACCAATACACAGGATATGATGTAATGAGCCCTTATAATATGGCATTCTATGTATTATGGATTATATCAATATGGATTAAAATGAATGAATGTTATTATTCCTACTACATATTATTGAGTCATCAGCATACAGTAGTGAGTTTGGTTACCTAGGGCTCTGCGGCTGACCACCATGCCGTCCACCAGAGGGATCACCATGGTGAACTTGCCCACAGCGCCGTGAAGCCTGACCCTGAACAGGCCCGTCTTCAGAGGATGGATGAAAATCAGTGGAACGTCCTTCTCTAGTAACCCTGACCTGGGGGAGGGGAGGGAGTAGCAATGGCGGAGAGAGAGAGTGAGTCAGTTGTTGCTTGTTTTTAGGCTAAAAGATAAATATTAATTAATTAATCAATCGTTTAGGAAACAACCATAAGGGGGAAAGGCCAGAAGGTTCCACTTCTTATAATAATACCTATTCCACTAATGAGAATATTATGCTCCCCAAAACAAGAAATCCCCCATTTCACACAAGAATGATAAGCAGAGAACTCACAACATCAACAGTAGTCTATATCTACACCGGGTCAGTTTGTTTGCCTCTTTATTATTTCGTTTATTCACGGCAGCCTCTTCGTAAAAATAGTCTGTATCTGTAACTGCAATATTAGTATTATTATTAAGGATTATTGATCTTGAACTTGAAAGGATCATCATGAATGTGATTAGAAACTAAACTAAAATTGGTCAATCGTCTCACAATGACTCATAGATAGTGTTTACTGCAGCCTGGCCTTTGCTTGGCCGCTGGCCCGTCTCTGTACCTGCAGGAAGTGCTTGTGCTGACGCTGGCCTCCAAGCCTGTGCTGCTTTCTGCCAGGAGGTCAGAGAGTGGGAAGTTCTCTACAAACACAAACAACAGAACAGGGTTAATGCATTGTGTGTTTTGATTAGATTCTTGAGAATTAAGCTGAATTCCCTGGGACTTACAGCTCTATATTGTTGAGTTACAGCTACAATGTGCAATGATGTTTTTGTTTGAATTTCACTCCAAAACATAACCTGGACACACCGATCTACTGTCTACAGTGAGAGTTTCATTGATCAGTGTTCTTCTAACCAATCAATCTACACAGTCCTCATTGCTGGACTGTGTTGACTGAGGACCGCATGGATTCAGCAACTGAATCCTTATTCCAACTAAATGTATGTTAAAAGTCAATGAAACTCACGGACAGTGACTGGATTTGAACTGTTCTCTGACTGAGACTGATGGGGGAATGGATCAGGAGCGGTAGCATTATGTGATGTGTCACAAAGAGAACGAAATATCATCATTCAGGCAAAGGCCTTTCAACCACTAGATGGCGACAATGAACCAGGATTTGCACAGAAAATCCAAGAGAAGGATAATGGATGTTTTTCCATTATAAAATCAGCTGGAACATCAATTATTAGGTGGAAAAGAGTTATTTCACTACACTTTTAAGGTGAATTAAAACAGTCAATTCCTGGGGATGGATGGTGCAATGAAATGAGTGTGTCCACATTAAGATATGTTTTATGCAAAATCTTAATAAAATTGTACACTGTAACTTTAAATATTTATATACACATGTATTATATTATTATTAACTTTGTTTTTAAGTAGTCTCATACTGTATGGGGACTGTAGGAGACGGGGTGTTTACCAATGTCATCGAAGCGTTCCACCCAGACCACCAGCACCTTGGTCTCAGGACCCAGTGCTGGGAAAGACTTTCCTGTGGACGACCTCTTGGCCTTCACTAAAGGATTCAGCTGCAGAAAAGAACAGAGCAGACAGCCATTATCAAACAATGCTCAGACATTTGCCCTGGGGGTGGAGGGGTATTTCACAAAGCAGGACCTCTTTGTTAATCAGATGAGGGAAAATTATCATGAAATAAATTGTCAAACTTCATAACAAGAGATCACTGGGTGTGGGTAAACTATTTCCATAATAACCTATATCCAATAGTTTCATTTGATACATTGTTAAAATACGTAGAGAATTATTTCTTTATCACAGTTATATGGCTTATCCGGTTCCAAATGAGCTTTGGTATTTTAAGAAAACATTTGGTTTGACTTAACTTTCCAGAAAAGTGACGATCATAACAATCAAGCAAGACATAAATACATTTAAAACACACAATAAAACACCATTCAACAATCACCATACTGTTTAAAAATAAAGCCACAAAGTAACCAGAGCGTTACCTTTTTGGCAGACTCCAGGTTGTCAGAGTGGTTGGGGAACAGCTCCAGGGTGAGATTGGTTTGTTTCAGAAAACCAGGCATGAGGTCAGTGTTGGTGTCTGCCTCCACTGTAGAGTCGCTGTGTACAGAAGACTCTTCTGGAAGATACAAAATGGAAGACATTTTGAAGGCGTTTTTTGGAAACCATTGGTGCGTTACGTAACCGAGTGGCTCAGCTTTTCTCAGAGCGAAAAACGCACTTAACAGGTTGCTCGGTCCCGCTCACTCTGAGCCACTCGGAGCCTTGCTGAGCACTTTCTGACTAGGCTCAGTATACGGAGGATATGGATCCTATGGTACATGGACATCTGTCGTTGCCATTTACGGTGCTAGATGGCAGTTGCTCAGCACTCGGAGCAGAACGTTAAGTGATTCAAAAATGCACTCTCTCACCATGAGCTTTCTCATCATGAACCTTCTCACCATGAGCTTTCTCATCATGAACCTTCTCACCATGAACCTTTCTGAGCGCTCGGTTACTAAACGCTCCCCGTCTGTCTAATGTGATGCTCTTATCAGATGCAGCCATGAGGGACCTCCCACTTTTTATAGTATGCCTGGCGCTAGGGCTGCTCGATTATGGAAAGAAATCATAATCACAATTATTTGAGTCAATATTAAGATCACGATTACTCATTGACTTTGGAAACATCATGCATTTATTGAAAGTTTTGACAGTGGATTTCCACAATTGTTTTATCTAGATTATTGTTTTCATAATCGTTGGAAGCCAAAATCGTAATTGAAAATAAAATGTCATTAATCGGCCCGAGCCCTACTTGGCACACTGTCGCTGCACTGGTACATGCAATTCATAAGCAAAGCTGGGAAATACTGACCAGAGCTCTCGGTAAAAGATGGGACGACAAAGGCAATCTCAGTCAGAGCGTCGGCGTAGTACAGAACCTTCTGCTCTCCGTTGAACACTGAACCACCCGAGTCATCTGGAGTAGCTGCCTCCTCTGTGGGAACAACGTCAATGCAGATCATTCAACATCTACTCACAAACAGTAAGAGTTATAGAGATCTGATCTAATCATTATAGCCTAGCAACCTGGCCTGTCGAGGAGAAGAAAAGAAAAAGGAAAAGAAAAGAAGATGAGATGATGACAGAAGATAAATGTGTTGTCTGGTGATTTTCTTTGAAGTGGTCAAGAGAAGGGGTCTGGTGAGGAAATATTAGTGTTCTGATTGGAGCAGGCGTTTTTGATTACAGCAATCATGTAGACCGTCTCTGGAGTATGTGTCCCGCCTCAATCAATCAATCAAATCAATCAATCACTGGGTCAAAAGGAGGCTATAATTCCAGCTTGCTAGACCAACTGTATGGAAGTGAAATCCTCTCTCAACTGTGGATTCAGACACACAAAGACTTTGGTTCCTCAGGTACTAGAGCTAATACTAGACCTAATACTAATACTAGACCTAATACTAATACTAGAGCTAATACTAATACTAGAGCTAATACTAGAGTTAATACTAATACTAGACCTAATACTAATACTAGATTTAATACTAATATTAGAGCTAATACTAATACTAGACCTAATACTAGAGCTAATACTAGACCTAATACTAATACTAGAGTTAATACTAATACTAGAGCTAATACTAGACCTAATACTAATACTAGACCTAATACTAATACTAGAGCTAATACTAATACTAGAGCTAATACTAGAGTTAATACTAATACTAGACCTAATACTAGAGTTAATACTAATACTAGACCTAATACTAATATTAGAGCTAATACTAATACTAGACCTAATACTAGAGCTAATACTAGACCTAATACTAGAGCTAATACTAATACTAGAGTTAATACTAATACTAGAGCTAATACTAGACCTAATACTAATACTAGAGCTAATACTAATACTAGAGTTAATACTAATACTAGAGTTAATACTAGAGCTAATACTAATACTAGAGCTAATACTAGAGCTAATACTAATACTAGAGTTAATACTAATACTAGAGTTAATACTAATACTAGAGCTAATACTAGACCTAATACTAATACTAGAGCTAATACTAATACTAGAGTTAATACTAATACTAGAGCTAATACTAATACTAGAGTTAATACTAATATTAGAGCTAATACTAATATTAGAGCTAATATTAATACTATACCTAATACAATACTAGTTAATACTAATACTAGAGCTAATACTAATACTAGACCTAATACTAATACTAGAGCTAATACTAATACTAGAGTTAATAATAATATTAGAGATAATACTAATATTAGAGCTAATACTAATATTAGAGCCAATACTAATACTAAAGCTAATGCTTTAGCTCCGTGGCTCACCCGTTTGTTGTGCATCGTTGCCATCAGAGCAGGAGTTGAGGGACCAGCTGGTGTCCAGGTGTCCGGTCCAGCCAGGGTGGCGTCCCACGTCCACGGGCCAGCCCAGGGACAGCAGGAACTCCAGGAAGTGGGGCTGGACACTGGACGAGGACTCCACGTTCCTCAGGATCTGACCAGCACAATCGTATATGTAAAATTCTTATGCTAACTTTGATACAACATCTGATAATATTGAAATAGGAGCAGACAAATGTGGGAAGAGCTAGTAGGCTGTCCTTGGAGACATCTGCTCAATACTGAATAGGAACACATCGTTTCACTTTGCTCAAGTAATCAATAGCGATGCACCAATGATATCTGTGTTGACTTTTCCATATTGGCAGATACCGATACAATTGTTCAAAACATACCTTATCTTCAGATAATGAAGTTGTATTGTTAGTGTTAGAACACTCCTACTAACAAATCCTTGTAACAAAAGGACACAAGCACATAATTTAAGAATAAATTAACTGAAATATATTTGTTCTTTAAACAAGTCATCGTGAGTGTTATTCCTTTGTTAATCTGGAACGTGTATCAAACAAAACTACCGGTATAAAGGTCACAACGCAAAAGGCATTTTGGCCAAATATCGTCTGTAAAAACAAAATAGGAGAGACTGTGCTGTTTAAAGCAGTATCTGCCACTACAGACTATCCCGACTAATCAATTTAATAAATGTTATTGTTATGAATCATGATTCATTGACTGACTCACCTCGTGGCTGCATTTCTGACCGGCCCTCACATAGAACACAAAGACTGTGTCAAATGGCCGGCAGGGGAGCAGGTCCAGGTAGCTCATGTCATCGAAGAATCCTGGCAAGGAGGACTCCAGGCCAATCAGATGAGGAGGTAGACGACTATTGTTTGGTTCCTACCAAAGAATAAAGATAGATTACTGTTGTTGCAGAGATCAACTAAGATTTCCTGGATGTATTAAACCATGTTTGTTTAAAAAATGCTTTGAACACTTGTGAACATGCAGATGTTACATCAAACCAATTGGAATGTGAATGTTGTACATCACCTGAGAGTACATAACGTCTAATAACTTTAATTACAATTGCACGTAACACCGTCTTTTAAAAAATTACATGCATGCAAAATCAGATCTGAGGTCTTCAAAACTTAAAATCCCTACTTTCAGTGCTTCCAGAGACAGGAATCCAAAGTGCGAGAGGAAGAGGCGAGCGGTCTGGAACTCCTGGGCGGCTGGAGGAGGTCTGCAGTCTGTGTGGGGGTCGGGGAGGGGCTCGCTGTGGCGCTCCAAGCTGCTCTCGTACTCCATCTGCTTCGTCATCACGCTGCGAAGCCGCTCATGCTGGACCTCCAGCTGAAAAGAGATATTTTAGAAGATGTTTTAAGAAAATGCAGTCGATGTTGACATTGAATGGTGATTAACTGCTTAATCTTCATGTAAATGTACAGGGAGTCGATTTCCCATCATCCAAATCCTCAGGTGTAAGTTAATGTGTCAAGAGTTAACAGAGGTAGTTAATTGTACCGTGTTTAAAAGGATGGTCCACATTCAATACAAGAAGTGTATTTCACAAACAAGAAGTATCCACCAGTAGGGGTTGGGTACCTTTCACATTTGAACCGATACCGGTACCCAACGGTACCTTTTTTCGGTACTTTAGTCTCCAAAAATGTAATCTACCTACCTCAGTTGTAATAAAAAAAATAAAATAAATCCAAACTTCAAATAATTTATCATCATTAATATATTGCAGCAAGCGTTGTCTGCATCTAGCTTTTTAAAGTGTAACACTTGCGATTGTTTTTCGGCTTGCCATTGCCCCGACTGCTTTGTTGTTGAATAAATTCAAATCCTAAGTAAGAGTGTATTGTGCGCGTAAGCGTTGACGTGAGGCACACTTCATAGGTTTCGTGGTAAACGAAACATTGACGTTGCCAAAAAAAAACGTTTAATTAAAAAAAAATAATAATTCAGTACCGAAATGTGGCACCGGCGGATCTCACGTGAATCGGTACTCGGTAGTACCTACATGATTCGATCAGTACCCTTAAAAGTACCTAATTCAGTACCCATCCCTATCCACCAGGAAGTCAACAGAGGCATGAAGCATGAATATTGCTTAGCAACAGAATTCATAAACCTTCATGACCCACATTTACTTCCACTAGCATGCTTAGGATAATGCTAACAACTGCTAAATATTCTTCCAATATCTCAAAAATGCAGGTTCAAGTAATTTTTGGATGGACTAAAATGATTCCCAGTTTTTCTTTAAAATGTGGAATATCCCTTTGAATACAGTATGTTGCCACCAAGCATGTGGCCACTAGTGGCAGACCGATGTACTGGGGCACCAATATTGTCAGTCTATATTGTATTCAACTAAATGTTTCTATTGGCCAGATATCAGCATTGCCTTATAGCCAAATATGTTATTGGTGCTTATAAATCATGATAAATCCATCAAAGATGATTCATTATGCAAATTTGATAAAAGCGAATAAGGTTGTTTTAAAAGGAAAGGAATCAGCCGTTAGATCATCTTATCATCACAAATGTTATATTTGTGTGAGAGACGCAAGTAGATTACACACTTCATCATGTCCATTGGTATGTTAGTTGTAATGTAGCTCCCTATAGTAACATAAATATTGATCCGTACGAATATGGCCCTAGTGAGAACTTGTAGCAAATGCTTGGTGCCAAAATAGATATTGATTACATGAGAAAAACAAGTATTAGGTATGACGGCCCTTTTTACACCAGACACCCGTGTGACAAGTAAATCTAGTCCAAAAACTCACGTGTGGACCATTACACCTCAGTATGTATGGAGCTCCTCCTTCATCCTCCCAGCCCATACAACACACCTGAGTTTACATGAACAATACATTTATTTTATGGCCCCATTTCAGCCATTATAATAATTAATATTATAAGCCATTATAATAGCCTCCTTTGATTATATCCCTGCAGAATAACATTTTATAATAATAATAATTTGGTGGAATGGAATTATGGTATATGTATGACAAGCAGATGATGATGATGATGGGATCAACAGGAAGTGATTCCTCTCACCTCTTTGTTTACAATGTCGTCCAGGTCGGGGATGCTGACGTCGGCTTTGACCAGGGGGATCTTGTCCACCTCCTCAGGGAATGGCCTCTGCTTGACGTTGTACTTGATTCCCACCTCGTCGTTGGGCGCCGGCCGCCCCTCCGGGATAAACACCTGCTGTATGGGAGGAGAGGCGGAGAGAAGAGAGTTTAGTGGCGTCAAGCGAGAGAATGAGGAATCGTTAATGGGGTTCACACAGAGGGCAACTCAATCAACCACTCAACGAGTCCCCGAGCATATAGAGGCGATCGAGTCATGCGGAACGCACCCAACGTTAACTCATTCACTCATTGGGCGCCAAAAACGAGTATACTTGTGTTTCGTCGCCAACGGGGAGCGCCAAAAACAAGTTTACTCGTTTTTGGATCCTTTGATCCCCGTTCTAAACACTCGCTCGGAGCCGTCTCCCGGGCACAGCTGCCTACATTGGAATTGCAATGACGATCAAATCCCGCCCGGTGGCAGAAATCTAAACATTAAAGTCCATATGTAAATAAAGTTATGTGTAATAAAGTGGAATGAAACAGGAAAAAAGTATTGGACACACTAAGAAAAAGCAGTACACCACAGCAAGGAAAGGCAAGGAACTAGCTGAAAACCAAAACTAATTAGGAGGCAACTCTACCTCCTATCTGTGCTAATAATGTCAACTGGGTTAGAATATATTGATGGGCTATAAAAAAAAAAATGTGTTACCAAGGTGCCACACAAGAAACATCAAATGATGGGTAAAAGCAAAGAGCTCTCAAGACCTTCACAAACAGATTGTTGCAAATCATGAAAATAGAATTGGCTAAAGACGTATTTCACAACTTCAAAATCTTCCAGTAAGCACCATTGGGGGAATTATCCATAAGTGGAAGCAACATCACTCCATCATCACGTGGGTGGACCTTCCACCATGACAACAATCCAAAGCATACAGCAAAGGAAACTTGCAGTTGATTTCGGAGAAAGAAAATCAACTTGTTGGAATGGCCCAGTCAATCACCTGACTTAAACCCAATTGAACATTTGTGGAAGCATCTGAAGATCCAGATTCACAAGAGGCCCCTCCGCAATCTTCAAGATTTAAAGACAATCTGTGTAGAGGAATGGGCCAAAATCACACCTGAATACTGCGGGTGATTAGTTACATCATACAGAAAGCATCCTTGGAGCTGTCATTACAAACAAAGGCTTCTCCACTAAGTATTGAATTAATTTCAGTTAGTGTGTTCAATACTTTCTTCCCATGTCATTCCACTTTATTACACATAACTGTATTTATGTATGGACTTTAATGTTTAGATTTTTTGTCTGGATTCCCTGAGTTAATACCAAAGTCTGGTGAAAATTTCACTTGAATGGCCACATTGGAAATATATTTACGGGACAAAATGCTGATGTGTTCAATACTTATTTCCCCCATTGTATGTATATTAGGGGTGGGAATCGCCAGAGACCTCGCGATATGATACTATCGCGATACTTGAGCCGCGATACTGGATATATCGTGAATATTGCGATATCTTTTTTATATACATTTTTTTATTTTTTATTTTTTTACTGCAAAGTAAAACTGTCAACATGTTTTATCTAATAAAATAAAGTTCAGTCTGTTCATCTCACTTCAATCATTTTTATTGCAGAACATGGTATTTTCTCAAGCAGACAGATGTAAACACTGTAATCTGTGTTGCATGTACCTGACAAACTGAACTGTTTGTAGACGAGTAGACGTAGACGTTAGAGTAGACGACAGAGTACAGCAACTTGCAATGGGCCTGGTCTACAAGATACACTATACGACTAAGGTACCCATGTACATGTCAAAATACTTCCCAAAGGTCAGTGAATACCACAACCACTACACCAGAGGAAGCTCAACAAATCATGTTAAACCCAGATTCGGCTCAAACAAGGGACTAAACACGTTTCGCAATTATGCCACATCAATGTGGAACGCCCCCTACCCAAAGCTGTAAAGGAATGTGAATCCCTACCCACATTCAAAACTGCTCTTAAAGAGCACCTACGGGAGGCTGCAATTCGAAACTGGCCACCGTAAATGCCCAAAACCCCCACCACCTCCTAATAGACAGTCTCCTCCAAACCGCATGTATATATTCCCTCCCCGCCGTATGGATATTTCCCTCCCACCCACCCACCCCCTCCTAATGTACAGTCCCCTCCCCATCATATGTATATACTCTGTCAGGATCTAGGGGTAACAGTACTGTATATTTGAATACCGTTTATGTCACAAATGTATCAGTACTAAATACCTATATGTCCCTATGCCATAAATATCATGTATGTTGTGTATGTCATAAATGTCTATATGAATTGAAAATGGGGGACCCTGATGGAAACAAGACAAACGTCTTTTTCAGGTCTGCATCCCCTTAACAATTGTGTGTATTGAGCCGTACTGTATTGTACCCATTCTGCAATCTGTTAAATAAAGTTTTCATTCATTCATTCATTCAGTCATATTCCAACTTAACTGAATGCACATGTGTGTGTGTGGACTACTGTACTATTACAGGTATTGAAATGAACAATGCAACTTCCTTATAAAAAAAAAATTATATATATATATATATATCTTTTTTATGAATAATTAAATATCGATACTTGGCGTCCCAGTAACGATACAGTATCACCACACAAAGTATCGCGATACTACTACATATCAATTTTTTCCCCCACCCCTAATGTATATGGTATATACCTTTGATTTGGAAGTATTTGGGGTTTCAGGCGATGTTTAGCATGGAATAGCGCACAAACTAAAGTATGTAGAGATGAACTGGTTAGTCAGTGTTGGACTATGAACAATGCCTGTCAAATGAGCCATACTATTGTCTCCATAGCTATAATACAGAACACACGCAAACATAGCTAAATTGGTCAATAACGCTGGCGCCATTGAGTAGAGATGGGAAAACAGCGTGGTGAGTTAAGACAGCCGGTTGGTTTGTTGCCCACGGAGACGTTGACCCCTGCAGAATGCTTGGTAGTCAAGTGATCAAGTGACATTTCTGCTCTACCACGTATCCCTACCCACGTCACAATAGCTCCATCAATACATGTTCTATCTGCCTTGACCACAATGGCTAGAATGATGTCGTTTTATCATTCTCGCCAAAATGAGACCATTACGAGAAGATAAAATAAGAGCCTCTCCCGTGTCATATTATCAGAAAAGAATGACCCATCTAGCAGGTTTTGCTCACTGTGTGCGAGAGTTATAACGGCGTTACACTAGCATATCACACACTCAAACATCTTGATCCATAGTGTTTACAAGCCAATCTTTTCAGGCACAGTAGTGGTGCCGCACTGACAATGAATCTCTGGCATCGCTGCTATGAGATGTTAGACTTTTACAAAACCCTGCAGGGATGAACATTAACCCCCTGTTTTCAGAGAGACACAAGTTATACTGATTCATCTCTATGAGACTATATGAGACTCCTGCTGGGATGTGCTGGAACACAGACTGCAGAGGAAACCACAACATGAATGACTCTCTCTCATAAGACTTGACTCGCTGCTCTATGGCCGCCGGCTTGACCTCCCGGACGGGCAGGAGAAATCTGTGTGGAGAAGTAAATGAGTAACACTCTCCCGTCCCTCAATACAAACCACTGAAGTGCATTGCCGCTTGAGCAAGGCACTAAACCCCCATCTTCTCCAGTGGAGTTGCTCAGTGGCCAACAGTGTCAGACTGTGGTTGTAGTAGGCAGCTTCCAGGTGTGAATGTATGGAACTGGCAAATGAAGCAGGGCATTGCCGAAACGCGCCCGTGCCCCCCCCCCCCCCCCCCCCCCGTGATAAAAACATGATTACCCTGGTTAAATAAAGGCTTAAAAGATTATTAAGGCGGGAAAAAGCCCATCACTAGAGGAGGGGGGTGTAGGACGCAGCTCCACGATATGAGATCTCTCACCCTCTGATTGGCCCGGGCCCCTCTGGGTTGGTGGAAGAGCTGCATGGTCCAGGCGTGTCTGCCAGCCGTCCCTCGGATCAGAATCGTCACCGATGGACTTGGGTCTGTGAAGACAAGAGGCATTAAAGGTGATTACACTGAGTGTCTGCTTGAGATAGTAAATACAAAAGTACAAATGTACCACATTTAATTAATTAATTAGAAAAAAAAAGGAGTAAAAAATATCCTACTGAGGTAAGGCTGAGCCCGAACGTTCGAACGTTCGTTCGTTACGCTGACATTCGGACTTTAATTAATAGGTTCGAACGTTCGGTGAAAAAAAAATAAAGGATGCGCACGGGGTTGAGGTGATGTGAATGCGAGGCGCTCAGCTCAACCAGTATGGTCTGCCGGGCTGCAGCGGGATACTATTTCTCAACCAGAGCTCTATTTTGATTGACAGGCGATTCTGCCAATTACGTCACACCGCTTGCACCCGCCTCTGCTGTTACCACCAATCGGCAAGCCTCAACAGACTTACCGGGGAGCCGTAGTTAGCTCCCCGCCGAGGAAGTAATCGGTAACAAGGTTTCCGTAGGTGAACCTGCAGATTAGGATCATTAATGAATACCATCCTTTTTCGGCCACGGTCGCGCGAGCTTCATGGCGGGAGGTGGTTGCGTTGGAAACAACAGCAGGCGCACGGTGGACAGACCCGTCCGAGGTAGACGGTGGACGGGTCTGTTGAGCCGAGGCGTGCGTCTCTCCTCCCGGCTCCCCTCCCCGTCGACCAAGAGTGAATACCTGTTACGTGTAAGTTGTAACACTAACTATATAACGCTAATGCCACAAAACGAATGCATTTGTTTATCTAGCCCCTTACGTGACTGCAAGGGCTATTGTTTATCATACTTTGATTCAGTAGCTTGTTTATTTTCTTCTGAGTGCTTTGTTTAATTACATGTTTACATGAACAGCCACCACTGTAAACAACATGTTTTTCACCAATAGACTATGCAATGCCGCCCTCCGTAGGATCTATAATAATACAATAAAAAAAAAAAGTATTATTAAAAAAAATGAAAAAAAAATGTATTAAAAAGATTTTTTATTAAAAAATTTAAAAAAACTAACGTTCGAACGTTCGTTCGATAAACCTGGCGAACGTTCAAACCCTAAAAACAGGGTTCGGGCTCAGCCTTATACTGAGGTAATAACGATTGCGTAACCCAATGGTAGGTCAACGGGCAGAGCAGGACACCAACACTGCCAGGGGTTAAGGGTTGAGTTCCCATTTGGGCCAGCCATATTATACAACCTATAGTAGACTACCCATAAACACTGTATGATAGCCATCAATAACACTATATACATTTATTTATATGAATTTATCTGCATATATTCCTGTTTACATACATGTATATATACACCTATGTGCACTGTACATGCTCTATATACTATATCTGTATATATCCGATACCTACTCTTATTAGTTATACCACTGGCCAGTATGGCTTACTACCATAGTGTATTTATACTTGTATCACTGTACATAATATTACTGTACATCAGATTAGCATATTTACTCAGTAGCTTCGTTATATATATTCCATATAACCGCTTGTACGCAGCATATTGTTATGCACTTTACTGTCACCTTGCACTCTGGTTAGATGCCAACTTCTTTTCATTGTACTGTACGATGACAATACATTTGAATCCAATCTAATCTAAAAGCATTATTCCAATAGAAGTGACCCGGGCTGAAACCAAGCCCTTCATCTCAGGTGCCACCCTGGCTCTTTCCAACGACCCGGAGACCCAGTGACTCACTCTGCTCGTTCCCCAGCGGCTGCTCCAGCATGGCCAGGATGACAGAGTTGTCCAGGACAAAGTAGCGGAAGTTGCTGGCCCCCGTGGCACTGAGCCGGGCGTAGCGGATCAGCGTGTCCTCGTTCAGCAGGCTGCAGGTGGAGGCCGGCCCGCTGGGGGAAGGGAAGGCCCCCAGCACCTGCATGATACTGGGGGGCAAGGACAGAGGAAGGTGGCATGAGGACAAGTTTGTGAATACAGCTGAGGTAAGTTCTTCTCTAAGGTGTGTGTGTGTGTGTGTGTGTGTGTGTGTGTGTGTGTGTGTGTGTGTGTGTGTGTGTTTAAAAGCATATTTTGACATTTTAATCTTAATCAAGTATTAGGAATCTTGACACAACGTGGGGAATGTTGCATTTGCATTGTTATTATTGTTAGCATTCTGTCCACTTACTGCAAAAATCTGTGCTAACCTTTTATTTTTTTTATAAAGTGCTGATATAGAATCATCTTCCTCTCATTGTGAAGAATAAAATAATAATAATTGTAGGCGAGAAGCCAAAACAAAAGCAAGGTATTCCTTTAAAGCAGAGCAGAGGAGACATTTCTGCAGAAAAGGAAATTAAGCGCATATGGATAGGCCAGATATCCCAAGTTCGATTCATGTTTAATAATAGTATTGAATGTGAGCCAGATGCAGGCCGTCTCTCACCAGGAGAGAGTGGCCTCGGCTGCATCCTTCACCCTCATGGAGGCCGGGTTGTGCTCCTTCTCTCCCTTGTGTTTCACTTCCTGTTCCTGTCGAGACTTGCTGCCAGAGATGCCCAGCTCCACGATGTCTAGCACCTCCACCAGACAGTCCTGGTGCAGAAACAAACACACACACAGAGGCTTAGACGTGTAGCACCTCCACCAGGCAGTCCTGGTGCAGAAACAAACACACACAGAGGCTTAGACGTGGTCCAACCACCAAACATTGGCTTCACTCACTGTTTTAAACATTTATATTTTACATTTAGTCATTTAGCTGACGCTTTCATCCAAAGCAATTTACAAGTTCTGTACAACAAGTCAGCAGGAAGGGTACAACTCTGGCAGCTAAGGGTAAGTAACATTGTTCGTCAAACAGTGTTGAACTTGAGTGCTACACTCTTGAGTTCATAGTAGTATAGACATATTAGCATAGTAGGTAGTAATATAGGCACAGTAGATTACTTGGTAGCAAAGTACATAATAGTAAAAGACAACCCTAGCCTTATTTCTTACTTGATGACGTTGATCAGTAGAGTCCTTTCTCAATCCCTTCCGTTCCTCATACTAGCTCTGGATTGTTAGCCACAAACCAACGCAAAGTCAATGGAGTCAAGCTCCTGTCTGTACAAGCTGACTGAGGCTCACTGAAATCTACTTTGTGTGCACTGTGGGGTAAATTTCAGTGAGCCTCAAGTCAGCTTGTACAGACAGGAGCTCGACCCCATTGACTTTTGACCTGATTTGTGTCTAACTAGCTGGAGCTAGTATGAGGAACAGCTTGGATTGTGCTGAGAAGGGACTCTACTGATCAACATCAGCATTTATAGTTAAGGAATAAGGGTTCCAAACATCTGAACTATCCCTTTAATGTCCTGGCTATGTTACTAAACAGGGAAATTATCTCACTCTCAATAATGGGAAGCCATTTTCTTGTCACAGTGTAGGGAACACGTTTCTGTATTGGTGCTTCAACTAACTGAAAAACAGCATGTTAGCATTCCTTAGAATAAAATATTCATGCTAGCTTGTTAGCTTTCTGCTAGGTGGTACACATTGGTACAATGCCAACAAGCTTTCTGCTAGGGGTACCCACTGGTACAATGCTAACAAGCTTTATGCTAAGTGGTACCCACTGGTACAACACTAACAAGCTTTATGCTAAGTGGTACCCACTGGTACAACACTAACAAGCTTTCTGCTAGGGGTACCCACTGGTACAACTCTAACAAGGCGTCTTTAGGGACAACTACTCTAAATATCAATGCATAGTGTAATTTAACTGTATGCCACACTTACATGTTTATCCTAAATGTGCCAAAGCTGTAAAGACCTACCTTCTCATCCAGCATGTCAGGGTGTTCTGTGAGCCACACACACAGAAACTGGAAGGCAGCTACGATCATGGAGTGCAGGTCTCTGGACTGCAGGGGAGCAGGGCGGCTGCACTGGTACACAATGTAGCCACATATAGAGCTGACAGCACGCTTACGGTCTGCAGAGTCCACCCCGGCCTTCACCTGTGTGATAGCATGATTAGCACTATTACTAAGTAGTACTCATTTATATATTTTATACCCAGTTTAATCACCTGTACATTGCATATTACTATCACACTTTACGGTTACATTTGCACTCTGGTTGGATGCACTCGCTCCTATTCTCCTATGCATTCACGTCACGCTGCATTCACGTGTTGACTTATTTGCTTCGGAACAATCCGAGTTGCGATATCAATCACACTTACACGATGTAAAGCAAAACATGCTATTAATTCAACATTCAATATATTTTCTTACACACATTACAAAAACCCTTTCTACAAACTAATTTTCCGTGGCATTTTTATACACTTTGGACTGTATGACTATAAGACTTCAGGCTATGGAACAGTTATGTTGTCCAGCTCCTACCTCTCATCTGGAAACCAAAAACAGGAATCTAGCAACAAGTCAACACAAAAGTAAGAAAATATATTGAATGTTGAATTAATAGCGTGTTTTGCTTTATATCGTGTAAGTGTGATTGATATCGCAACTGGGATTTTTTTCAAAGCAAATAAGTCAACACGTGAATACAGCGTGACGTGAATGCATAGGGGAATAGGAGCGAGTGTTTTAATTACGCGCACAGGCGTAAGAGGAAAAGAAACAAGAGACTTTTAAGTTTAAGTCAAGCACTTTCATATATGTTATGTTGTCTGTTTAACATAAAGATATAAACATAATTTGTATGTTTTGTTTTTCCATTTGGGGTGTCACGATTAAATCAAATAATTAACAAAAAAGAACTGATTAACCCATTCTCTGCCGGAGCTTATATCCATCCTTGTAGCCTCTCTGCCAGCACTATTTGTCTATGGAGATGTTCACCTTCTTTGCAGGGCTATAACTTTTTAAATTGTATTGCTAAATTGACATTACTATGGCCCATTCAACATCAATTATCTATCGTTCAGGATGTAAGAACGTTTTACTTTTTCATTCACACATTCATACTAAAATATCGTCCAGAGTATAAATATGTTTTTATCGTTTTCTGCTGTATTTCATAGAACGTGAGATATAGCCATAAATGCATATATTAGATGATCAAATGCAGTTCGATACCGATCAACGTTATATTAAAAATTTCAACTGTACATGATCCTAAACGTCATGACTGGTCATCTGCTGGTGACCGGAGGGGGGGGGGGGGGCGTTTATAATTCAATGACCGACGTTAAATGATTCATGTAGTATGGGTGATATATAGATCAGAGCAGTTTGTATGGATAATAATTATCAAAAACGCTGAAAAACGCTTCCTCTTACCGTTGGGCGATCACACTGGCGCAAACAGATCCCAGTTACGTGATGTTGATCTAGGTGATCCAGTTCCGGTTTGTATAATACTAATATACGTCCAATCATGTTGTTTATTGAGTTATGGCAACGGATCGATATCCGCGGTGTCTGGATAGAGTCCCGCGAGCGATAGAGAGTGGCCGGACGGAATAGGGGACGGACTAAACACTTCCGGCCACTTCCGGTTTTGGCAACTCGCCGATCGGCCACCAGGTGGCGGTATTGAAGCGTTGCAGAGTTGAGCGGAGTCCTACAACACCAGCCAAGACTCCGTGGGTGAAATGTGAATACCATGACGAAAATATGAAATATTGATCTCAAACACGTCATCGGCGGAGAATGGGTTAAAAATTACTGAATTTCATTCATTCAATAAAATAATGTTTGGATGAATTGATTACTTAAATAATCATTAGCAGCAGCTCTATTCTCCATACTTTTAACATGATCTTTCTACACTTTTGTGTACAGCCCTGGTGGTAGTGTTACCTTGGCAAGTCCAGCCAGCAGCTCCAGAGCAGCCAGTGAGATGCTCATATCCTGCCTCCACTGGGAGTTCAGCCTCTGGGTGACCAGGTGGATGCTGCGCACCAGCAGGCCTGCCGCAGTATCTGCAAGAGCTAGAGCATATAACACCCCGAAATACCAACCACCGCAGAGACAAGAGCATATAACACCCCGAAATACCAACCACCACAGAGACAAGAGCATATAACACCCCGAAATACCAACCACCGCAGAGACAAGAGCATATAACACCCCGAAATACCAACCACCGCAGAGACAAGAGCATATCACACACCCCAAATTAGTATTCCATATTATGACTGTTCTGCAAGTGAGAATGTATTCTTCAAAATCATTCATGAAAATTATTATTAACTAAACTAATTGGCTGGAGAGACAAAGAACATAATTCTTACCCTGAGACACACTCAATACATTAAAGCTTAAGATACTTCTCAAACATGCGCGAGAAGGCGGTCTCAAGCAAACACAGCACACACCATGACCAAGAAAAAAGGACTACAGATTAAGAGACTGAATAATCATTAGTGAAGAAATGATTGAACAGGAGAAGACATACAACAGAAATCAGTGCAGTAGAAAATAATTTTCTAGGACCAGTTTGTATCTAATTCGAAGGACACATCATCACAGCAAAGCACGGAAGTTCTGTCATCACCTACATAGGCGTTGTACCCAACGCTTCTTAACTCTGTAAACCACCTTAACCACGTTGGCTACAAAAAACACAGGTGTTAAGATAATTAGTTACATTTTCACATACCTCATCGTCGGCCTGTTATATATCGTATAGCTTACGCTCTGCGCTCTAGTGGAACTTATCCTATATCAGTCTAATACTGAATACATTTCTACACATGTACACACCCATCCGCCTGGCCACACCCCCATCCGCTCCTCTACATAAGCGGGGATGTGGCCATACTAACAGCTCCTTCCTTATTTTCACCACCGACAAGTGTCTGTATACACCACTTGAGTTTAGTACCGAAATAGTTGGAAAGGAGCTACGTTGAAGAGAAGGAGCTGCGTTGACATTATATCTTTGTTTTCTTTCTCACTATTTTCGAGGAAATACAGCGATAATGTCTTCGCCACCAGAGTGTCTAGAAGATGATGATCATTCTGACTTCCACCGGCGCTTCGTATTAGGGGCTCGCGTCGCTGAGCAATCCCCGCCGGCATTACCTCCGGCTCTGCAGTTGGACACTTTGCTTGGGAGGCGCTCGGCCGTGTGAGGGCTGACGGCCTCTCTGGGCGGGTGATGTTTTTGCGACGCGGGCGCAAGGTGTGTTGGTTGTGGGGGGAACAACTACACAGCTTACGAAGGCCGGCTCCAGGCTGGTATCCTTTTTCGCTGCCACTTATCGGCGTGGAGGGGGTTCTGGTTTGATGCCCACGTTAACATTAGCTCCTCATCGAGTAAGAGCTTTGTTTTCCTGGGACCGTGATTCCGAATCTGCGGGTCAATTCCCCGAGTCTCTGGACAAACGGATACCCACTGTCGCCATGCTGGCCCCGATTTTCAAAGATGAAAAGCACCCGGTGCTTAGGAGGTGAGCTTGGTGTTTCATTACGAGAATATCTCCATGCTCAAGTCGGCTATAGTCCGCGAGGGACTTGTTGCCGGCACCGCTGTGTCTGGTAAACACTGTTCTGAAGAGGGATGTGTGTTGCCTTTTTTTCCCTTCTTTCTTCGGATGAGAAGAGGAAAAGACAGTGGCTGTCTGAAGTGTTGGCCTGTATTGCTTTTCTCACGTTGTACAGTTTTCAGTGGTAGCCGCTTAGCTTGCTTCTGCGTTAGCTAGTGGTTAGCGATAGCCGGGTTGAGCTAACTGTTAGCCAGTTAGCTGTTAGCTACGACGTTAGCTACCCGCTTTCGCTCGGCTGGGAACGTTAGCTTGATGCTATCAGTTAGCCTAGAGTTAGCTGTTAGCTTGTGCTACAACCATTGGCGTAGCCGTGAGAATAGCAGGCCCTGGCCCTCTGACTACGACATCATCTTTGACAGAAGATGTAGTCGGGCCTGCACCATGACCGGCTGCAGGAGGGGGGCGTCTCGCCGGAGCAAGGCTCCGGCCATTGCTTCTTCTGGTCTGGCCAGCGAGAGGCCTTCGTCAACGTGGTAGTCCAACCTGTGTTGCGGCCTTTCGTCCTGCGTTCCTTGGTGCAGGTAAGATGTCCATTGGACATTGCCCCACTCTTCCTTCCTTCCCCTCCCGAATGTTTTTGTTAATAACGATGTCTTTGTCTACAAAACATGTTACTTCACTACATTTGGAGATACGACATGTGCCGTGTGTGAATTGTCTTGGTCGCTTTGTATAGCTTGGGTTAGCGTTGGCCAAGGCTTGTGCCTTTCTCTCTACCTAGAAACAGCGTTGTTTCTAATGAACTGGGGTTTTGTTGTATGATGAGAAGTTGTGTGTGTTCATGTAACCAGGGGTGCAGTGGTAATATGGGAACTGGTAACACGCCGCGTGCTAGCACGCGCGCGGGTACGTGCATGCGCACAGAACAGATTTTTTTTTTTTTTTTTTTTTTTAAATAGCGAAGCTGAAAAAGGTAGCAGGATGTAGCCTTCAATATATAAAGAAATTATATTGTCAACAGATATGGTTAAAAGACAATGACACTGTCACTAATGGCCTCTATGGATGGAATGGCATTCCATGGCAATCACAGACACAGCCCATCGTTCACACCAAACTTGATGAGGGGGCAGGGAATCAGGGATTCAATGTGGAACGCTCTACCCAAAGCTGTAAAGGAATGTGAATCACTACCCACTTTCAAAAACACTCAAAAAACAACTACGGGAGACTGCAATTCGAAACTGGCCCCTACAAATGTCCTAACCCAGTTGTACAGTAAATGACCAAGTATGGCTTTGTCAGTATTCCAATGTACTGAATGATTGTATTATTATTCTTCCAATGTGATTGCGTGGCAAATACATTTCTTTGTAAGAATATATCTGCATTTTGTCAGTACAAGATTAATCAGTGATCACATTGAATTAAAACATGATTATTTCCAGTGCCACGATTATTTATTTCAAGAGAAACAAACAGGCAAATAGGCTTAGTCAATCTGGACAAATACATTAGGGCCTATAGACTAGAAAAAAAGAAAAGCTGTTTTAAATGCGGTTACTTGCCTTGTTGTGGAGTGGCAGGACAGCTGTCTCTGTTTGGGGCGGCGCGGGCGTTGGAGGTAGGAACATGATACTGTTGTCAAATGATCTGTTTATATCCGTTTGTATTTGCGTGCGGGGGCGTGGTTGAAGACGCGCTTTTGTTATGGGTGGCCGGGTACTTAGCGCACAACAAATGGATAGAGCGCATTTTTGTGTGCGCGTACACGCGAGTACACATCCGTGCGCGATCGCGCGTACTTCTGCCTCAGTGATCTAGTAACACGGCGTGTAACCGCGTGTGTGCACGACTGCACCCCTGCATGTAACGTTGGATAACGTGGCTGAGCCCACAACTGGCTGGGTTACCCTACAATGCTGTGCATAGTGGCATGTGATCGAGGGCTGAGTCCCTCTCTCAGCTTGTTATTCTTACTTGAGGGTAATGATGACAATAACAAGTGGCAAGTTTTTTTCACACATAAGCAGGGCTGTGCCTGTTCAAACAAGGTCTTCGGCTGTGCTGGGGTGCATGATGTAAAGCTTACTCTACACATTGGCGTCGTATCAGGGGTAAGGTGGTGAGGGGTGGGTTTCCCCGGTTTTCCCCTGGGCCCCCCCCCCCCCTCCCCTCAAATATGATTGTGTTTACAAAATGTGTGTTGATTCACTATGTTTTTGGGGATACGGTGTAAATCCCTCAGCTTCTGCTGGGGTTGTGCTCGCTTAGAGAGGCAATCTTTTCTGAAAATTGTTTGGTCGCTGTCATGTGGACTTAGCAAGGCCTGTGACCAGAACTTAAATCGAGGATTTATGTCTTCTCTCATCATGAAAAACGGCATTCCTCTTACTGTAGTGAGAGTGTACCTTTGCCCTTTTTTTGTTGTGGAGGGTTCGTGTATCGTATTCACGTTTAAGATCCACAACTGGGTTAGGTGTTGGCCTACAGAAGTTACATGTGTAAGCTCTTGTACCAGGGCCCTTGGCCCCTCTCTTTGTCTGTGTTTTTTCAGGTGGCAGGTTCGCACATGAGCCTGAAGCCATATATGACTGGTGTCATGGCTCTGCTTTGTCATTGCATCGTATCAGGGGTGAGGGGTCATGAGGGGGTGAACTGATAAACCCTCATTCCCCTTTTTTTCTGATTGGTCAGGGGGTTGGACCTCCTGTCCTTCGGGCTTCCTGTCACGCTGTTGGGTCAGCGCATCAAAGGGTAGGGGGGGGGGGGGGGGGGGGGGGAGTTCCCTGGTCCCACGCCATATTTGGGCAGGTGGGTCACGGAATTCCCCCCGCCATAGAGTACGTCACTGGGCACGTTTCTATTGGTTGTGAGACTTCCGTGAGTTCTTTTCAGGCTCCATGTTGTGGACCTCTGTTATTGTCAAGATGAGTTATGCGGTGCGTGAGAACTTTAAAAGAAGTTTTCTGCTCTGCGCTCTGTTGCATATGTCTTGAGCTTTTGGTCACGTAGCTCAATGTTACATATATCTTTTCAATTATTACTCACGTGGGAAGTCTCTCTGGGGGTTCCCCGTCTCCTCTTTTATACAGAGCAGGGTTGACAGGGGTGTTTTCCCACGGACGCGTCATATGGGACCCATAGCTGTGTCTTGGTCAGCTTCCTGCCGTCAGCTTCCTGCCGCTCTCCCAGGCGGCTTGGAGGGAACGTTATCTGGGTTCTTGTTAGAATTACCATCGATATGTTTTGGGTCTCGACGTATACATAGTGCTGGCCCTGGGTGCTTCTGTGTGGAACCACGCATGGGCTTGCGCGCCTTGGTTGCTCATCATTGAAACAGCGTTTTTATGGGGCAACTAGGATGGAGTTTGTCTCTTCCGAGCGCCAGTGTACTAGGTTAGTCTCGATGAATTCTCGTTCATCTCTGGGGGGAGATAACGGAATAGATCAAAGCATTGCCGGAGGGGTCTCACGCTTTTGGGGTGGGCCACCGGGTGCAGTGCTTTTATGTTCTGACCATCTGGCTGGGAAGGGGCTGTCGAGGTGGTTCTTGTACCCCTCTGGCATCCCTGTGTACGTCCCGGTCTGCCGGGCCCAGGTCCGGACTCGTTCTCGTCGACCTGTTGGCCTGGGTTAACCCCTTCTTGAGAACTGAAACACCTGTACTGCTGTATAGCCTGTGTATACCCGCAGTTGTGTTTGAGTTTTTTCTTGGGGGGGGTTATAGGAACAACCGCCTCCTGTTAGGTGGTGGTTGGTTTCCAGGTGTGTTGGTAGCGGAGTTGACTCTCGGGTTAGGCCGGGCTTGACCCCGTCTGCCTGCGAGTGTGCCCCTGCACCCTTCATGACGTCTGCCAATCGTGTCAGCCTTCTCTGCCTCGGCCCCTCTAGAGGGTCGGTTTTTTTGTGTGGAGGCTGCGACATGGTGCACAGCATACCGAACGCCTCTTCCGCCGGGGTGCTGTTTTCAGCAGACCCCTTAGGCGCCTGTCTAGTCCGCAGTGCTCCAGGCACAGGTCGAGTCCTTTTGACCTGTTGCCTGGATTGAGGGATCAACCTCTTTGGGGGTTGTCTCCCCGGTGCGCTGCCTGGTCCCGCTGTGGGGGTGTAGCCTCTTTGAGTGCTTCAGGGCGGTGTGCTGTAGGGGGGGAAGGGCCTGCTCTTGGATGGGCCCTGTCCGATACGCTGGCGATGTGGGGGGTGGTGTCACTAGTGACCGCCTGATGGGGTCTCGATGCTGCGGCGTCGTTGGCCTCACCAGGCCCCCTTTTTTCCGGGGGGTCCTGACCCTTCCTGGGGCTGGGTCCTCCTTCGCGCTCCGCTGCTACGGCCTTGCCACGGGGTTGGGTTCTTGACCCCGTGATATTAGGGATTGAACAGTTTTTTTTCTTCTTCCCGTTCGTTCCCTAGTGGCATGTGGGTTGCACGCCTGTGTAGTCGTGGGTTCTTCTGTGGGAAGGTAAGTCCCACGATCTGCTCGCCCTGTGCGTTTGAGTTGCTAAACCCTCTTCGCACAGTCGGATCCGATTCCCTCCCGTCCTCCACTAGGGGGGTCCGGGGGCTCGGGTCCTCCCCGGTTCTGATGGTTGTGGGGGGCCTCAGCGGGTAAATTTGTCGAGCTTCCGCTCTGCTCAGCTCCTGTGTTCCACTAGAGCGCAGAGCGTAAGCTATACAATATATAACATACGGTTATCCTATAACCATAGTTATATGAGTATAGCGAGCGCTCTGCGCTGACTCACTGAGGACCCTGTGGTCTTCGCCTTCGGTGGTGAAAGACTTGGGAAGGAGCTGTTAGTATGGCCACATCCCCGCTTATGTAGAGGAGCGGATGGGTGTGTACATGTGAAGAAATGTATTCAGTATTAGACTGATATAGGATATGTTCCACTAGAGCGCAGCGCGCTCGCTATACTCATATAACTATGGTTATAGGATAACCATATGTTATCAGTTCACATGAATGATTACAACACAGTGTTAAGCAAGCATGTTATATCTGATCCAACCAAAGTTAGTTACTGGCTCTAAATGGTTATCATGGATGGCCATCACACACTGTGACTAAAGCTATGATCTATGATCCACACCATGGTTTCAGATGAATAGGCTTTCATTAAATATTAATAAATCAAATATGATTTTCAGAAATAAAAACAAAAATATTCAAAACAGGACTCTAAATTACATATTAATGATATTGAAATTAAACAGGTGTCGCATGCTAAATTCTTAGGTGTCATTGTTGATGAAGGCCTTACATGGAAAATTTTGCTAGTTTGCAAAAAAGTTATGAAATCATATGGCATTATTAGAAGGATTTCTTCTCTTGTGAATCGCTCCTGTCTTTTGACACTTTATTATAGTTTGATATACCCATATTTATCGTATTGTAATATTATTTGGGCCAGTACTTTTCCTACTTCTCTTCATAAACTTTTTATATTGCAAAAGAAATTCATAAGGCTTGCCACTACTTCTAATCACCTAGAACCATCTGCTCCTCTTTTTAAGCAACTTAAAATACTATCAATCTTTGATATTAATGTATACCAGATATGTATTTCTATGTTTAACTGCACTTTTAATTTATTTATTGAATTTTTCATATCAAACTCCAGTATTCATTCATATACAACAAGGCAATCAAACAATATTCATCGTAATTTCTTCCGCACAACATTAGGTCAGTTCAGTATAAGATTTAGAGGTCCTATTATTTGGAATTCAAAACCCTCCATAATAAAAATGTGCTCATCTATTTCATCACTCAAATCCAAGCTTAAATATACATTGTTAAATGAATAGCTTCAATCTCATAAAACCATTAATGTCACTTTGTTTTACAGTTTCATGTTAATTTGTTTTTAGACTAATTATTAATGTTGTTGTTTTTTATTATTATTATTACTTTGATTATTATTGTTATTGTTATTATTATCTTATTATTATCTTAATATTATGAAAACATTTTATGAACTTATTTCACTTTGCTTTTGTGCTTTTTTTTCTTCCAATGATTTAATGAGTTGAGGCCCCATATAGGCCCATCTGGGTCTCTTGCCTCTACTCAGCACCTTTATACACTTTGTCATGGTCAATGTTTTTACTGTTTTGCTGAAATAAAGAAATAAAAATAAAAACACCAGTGCTCCAACACCAAACATCAAAAACTCAACTAAGTGAAAAAAGTAGCATTTAATTTAACATTACAGTACTTTCAAATAAAGTATACTTTAAATAAATGGTTAAAAGTGCTGCTTGGGGGGGGGGGGGGAGACTTATTGGAGAAGAACCTTCACACAATATCCTGAGCATCTGCAGGACAATGTGATTTCACACAGGCGCATGGGAGCAGAACTCATCCTGAAGGTTTGTGACACATAAGAATGGTGACTTAAGGGAGGTGTACTTCAGGAAATTCTGCAAACAGTCAAATTTGATCTCCCCATGTTTCATATAGTGATGATGTGAGCATGCCTTGGAGCAGAGAGAAGTGATCCTACGGTAATTTATTCTCTGATGTTGAGAAGCAGTGTTAAAATACAGCATCTCTGTTGTGCCAAACTGTTACTGCATGTATCAGGATCCTCTGCTCATTGGCTGCCAACCAATATGACTATTGTAATCCAATATGTATCCTTATTTAAAATATGCTTATGACTACTTCTAATCCAAAATGTCACAGGCAATTAAAGCACACATGTCCCTGAGATAGATCTCTATGTATCCATCTTTACCGTAGTCTCTGAGCAAGGCCTGGGTAGGACGCTCGGAGTCTGGGCTGGTGGCCTCGATGCTGCCCCCGCTGGTGAAGCTGATGCCACTGCTCGTCCGGCTGTGGCTGTGACTCCTCAGGGCCCCGTGGCTTCCATCTATGCTGCCCTGGAACCATACAAACAATACAGATACACTACATTATTGCTGACCACGCCCAAATCTCTACCTGGGGATTGATGAGGTGTCAAGAGACTGAACAGATCAAAGACTTACCGTTTCTGTCTGAGCACCTATGGACTCCAACAGTGCTGAATCTTGGACAATATTAAGCATTGCACCTGGAAGGGTGAGAGAAGAAAAAGGGTTTAGCTACTTTTAGGCTTCAGAGAAGACTGAAGGGAAGCTGCAACAGTCAGCCAATGACCAGTGGAAGAAGAATGAACGAGGCCCGCAGGGCCAGTGGCTACCCAGGATGAGCTGTGTGTTGTTGGGGTCGGTCTCGGTCTGCAGGGCCCCGATCAGGACGTTGACCAGACGTAGTCTCAGGGACAGGAAGGACACAGGCTGGTCGTGGGATGTCCCGTCCTCCTCACTGAACTTCCCCTCCAGCAGAACCTGCACACACAGCAGAAACCTCAAGATCAGAGAAGCGAGCTTGGGGCGGGGGGTTTACCTGTTTGGTTAGGTTTGATAGAAGGGTTAGGGTTAGGGTTCATAGGAAGGTTATGGTTAGGGTTCATAGAAAGGTTAGGTTTGGGATTATTCAGGTTAGAAGTAACGACTGTTACCTCTGCCTTGATGTTGCCAAAGTGGTGAGGCAGAGGCAGCATGGCCAGCAGGATGTTGATAGAAGCTCTCCGCAGGTCTGTAGGGTTCACGTAGATCTTGAACTTGGACAGCTCCCTGGAGGAGAGATGGGAGTTGGATCAAGTCTGTCAATGATTACAATCTATTGGCAACACAGATGACTATGTAGCTGACTCCCACCTAAAAAGGACAATATACTTACCTTATGCATACCGCACCTTATGTGAATACTGTATACTACATCAAAGCATGTATTTAGCATTTAGCATTCTTAGATTATATATTAGATTAGAGTTAAACTATTGGATTATCGGATTATATATTTCTTATATTTAGCATTTAGCATTTTAGATTATATATTAGATTAGATTTAGACTATTGGATTACTAGATCATATATAGCATATATTAGCATTTAGCTTCTTTAGACTATATATTAGATTAGATTTAGATTATTAGATTATATATTGTAATTGTAACCATATTTATTGTAGGGCAAAATAACTGAGACGGCATACATACTCTCATCTCGCACCTTGTTGCCCATATGCCATATGTCCAGAGTTAACTATATTGTATATTGTTTACACTGCCTTTTATTCTATTTTTATTTGTACTTCTCCACTGTACTATAATGCTGTGACCTGTATGTCTTCTACTACCTGTACCTCCCCTCCCCCATGCTGCTATGATGCCTGAATTTCCCCCAAGGCCAAGGGGATCAATAAAGGAATATCTTATATTATCTCTTATATTATACATAGTATGGAGATGTGGTTCAGTTTCAAATGTTCACTCTCCATTTCACTCTGGCAGTTTAACCCTTGAAACGGACTGGAGGCAGAACGGACATGGAACGTACGTAGAATGGCATCCGCTTGACTTTGGCACCCATGTAAATAGGCACTGTTGTCCACATCAGAGGTACCCGTCCCGGCTTGTGAATGCTCAATTGTAATCCTAGAACAACAGCTACAGATGACATACAGCACTCTATACTGACTATCAAGGCAATTTGGGAAATTGGCTGAAAAATCTGCTAGAGTTTAGATTATAGCAGGGCTTAAAGGAATCAACGAGACCTTAAAGTGCTCCCATGGTCGAGCGGACTGTACGCGGACTGGACTCCGCGGAGGTCCGCTGGACTCTTTGAGCTTTCATAGTCGAGCGTACCTCAGCGGACCTCCGTGGACCAATTTCCTACATGTCTCGCGCCAGTTTACAAAATGTTTCCCACGCTGTTCAACTTCTGTCATGTCGACATCATCCGATGTCAATAAAGAGTATCTTATCTCCGTTTCCAATATTTCGATAATAAAACTGGCAGTTTTACACACTTGAATAACAGGTATAGGCAGTGAGGTGCAATGTACCATATAGGCTTGCTCAATGAGGTGGACAGCGCGTGGTGCTGAAATGGAAAACACGCATTGCATGAAATAAAAACACCAGTTTTATTTCGAAATATTGGAAACGGAGATAACAGACTCTATCTCAGTTTCCAATATTCCGATAATAAAACTGGCAGTTTTACACACTTCATTTAGAAAAGCCATTCTCTTTTGCGAGTGGTCACATTAAATGCAGGTCGATGTCAACGCCGATCAGCGTTTTGTGTGACACCAAGCGAGCGGACGTCCGCGCATAAAAAAATTGGACCTTCACACTTGGAGTCCGCTTTGGGTCTGCTTCGAGTCCGCTCCGTGTACGGTCCGCTCGACTATGGGAGCACCTTTAGATTATAACAGGGTTCTAAAGGAATCAGATAGACTTTAGATTATAAAATGTATTTACATCTTCCTTCATTCTTTTCCCCCCCTCAAGGTTCATCTGGGAATTTGTTGCACCTATGACTGTGTAGGTACTAGCTACATAGAAACAGATAAAACTGTAAGGAAAGATGGGTATTGGAGCTGATCACAGCCTATTTGAATCAAATGGTATTGGCTATATGAAGCCAAGTCAAATTCGGATCCTTTTTTTGTTGAAGAATGAATGGAAAACCATTAACTCATTCAGCGCCAAAAACTACTATACTTATGTTTCGTCGCCAATGCTTGAGTGCCAAAAACGAGTATACTCTTACTTTGGTCTTTTCCCTTTGATCCCCGTTCTATACACTGAGCCGGAGCTCCCTGGGTCTCCATGGCACATCTGCCTACATTGGAATTGCAATGACAATCGAATCTCGCCAGGTGGCAGTATCACCTACCTTATGAACATGCATGGACCAGCTTAGGGCCCCACAGCCCCCCAAACAACTAGGGACTTGTTGCAAGCAGCAGTGAGCAGGACACGTTCGACAATCGCGATCGCCTAGAGCGAACTATTGGATATTATGAAAAAGACTAAATGGATTATATGGATGATTATGGACGATAAGGTGCGTTTCCACCAGACTAATGGACTATGTTGGACTCAGCACTACTGGTAAAACGTAAAAAAATAACTATAATCAAACCGACCGATGAGGAAACCTATTCAGCTCTGTGGTATAGTCTGGCCCGAGCACACAATAGTAACCTGCAATGCAATGGCGAGCGAACTATTGGATATTATGAAGAAGAAGACAAACCTGATTATATGGATGATGATTATGGATGATAAGGTGCGTTTCCACCAGACTATGTTGGACTAAGCACTACTGGTAAAACTTAAAAAACTATAATCAAGGGGCGCTCCAGTAGCACACCACATAGCACGCTGAGTCGCGAAGCGGTCGCCCCGGGTTCGATTCCCCGACCCGGTGGCCATATGCCGCATGTCTTCCCCTCTTCCCGTTTCACCCTGTCTCTTCTGTCGGTCCTGTGTGGCCAAAAGGTCCTGCGTTGACCAAAAAAGCAGAAAATGCTATAAATAAAATCGTCAATTTTAAAAAGATTCATTTTTTTTTGCGGCTACGTGGCGTAGTGGGCAAGGCGCTCGCCACGAATGACGGAGACGCTGGGCTTGCCTGTTCGAGCCCAGCGCTCCACATTGCTTTCAGTTTAGCTGGTCGTTCATACTAATACACATTGGCCGTATTAGGGGGTGGGAAACTGATGGGTGGGGATCGGGCGTTGTGGACAGCGACTCCTACAGGTCGGTTGGTGCGCCTGCGCAGTAGAATCAGGAAGTGTCGGGGGCAGCGTGAGCCTCCCACGCGTTACTCCTCGCCACTGAGAGATCGAGCTGCGCAGGTGAAAAGATGCAACTGCTGTTACCTCAAGTACCGGAGGGGACTTGTGCTATGTATGACTTAGTCCACATTGCAGCCGGCTTGTGGGAGGCAAGAAACAGCGTTTGTGACAGGGGAGGGTTGAATTGGATGATACAAAATTGGGATGGGAGAAAAAAAGTGGATAAAAAAAAATATAATTTTTTTTACTATAATCAAACCGACCGATGAGGAAACCTATTCGGCTCCGTCTATAGTCTGGCCCGAGCAGATGAAGAAGACGGATGAGGGCTACCTAACGTTATATGTATTGATCCTGTTCTGATTCAAGACACTTTTGGACTCGAAGTGAGAAATGGGGTACCTCTAAAACAACGGTAACGTCTGTGTAACTTTACCGAAACTCCATCATAAAACATGCGTTTGTATGATCGCAGCGTCGGATAAACGACCCCCCCCCCCCCCCCCCCCCCGGCTTTATGAAGAAATAAGGTAATGTGTTTACCTTTGACCTGGCAATAATATAGGTTTCAAGCGAGCAGCCGCGACACACTTTATCTCACAATCTAGAAAACCAGCCTGGATTATTTTGAAACGGGGCAATGTTTATCTTGGGATTGTGAACAAATGAGGGTATGTAGAAGCGAACTTGTTTTTACATGTTGGACTATAAATGAGCCATACTATCGTCTCCATGGCTATAATATAGAATATACAATAGCCCCGCAAAGATCGTGAAATATCGTGAAAATTGTCAAAAAAAGCTGCTGCCAGGCAGTATAGATGGGGAAAGAGCGTGGCGCTCAATGAGTTAAAGGTCCCCTATCTTATAAATGGACTTTTCCATGGGTTTTACATTGTTTTCTAGCAATGTGGGGTTGTACCAACACAGACTAGGTGTGACACTCATTCAGGCGCATTCCTCCAGTTAAGCTGTGACAAGATCCTCCCCCAGTGAACTAAGCCATTCAGAATTGCCTCGCTTGTCTACGTAGAGATGCTGATTTGCATATCTTGATTTGCATACCTCAGCTCCTTCTGTGGTTGTAGCCACCTCCGACAATCAACAATTCGCTCAACAACGGAGCGAGTGGAAATAATGCGGAAGCGGTTTCCCTGTCAGACACTTGCACTTCCCCAAAAGAGAGAAACAGAGAGAGAGGGAGAGACAGAGAGAGGGAGAGAGAGAGGCTCATACACTGCAAGTCTCATAGCGATCTCTCCTCAGCTCTGTCCCCCTGCTTACACACACTCGCGACTCAAGCCCACATATACACACGCGTCTCTACCTCTCTCCCTCTCTATCTCTCTCTCTCTCCCAAAGAAAGGTATCTACCAGTGCAGGTGGGTGACTGTCACTCAAAGCGCATTGCGATTATGGGCGGAGCCCAGCCAAAAACAGCTTGGAAAATGGAAGTGCAGAAAGTGGTGCTCTACATACTTGATTAGAAATACAAAACAAGACTTTTATTGAAAAAAAACGTACAGATGTGTTCCATAGACTCACAGGAATTGTGTACAATTGCCCAAATAGTGAAAGTAAAATAGTTCCCCTTTAAGGGAAAGCTGTGATGCAGGCAATTCCTTTCTTGATGCAGGGGTATTCAATTATCAAGAATAATCTTACCTACATTGGATTAGCTTTATTAACTCAAATGTATTTGAAGTGTGCACCGTGCAGCTGTATTATCAGATCAGGACTCAGTATCAGCAGATACTCAATATTAAATTACTTTGATTGGGAGGGAAAGAAACTTGATGGGGACATCCCCAGAAGACCGCACTCCAGAAGATCTCTCATCCTATTATATATTGCTATTGTTGCTTTCTCCGGTACTCTCTTTTGTCCTTTTTTTATTGTAAGCTATTTATATATATATATATATATATATATATATATATACACACAATACATATTTAATTATGTTTCACATGTTCACTGTGTAACCTCTGCTTTCATTTATGGTCAGGACTCTCTTGGAAAAGAGATTCTGACTCTCAATTGGACTTCATGGTAAAAATAAAGCAAAATAAATAAAAACGAATACTACTAATGTAATAACACGGCTACAATGTTATAGGAATGGAACAGAGATCTAACCTGTCAGGTAGAATGGTTTCCAGCGCGGCTATGAAATAGGGCACCACCACGTTGATGCCCTTCAGGTCGGAGCAGAAGAGAGAGGAGGAGTTGAGGATGATGGAGGCCAGCACCGGTCTGCAGATGAAGTCGGAGATCTGGAGACCCTGAATCAGGATCATGTAGAACCTGCACAGACCAGAGGGACACTTCTATAGACTCCGAGGTATATGAGAAGGGCCCTGAATCAGGATCATGTAGAACCTGCACAGACCAGAGGGACACTTCTATAGACTCCGAGGTATATGAGAAGGGCCCTGAATCAGGATCATGTAGAACCTGCACAGACCAGAGGGACACTTCTATAGACTCCGAGGTATATGAGAAGGGCCCTGAATCAGGATCATGTAGAACCTGCACAGACCAGAGGGACACTTCTATAGACTCCGAGGTATATGAGAAGGGCTCTGGACAACGTGGAGACCTCATAACAAAAGCTACATTCAGACCCATTTCGGGGGCCCTGTGAAAATTCAAATACAGGAGGTTCACAAACGACTTGGATTTGAAGGGTGATGATGATCGTGTTTCTTAAGCCGGTGGTTCTAAAATTTCTCAATTTAGGAAGATATTTGTTGGATAGGATTTAGTCCAGAATTCCATACCTGTCAATAGACATGCTTCTAGTTTATAAACATACCGTGTTCGAGCCAATCTGCCAATCAAGTGAGTCACGTGACTAAGTTGCCCCCTACCTGCATGAGCTGCTGCGCTAAAGAAGTATGACATGGAGAAACTCGCCTGACTAAAACTTGTTTCAAATGAAAACGGCTGGATGTCATTTTGCCAGTCTTTCACCTTTTATCTAGCTTTGGTATGGACTGATTGTTTAGATTGCTAGCATGGCTAACAAATGCAAATAAATTGTAGTTCTGACCAGGATTATGTTTCTTTTTGCCCCCTTGATGCGCGTGCACACCGAGTCTGACGTGGACGAGAAACACATCTATACTGTTGGTGGGAAGACAACAGAGGAGAGTGAAAACTATGATGACAATACTCATTCCCATACAATCTGTCATTGTGCTAACTAGGGCTGGGTATCGCTACTGATTTCCCGAATCAATTCGATTTCCGATTAAATTAGATTCCGATTCACAAGGTCCCGAATCAATTGCCGATTAAATTCGATTCAATGCTATACAATTTAAATGGTTCAAGGAACCCTCTAACATGTTGCATTGTTCAAAATATCAATGTTTACATTAAGAATTGACCCTCAAGCAGTTACATGAATGTACTTTGTATTGGAACATTGGCTTTTGCATATGTCACGTCTGGGTGATGTCTCAGTAAGTGGTTTCATAGATTTGTTGTATTTCCACAATCATTATCCATGTCTGTCACTATAGCCAATGGAAATGCTAGAAATGGTCACGTGGGCTGGCTCTATCCAGAGGCCAAACACAATTGCAGACCCCTGGTCTACACCCTCCCCAGACTGACACTTTACCTGGACAGATAGACTGGGAGAATGTCTTCCCCGGTCTTCTTGCTGCAGAAGATGCGACAGAGCGTCCCGCAGGCCTCCGCCCGGCCCGCTTCGTAGCTCTCTGGGAACTCGTTGGCGTCGAACAGGGGATTGGACACCATGGAGTCAGTGGACATCTGCGAGCCTTTCCTCCTCAGCTCCAGACCCACCTGGGTGGCTATGGCTGTGGAGGAGCAGGAGGAGACAGAGTGAAAGGACCCTGAATTGAAACGCGGTCATCCTTTGCACATGCACATGTATAAACAAGAGACAAACGTATTATACTGTATAATTTGCAATATGCACAGTGCAATGAAAAAGTTAAAACAGACATAATAATAAACAGTGAAACATAAATAGTACAAAGCAGACATAATTAAAAAAATAAATTAAATCACTCAGAACGAGGACGAACGAAGACTTCAAAACCACTGCAAACACGCACTCACACAATCGGCAGGCATACGAAAGAAGGGACCTCTGACACAAAGAGTTTGTCACAAAAAAAAGGGTGCTAGCTATCTCGGACACAATGTGTGAGCAAGTGTCGGATGTGTTCGATATCAGAAATGTGACCATTCCTGGCTTGCAAGACCACAATGCAAAGTCCCTGTGTCAGCTCCCCTTTTGCTGTTGCAGCTACGTCAATGTGTCACTCAAGAAGAGCTCAGACCATTCACTTCATGCATTGAGGCACCAAAATGAACAAAAAGTGAACCAACAATACATAAAAGAAAAACAAGAAAAAACATCAATGCTGAACTTAGGGGAGGGGGGGCAAACAATACATATTAGTGTGACTCAAGAAACTTTAAAAAATAATAAAAAAGAAAAAGTTAAACGCTGAAATGTGGTGGTGGTGGCGTGGTCACAAACTGGCGACACTATGGTCGGGAGGTGGTGAGTCTTGGTGCCTCCATTCCATCACCGTTTTGAGAACATTGACAGAACGTTGGTGAAGGTTCACATGATGATGATGATGATGATGATGATAAGGAAGATGAGAGGAGGAGGGGGGGGTGACCAGATGGAGAAATTAAGTAAAAAAAATGTAAAAGCAAGGAGTTTGTCAATAACCGACTGCGAATCAAGTGAGGGGGGAAACAAAAGAGCTGCTGTTCCTACTTACAAGATTTATAAGAAAGGAGAATTTGGATAAAAGAGGCTGCAAGATAACAGAAAAAATAGTGGAGACACACAAAATCAAAGCAGATCAATATTTTTGGGGTAAATTCATATCAGGCATGAATTGTTTATAAATATATGTATATATTGTTGTTGTTGTTCTCCTCAATGGATGACCTTTGACCCACTAGAACTGTTGAACATCAATCAGTCGGCATGCAGAACACAACACCAAAAACACCCAGAGAGAGAGAAAAATGGAGGCCTTTCGATATCACCAAATTCTATCCAGATACTAGCATAGCATAGAGATGATCTAAGAATGTGTTGTCATTGACATGGTAAGGTTTTAAAGCTAAGTTAATAATATAAGTATTTAGACCACATATGCTTGTAGCCTATAGTGGTAACAGCTGGGGGGGGGGGGGGGGGGGGGGTCCATCGGTGGGTTAAAGAGTTGATTTACTTTAGAAGATATCTTAGGTTCAGGTTCTTAACCATAAAGCCCTCCACTCGCACCAAATGCACAAGGGAAGTTTCAGAGGAATATCCCACTCAACATACTGTACGAATAAAAACACTCAAAACATACATAAACTTCACAAAAACACAGTACTATGAAAAACAACAACAAAACACCCAACCGTCCCATGCATAGATGGAATGTTGTGCTAAATAGAAATCATAGTAGACCCTGGGTTCCATGCCCAACTCCTTACCGGTCATGCTGGGGTCTCGGCTGAGGCCGCTGTGGAGCTTACAGTGGACCAGGGCGGCGTCAAAGAGCCACTGGCCGAACAGGTTGAGGATGCTGTTGACCTTGGGCCTGGCGGGGGCCGGCAGGGGCCGCGTCTCCCAGCTGCTCTGGCTGGGGCTGGACAGCAGCGTGGGGGAGGACGAGGGCTGCTGCTGCTGCTGTTGGGACGCTTTGGCTGGCTGCCCGCTGCTGGCCTGTTGGAACATACAGTATGATATAAAGAACACTAGATCTATTCCAGTATCAACTAGTTGCTGCCCTGTGGGAACATACAGTATGATATAAAGAACACTAGATATATTCCAGTATCAACTAGTTGCTGCCCTGTGGGAACATACAGTATGATATAAAGAACACTAGATATATTCCAGTATCAACTAGTTGCTGCCCTGTGGGAACATACAGTATGATATAAAGAACACTAGATATATTCCAGTATCAACTAGTTGCTGGCCTGTGGGAACATACAGTATGATATGATATAAAGAACACTAGATATATTCCAGTATCAACTAGTTGCTGCCCTGTGGGAACATACAGTATGATATAAAGAACACTAGATATATTCCAGTATCAACTAGTTGCTGCCCTGTGGGAACATACAGTATGATATAAAGAACACTAGATCTATTCCAGTATCAACTACTAGTTGCCAGGTAAAGGCTTTTGAACTTGTTCTCCAGAAGAGTTGCATTGGCCCCACATTGTCTGATAATTGAAATTACTCATTTTGATTAATTCCTTTTGTCACAGAGATGGATTTCTACACTGCCCCTTTGACAGCTACATATAAGACCTTGGACTTATAGTTTAACCCTTGCTAGTGGTTTTGGTAGCTACCTATAAGACCTTTGGACTTACAGTTGAACCCTTGCTGGTGGTTTTGGTGACCACAGTATGTCGCTGCTTGCGGCTGTGAGGGGGTGTGGTGTTGTTGACCGAGGGGGGCGGGGACATGCTCAGTCTGTTGACCGGGGTGGGCGGGGCACTGTCTGCTCTGGGCCGTGATATACCTGTGAAGAGGAAGAGGGTGGAGTTAGAGAGAGGCATACACTGTCATTTGAGGTTGCCCGTAAAGGTAAAATCTGTAATGCCATCAAACAGCAACTTCTAGGCATATATATATATATATTTGCCTAACCTGAAGTGTGGCCTGCAATAGCAACCCCTTCCATAATCCCCACTCAACGTCACCGTTTGATGGCATTACCTTTAAGATTCCTCCACCGTGGGTTCTTTACCCTTAACGTGAGACTTAGACATCCAACAATAGATTGCTTCCTGTAGTATACTTTGGGTGAGTGGGATCGCTGTAAGCCATGTTACCATCTCTGATGTAACGCAGGAGATAACAGAAAAGGAAGACTTATCAGATGATGTGTGAGTTAACCTAGTCAGCCTTCACACACCAAGCATACATGCACCACAATGGTTAGTCGTGTATCACCCATAACACTCATCCACCTTATTCAAATACCTTGTGGGCCAGCAGCAACCTTCTAGGTACGTTTATGCTTAGCTTATATGCAAATGCTCAAACCAAACCCAGTGTTAAAGGGATAATTCAGGTTTTCAAGAAGTCAATTTGATTCATGCATTAGCGGTCATTTCAGTGCATCCAGAAAATTACTTCACTATTTTTGTTTTTAAGATATCGGCGTCAACAGGGTTAAAACATATTACTTCAATATATGTTTAACGATTCATAGTATTCCGTTGGCAGACATCTTGGTTGGCAAACAACAGGTGACAGTAATCAGCTAGCAGGTGATTATCTTTAAATGACAACCATACAAAATTAAATTAAAATAAAATGTACTGTACGAAAGATAGGATTTTCAAAAAAAAATTCACCCCATTGACTTCCACTGGCATAAACGCTAACAAATTCTATTCCAGGTGTGGGTATAATTTCTGGACGACTGAAGGGACTTCCAGTTCATGACGAATCAGACAGGCTTCTATTGAACTCAAACGTCCCCTATAAATTCACAACGTCAACACCACCAATAACCATGACCCATTCCATTATGCCCAAACGTTTTTATTAAAACATGTGTGAGCTGCAGGTTGTACCATGGGAGAGCATCGCTGGACAAAAAGTGAACACCCTCTCGCGCACATCTCTCTTTTCATGAGACACACCTACAGCGTAAAGAGAGAAATAAACACTGGCACGTCTCTCTTTTCAACAGACACACCTACAGTAAAGAGAGAAATAAACACTGGCACATCTCTCTTTTCAACAGACACACCTACAGTAAAGAGAGAAATAAACACTAGTGGCACGTCTCTCTTTTCAACAGACACACCTACAGTAAAGAGAGAAATAAACACTGGCACATCTCTCTTTTCATGAGACACACCTACAGTAAAGAGAGAAATAAACACTGGCACATCTCTCTTTTCAACAGACACACCTACAGTAAAGAGAGAAATAAACACTGGCACATCTCTCTTTTCAACAGACACACCTACAGTAAAGAGAGAAATAAACACTGGCACGTCTCTCTTTTCAACAGACACACCTACAGTAAAGAGATAAATAAACACTGGCACGTCTCTCTTTTCAACAGACACCTACAGTAAAGAGAGAAATAAACACTGGCACGTCTCTCTTTTCAACAGACACCTACAGTAAAGAGAGAAATAAACACTGGCACGTCTCTCTTTTCAACAGACACATCTACAGTAAAGAGAGAAATAAACACTGGCACGTCTCTCTTTTCAACAGACACACCTACAGTAAAGAGATAAATAAACACTGGCACATCTCTCTTTTCAACAGACACACCTACAGTAAAGAGAGAAATAAACACTAGTGGCACGTCTCTCTTTTCAACAGACACACCTACAGTAAAGAGAGAAATAAACACTGGCACGTCTCTCTTTTCAACAGACACACCTACAGTAAAGAGAGAAATAAACACTGGCACATCTCTCTTTTCAACAGACACACCTACAGTAAAGAGAGAAATAAACACTGGCACGTCTCTCTTTTCAACAGACACATCTACAGTAAAGAGAGAAATAAACACTAGTGGCACATCTCTCTTTTCAACAGACACACCTACAGTAAAGAGATAAATAAACACTGGCACGTCTCTCTTTTCAACAGACACACCTACAGTAAAGAGATAAATAAACACTGGCACGTCTCTCTTTTCAACAGACACATCTACAGTAAAGAGATAAATAAACACTGGCACGTCTCTCTTTTCAACAGACACACCTACAGTAAAGAGATAAATAAACACTGGCACGTCTCTCTTTTCAACAGACACACCTACAGTAAAGAGAGAAATAAACACTGGCACGTCTCTCTTTTCAACAGACACACCTACAGTAAAGAGAGAAATAAACACTAGTGGCACGTCTCTCTTTTCAACAGACACATCTACAGTAAAGAGATAAATAAACACTGGCACGTCTCTCTTTTCAACAGACACACCTACAGTAAAGATATAAACACCAACATGGCTCCATTCAAACACTCGGATATTCCTGGTTTGGAATCCGCCAAAATGCTGTTTTCAGCTGTGTGTCAAAAATAACATTGGAAAGAATTAAGGGCGGTGGCTGGACGGCTCCTAATGCCTGGTGTGGCAGAAACAGAATTGGCAGAGGAGACCATGTCTACATCCATAGACTTTGTACAAAAAAAGGGAACATATTTTCTCCCCCAAATATGGTGGTTCCCAGGGTCCACTGCCCACTCACACCACTTCTCTTGATAAATGGATAGGAATGGTCCTAAAAGTAGCTGGTAGAATAGACAAAAGTAACAAAAGCTAAAATAAATTACCCAAAGAATTAACTGATGGATAGTGTCAATTCCCTACCCTGTTTATATTGTCTATACACATAAACGCAATCAAGACTCCCAAATATATCTCTCCCAAATAATGACCCATAATTGACCTTAGCACCCTAGAGGCTCTTACCCAGGAAGGCGTCCACCAGGCAGCTGACCCCCCTCATGGCCCTGAAGAAGATCTGGGGCAGCTGCTTGAGGCAGGGGTGCAGCACCACCTCATGGGGGATGCCGCTGGAGTTGAGGAACTGTTCCTGGAACTTGGGAGTGGTGCTCACCACCGCCGGGTTGCTCAGATCCACAGGGTTGCTATGGAAAACCACAGGGAACAGTGAAACTGGAATCAATACAATCATGGAACTCTGTACTGGCTGATACTTAAAAAAAAGGAAAAAGCATGGTATGCTTTTACCAAAACCTTTTCCACTATGACTTGTTTACTAGATTCAGCAATAAGATGCCAATGGAGAAATGGTCATTCTAAACTCTATACATGTATATATGTATATATATACATATATATACTCTATAAATATCTGCAAGCAAAATATCATAATATATTTCTGTATGGACCCCCCCCCCCCCCGCCGCCCCCCCCCCCCCCCCCATCCCTACTAGAAAAGTATTGTGACGATGAATGAACACAGTTCTGTCATAACATGAGGACAAAGAATAGTATCAGAGTGACTCACATGTTACACCGGCACTCTGAATACTACCCCCGTACACCATCTCCCCAGGACAGGTGAACAAAGGAGGCCTCTTATGTATCCAGGTTAGTTTGCCGTCGACTGGAGTCTCGGTGAAATTACATACTATTGTACTGCGGGTGTTGTGTACCTGAGCATGTGCAGGAAGCGATACCAGGTCTGTGCCACACAGTCACTGTCCATCTCCACCGGGATCAAGTGGGCGTCCTCGTCGGGGACTTTGAAGGGGGGGAAAGACGGCCCGTGGGTGAACCGCAACAGTCTGGACCAAAACAAGGACACATGCCTCAGAAAGCGCATTTCCTGTGAGCCGCCACTGGGGGCAGAGTGGCTTTGATTGATTGATTGAAAAGTTTATTAACAGATTGCAGAATGGGTACAGTACAGTACAGCTCAATACATACAATTGTTAAGGGGATGCAGACCAGAGAAAGACTTTCGACTTGTTTACATCAGGGTCCCCCATTTTCAATTCATCATAACATATATGACATACATGACATACAGATAGACAGTACTGCTACATCTATACATTTATGACATATCAGATTTGCAAATACAGTACTGTTTGTGATACAAAAGTGTCCAGAAAAGGAGTGTATATACATTTGGCATAGAAACTGTACATTGGAGGAGGTTGGTTGGGTGGGGTGGGGTTGGGTGGGTTGGGTGAGGGCTGTACATTGGAGGTGGGGGGGGGGGGGTGGGGGGGGTTGGGAAGGGGACACACACACATTTTACACTGTACATTGGAATATTGACAAAGCCTTACTTGGTCATTTACTGTACAACTAGGTTAGGACATTTGTAGGGGCCAGTTTCGAATTGCAGTCTCACGTAGGTGTTTTTTGAGAGTGTTTTTGAAGGTGGGTAGTGATTCACATTCCTTTACAGCTTTAGGCAGGGCGTTCCACATTGATGTGGCATAATTGCGAAACGTGTTTAGTCCCTTGTTTGATCCGAATCTGGGTTTTACATGATTTGTGGAGCTCCCTCTGGTGTTGTGATCGTGGTATTCACTGACCTTTGGGAAGTATTTTGACATGTACATGGGTACCTTGGTCGCGTAGTGTATCTTGTAGACCAGGCCCATTGCAAGTTGCTGTACTCTGTCGTCTACTCTAAGCCATCCTAGGTTGTCAAAGTGGGCAGGGGTGAGGTGGGTTCTAGGAGTCAGGTCAAGTAGTAGTCTGACTAGCTTGTTTTGAGATGTTTGTAATTTGTTTTTTAGTGCCTTTGAGGTGCTTTGGTACCATGAGGTGCAAGCATAGTCGTAGTACCCTTGAATGAGTGCTCCTGCTAGAGTCTTCAGGGTATTCTTGTTTACCAGAGCGGAGATCCGGTACAAGAATCGCGTTCGTTGGTTGACTTTTTTTTATTACATTGGATGCCATTTTGTCACAGGAAAGATTAGCCTCTAGGATGGAACCCAGGTAGGTAATTTCATCTTTCCTTGTGATAATATTGTCACCCACTGTAACCGAGAAGCCGTCGGTCTTGCTGAGTTTGTTATTTGAACCGAAGAGAATGGACTCTGTTTTGCCCATGTGTAATGATAGTTTGTTGTCGGCGAGCCATATGCAGATTTTGCCTAGTTCCGAGCTGAGGGCTTTTTCAACCTGTAACTTGTTCTTGTCAGAGACCAGCAGGGCTGAGTCGTCCGCAAACAGGAACAAGTTGCAGTCACAAGCTGACGACATGTCATTTGCATAAATTAGGAATAGTAGCGGTCCTAGTATGCTTCCTTGTGGAACACCACAGCTCACTGTGAGGGGGGGGGATAGTGTACCGTTTACTTCCACCATCTGTTCCCTCCCCTCCAGGTAGGATTGTATCCAGCTCACTGATAAACTATCAAAACCAATTGCTTTTAGCTTGTCAATCAGAATGGTGTGATTGACAGTGTCGAAGGCCTTTTGTAGGTCCAGCATGACCATGCCGCAGTATTTGCCCGCGTCCACCTCTTGTTTGATGTGGTCGTTCAAGTAGAGAAGGCATGTGTCAGTGGAGTGGGATGTTCTGAAGCCAGATTGGAATTCGTAGATTAGATTTTTTTCCGCGAGGTACTTTTCGATCTGTTCGTATACTATTTTTTCCATGACTTTCGAGATGGATGTAAGGATAGAAACAGGGCTAACAGTGAGTGAGTGAGTTACTCACCAGTAAGAGACGCTGCGTCACATCTAAACAGATACAGTATTTCCCCTACTATAGGCATAGAGGGGCCGCCCACGTATGAGGAGCAAAGCAGGTCACAAGTTGTATCGTCCTTTACAAAACAATTCTACCCATTGCATCCACAACATTACATCCCAGTAGCGCTCCTTCAAACTATAATGGGTGCTCATCGGAGCACATATGTCCGTGGCATGCTATAGTGCAGGGGTCTCAAACTCGCGGCCCGCGGGCCAATTGCCGCCCGCTGGATGATATTTTGTCATCACAAACACTGGCATTTAAAGGGTACAAATAAAAAAAGTCCTGCACCAGAATGCAGGAAATGAAGTCTTTGTAACACAGAATCTCCTGGTGGGGGACCCCCAGACCCCCTGCTTAAAAAGTGGCCTGACTGGGGCTATATTTCGCACTATATTTCCTGACCTGAATGATTTCCCCAGTCTGGCCCTGGTTAAAAGCCTCCAATGCTTATTAGTGTGTGTGCGTTTGAACGTTTGCATGTTTCAACCATACATTTCCATAAAAATTTAAAAAAATACTTGAAACCCTTTTTGTGTGGAATATTTGATGCGGCCCAGCCTCACCCAGACTCTACCTACAGCGGCCCCCAGGTAAATTGAGTTTGAGACACCTGCATAGTGGGTCATAAATAGTTGATAAAATAACTTTAAAAAACACCAGTGAGAGGGAGGTGCCGACTTGGTAACCCTGTGATATGCTAGCTCTAATTGCCTATCTATTTACACAATGGGTGGGGATTAGGGGCCATGTGGTGGGATATGTAGCATCGGCATCAATACCTGGAGCTTTCAAGGGACGGTCTAGCGGGGTAAGAATCCACAGCCTTTGCAGGGCTCTTCCATGTGTGAATTGTGAAACTTGCCATATTGGTGATTGTTGTACGTCTCCCTGGATCAGACAGGCTGCTATAAAACTGTGATCATTTAACCCCCCTCTGTGTGTTACGTATGTATCCTGACCTGGAGGTGAGGGCGCAGGCCACGCGGCTCCACTGCTCCACCACAGGGGGGTGGTGTCTCCAGTTGGCCAGCATCTCCCTGGCCGTCTTCCAGTAGGGCGGAGTAGGGAAGCAGCGGGCACAGGCCAGCAACCACACCTCAAACAGCACCGCCATCAGCTTCTCTGCCAACTTCTCTGCCACCCCGACTGGGCACAGAGAGGGAATTATACAAGTCAATAAATCATCATGTATCATCCGTCTAGTGTACAGTATTAAGAGGTAATGGTTAGGTTGAAGGGCATGTAAATGGCATACAGAATGACTCTTCTCTAGGCTCTGCCCACTCATAGTCGATTAATTTATTCTGCATGATTGCATGTGGAAAACTAAAATTGTACAGATTTGTCAATATCGACTAATCAATTAGTCGACAAATCCTGCATTAGACGGCTGAGAATTGATTTTGTTCAAGGACAGCTCAACATTCCTCACAATGTATTCAGTCACTGCTGTCTCACTGGAAACTAAAGAGTGCACAGAAGGAAGTGGAGCTGAATCACATGGTGGAGCAGCTCTAATCAGATCCCAGCCATCGACTGAACCCTGACTCAACTCAGTAAACAAGCCAGCAGGTGGACATAGTTTGCATTTGTACATGACGACACACTGATATAACGTTAGATCTCAAATCTGATTGGAAGGGTGGGGTGGAAAAAAAACACATACAGAACCACTGGCCCTTGTCTGTAAAATCAGACATTGAAGTGGGGTGGCAAACAGTTAACATGTGTTCTCCAACTGATTCAACTTTGTTTATCCAGAGAGCAACCTCTAGTCTACAGTAGGGCTGCTCGACAATTACTCGTTGACTTTGGAAACATGCATTTATTTAGCCTGCGGCTGTCTGTTGTCAGTCTGTCTAAGCCTGCGGCTGTCTGTTGTCAGTAGCCTACTTGTACGTGAGGGTGTTGCCTTTAGATGTATAAGATAAAATAAAAGAGAAGATATTCCTTTATTGACCCCCTTGGGGAAATTCGGGCATCATAGCAGCATGGGGGAGGGGGGGTACAGCTGGGGGGGGGGGGTAACTGTACATTGGATTATCGACAACCTTACTTGGTCCCAAGAAGAGGGTCTTGTGTATTATTGGGTTAGGACATTTACAGGGGCCAGTTTCGGATTGCAGTCTCCCGTAAGTGTATCTTGTAGACCAGGCCCATTGCAAGTTGCTGTACTCTGTCGTCTACTCTAAGCCATCCTAGGTTGTCAAAGTGGGCAGGGGTGAGGTGGGTTCTAGGAGTAAGGTCAAGCAGTAGTCTGAGGTTTGTAATTTTGTTTTAGCGCCTTTGAGGTGCTTTGGTACCATGAGGTGCAAGCATAGTCGTAGTACCCTTGAATGAGTGCTCCTGCCAGAGTCTTCAGGGTATTCTTGTTTACCAGAGAGACACTTAACCCCTAATTGCTCCCGATGTGCAGGTTGGCACCTTGCATGGTTGCCTCTGCCATCGGTGTGTGAGTGAATGGGTAAAATGTGAGGAACAAATTGTAAAGCACTTTGGATAAAAGCGCAATATAAATGCAGCCATTTACCAATTAAAAGTAAAGCTATGAGTAAGAGTAAAACTATGAGTAAAAGTAAAGCTATGAGTAAAAGTAAAGCTATGAGTAAGAGTAAAACTATGAGTAAAAGTAAAGCTATGAGTAAAAGTAAAACTATGAGTAAGGGTACAGCTATGAGTAAAAGTAAAGCTCTTGTATCTGGGGTGGTATGCCCGGGAGACAGCAATGTATCAAAACCGTTGTGAAAATGTTGAAGCAAAGGCTCCATTGTACCAAAGGTGCTTCCTCACTTGCAGGGAATACTCAGCAGGTGACAACATTTTGCTGTAGTAGTACTACTATCTTTTTTGTGAAGCTCAGGCAAACTTTTGAGCGTTTGCTGCAGTCAGCCGTGGTCCAGTAAGTAAGCAAAGAGTTATTGATCACATGCTTTGCTGACGCCGTCGTCTAAGCAGTGATATGAAGTTTGGTCTCAGCAGCAGCTCCTGGCAGACGATGTTTATGCTCAATGAGGAGCGCAGACTGAAACATGCTGTAGTTAGCAGACATGTAAACAACACCTGGGCTATAATCATGGGACTAGCGTTGGTGTACTTAAGTCAATAAAAAAGCAATTGGTCAGTTACAACTTGTACAGAACACAGCAGCATGCATGCTGACAAAGACAAGATGGAGAAGCACATATTACACCAATTTTAAAGTCGATTTTAAAGTAGTTTTAGGGTAGATTTTAAGATCCTTTTATTGTTTTTTTTTTTTTAAATCATTATGTGGCAATGCACCTGCCTATTTATCTGAAATGCTTTTTAGGTATGTGCCCGGCAGAACATTTAGATCCTCCTAACTGGTCTCCTAACTGGTCCACAGGCTAGAACAACAAGGCCTGGAGAAGCAGCGTTCAGCCATTATGGTCCTATAGCCTTTGGAACCGCCTGCTGGAGGATCTACAGCAGGGGTGTCAAACTCATTTTCACAGAGGGCCACATCAGCATTATGGTTGCCCTCAAAGGGCCAAAGACCGTATAAATGTTAATGTAATGTAAAATAAATGTAGCTACACATTTACATATTGTTAAACATGGTGTTTCTGTATTTATTACTTGTTCAAGTTATACATATTGCATATTCATTTGCATAAATGTAAAAATATATGTTAGCTTATGTTATTTTAACAAATAATTTTAGTTTATCAGAACCCCATATTACTCCACCAATCAATGATCAAACCATTCAAGTAAATAACAAAGAAGAATATCATCAAATACAAGCTATGACATTAAGTTTGTTCAAAACCTTTTTGTCACAGTCAAGAGGGGCAGAACTAACAACTGTGAGCTGCAAAGAACACGTGGGACAGATGTAGCAGATGTTACAAAAACAAATGTTCAACATACATGTATGTGTAAGAATGTGTAATAACTAAGGCTGTCAAAGTTAAAGCTTTATTAACGCATTAACCCACAATTATTTTAACACTGGTATTTTTTAACCCAATATTAATGTAAAAAAAAAAAAAAAAAAATATTATTATTTGTTTGTTTCTTGCCTTTTTTATTATTTTAATCATTCTTTGCTATTATTTTCTGTGAAGCACATAAAGTTGCACTTAGGGCTGACCCCTATTAGTCGAATAGTCGACTAATCGATAGAAAGGAGCCGTAGTCGACTGCCAACCTCTTAGTCAAATACAAAAATAATAATAATAATAAATTTATTTTAATTTTTTTTTATCATTCTTTCCAAAAGAAAGGAGGCCTAGAAGCGTGGCTAACGCTAATGGCACGCATACCAGAGGCTAACTGCCTAAGAAAACAGGCACAGAGGCACTGAAAGAGGATTTCACCCATCTAATGAACACACTAGACTAGACAAATATCAAGATGTATCCATCAGTGGACCAATTGCATGCTTTAGCAGAGGACAAGAAGCCTTCCGTCAGACATTAAGCACCCCCACAGCCCAAATGGAATGATAATTATATATTTTTTTTAAGTACTTTTTTTCAATTTTTTTTTTTCATAGTCGACTAATAGTCGACTATCGGCAAATTTCGGCCAATCATAGTCGACTATCCAAATCCTTAGTCGGGGACAGCCCTTGCACTGTATGAAATGTGCTATATGAATAAAGTTTGATTGATTGATTGAATGAATAATCTAAATCTATAGACCTTGGTTGAACCCAGAATTGTAGGTTTGTGTGTGTGTATGTGTGTATGTGTGTGTGTGTGTGTGTAGGGGGCTTGCCTCCTATAGTGGGTGGGGCCAGTAGTGTGTCGTTGACACGTAGGAGGAAGAGCAGCAGCACCTCCCAGGTCTCCCTCACCATGGAGACAGACTCTCTTGCCAACTTCTGGACTGCAGTCAGAACCTGCTGACACAGCCTGATGTGGTTCGGAGTGTGCTGCTCAGGCCTGGAGCGCATGGGGGGGAATTCATTGATTAATATATTTCATCATTTAAAAAGTGATATCCTTCTGAAAGCAAGATTCTAGCACTTATTTCAAAGAACTACCAAGGATAAGAGTCGGACAAGAAGATAGATACCAATTTTGTGCGTTCAGTAGGAAGCTAGCCTAGCTTAACACAAACAACCTAGGATGGCTTAGAGTAGACGACAGAGTACAGCAACTTGCAATGGGCCTGGTCTACAAGATACACTACACGACCAAGGTACCCATGTACATGTCAAAATACTTCCCAAAGGTCAGTGAATACCACGATCACAACACCAGAGGGAGCTCCACAAATCATGTTAAACCCAGATTCGGCTCAAACAAGGGACTAAACACGTTTCGCAATTATGCCACATCAATGTGGAACGCCCTACCCAAAGCTGTAAAGGAATGTAAATCACTACCCACTTTCAAAAACACTCTGAAAGAACACCTACGGGAGACTGCAATTCAAAACTGGCCCCTACAAATGACCTAACCCAGTTGTACAGTAAATGACCAAGTATGGCTTTGTCAGTATTCCAATGTACAGTGTACCATACTAGGTAAATGACTGTACATTGGAGGGGGTTGGGTTAGGATATTTACAGGGGCCAGTGTTGAATTGCAGTCTCCCGTAGGTGTCCCTTGAGAGAGGTTTTGAAAGTGGGTAGTGATCCACATTCCTTTACAGCTTTGGGTAGTGCGTTCCACATTGATGTGGCATAATTGCGAAACGTGTTTAGTCCATAATGTTGGCGTGTTCCTTTAACAGATGATTTCAACAGTGTCAGCAGTGGCAACAATAAAAACACTATAGACCTGGAGAGTCACATGATAATTCTAAGACCTGACTGTATATGGTTATGGACACAGTTTTGCCTATGGTCTTTACCATAGGAGTTTCTCATGGTAGCTGGGTTTATATAGTTCAAAAACCAAAACAGTCAAAAGAACAACAGACAGAATACACTATTGGAACTATATACTTGTGATTACCTGTGTTACATAGGTAGGTTGGCCATTACTATTGTATTTATAATAACATGTTAAACATCAGGTTAGTATAGGTAAGACTTTCTATATTTATATACAGTATGGTGCTGTGTTCACTTTTTAGTAATCCCCCTTTCCGTTTCCCCTTCTCAGGTACCGCCTGCCCCATCCTGTAGAGTCTCCTGAATGCCCTGTGATGACTACAGCTGAGGGCCAAACCTGAGATCCCACACACATTCATTATTTTATGCCATTGTTGTGGGACTGTGTGTTCGGTTGGTTCACACTGCTATTCTTAGTAGCTTTATTGTGTTCTTACTGGTGTATTTACCATGTAAGTTTGATTGCGTCTTGTGACAATCTTATTATTAGTAGCCTTGCTTTGTCTTGCTGGTTTTGATTACCAGGTAAGTTTGATTGTGTCCTGTGACACTTCTATTCTCAGTAGCCTTGTTGTATCTTGCTGGTTCATTTACCATGTAAGTTTGATTGTGTCCTGTGACACTTGGGTTACTTTTGTATTTGTTTGGTGTTTACCCTTTGCCTTGTGTTGTTTGTCTTATTGTATATCCCCATTTGTTCTCCCTTCCATTATGCCAAGTTATGCGTTTATGGGTTCCATTCCCCTTGTATTTAATCACGTTTATGTAATAAATACTATATACTTTGGAAAACGTTTCGAGTTACTCCTTCCTCCTGCCGGGACTTGTGTTGAAACGTTCACAACAACCCTTTCAGAGGTATAGTTGAACCTGTACATGTGTGATAGATCTATATCATAAGTATCAACCTATGTGACACCTGACTCAATGTTTTTCAATGCCGTACTTTTCATGTTTTGGACACAATTGTTCATGCCGATCAATGAGAACAAAGATGGTGGTGAATGGCGTGATAGCGAGATAGCAAACGAGTATTTCAAGGGATACCAGAATCAGAAGGTGTACTCTTGTGACTGGTCAAAGGTTGGCAAGGATTATGGGTATTGTAATAGTTACCATGTAAACGGGTAAAGATTATGATATTAAACATATTTTCAAAAAGATTAAAGTTAAAACATTTACATTAGTTGGTTGTAACAGTAAAGTAATTAAATAATCACAGTGGAAATTCACTCCCAAGTCTATATTAATCTATGGGACCAATCGCAATCATGACTGGAACACTATGAATGAACAACACACCATCACTATTCACTACCCAACACATTTCCTGTAAGCAGCTACTTTAGAACACTGTGAATCACATAGTGGTGCATCTGAAAACGCTCAGTCAGAAGTCATTCAGAACACTGAGACATACATTAATGATACAATATGTTACACAGAATCAGGAAGAAAAACATGCCATTGCAGCACATATCTACAGCCCATGACCTCGCATACAATGACTCAATATTACACAATCCTCCTACTACTGATCCAGTTCCCCAATACAGGACCTGAAAGTGAGAACTGGGAAGAGGGAGGGAGAGAGAGAGAGAGAGAGAGAGAGAGAGAGAGAGAGAGAGAGAGAGAGAGAGAGAGAGAGAGAGAGAGAGAGAGAAAGCAAAGGAGAGGGGGGGGGGAGAAAGAAAGAAGGGGGGGGGAGAGAGGAAGAAAGAGAGGGTATGGATGAGAGAGGAAAAAAAGTGTACAAGAGACTAGGAGAGCAAACATTGAGTGACATCAGGGAAAAATGAGATAAGAGAGCGAGATATGAGAAGCATAGCTGTCAACATTGGGATTTGAAAAAACTGGATATTTCACCACGCCCCCTTCCCTGCCCCCTCCCAATGTAGTCTCCTCCCCCTCGTATGTATATTATATATACGGTATATATTATTGTCTGCACTGCGCAGCCGTGGAATCGCGAGGCCATAGATTTAGAATAGATAGAAAGGGCACATTGTGTTGTATCATAATTAATTTGTTGAATACAATAGGATTTTTATAACGTTGACACAAATTAAAGAATATTTACACTAAGTTCTCTTTTACCTCTTATTTAATTCATTCATTAATTTAATTGTAGGCACAGTTTATATTGTACATAGTCCTGTGTGTTGTATATTGTGTCCTATGTTACTTTTGTGTTTATTGTCTCTTTCTATATACACCGTGGGAAGGGGGGCACGTAATTGAATTTTTCTGTATGTCTTGCACAAATTGAAAATGACAAAGTTGACTTTGACTTTTAACATGTGTCTATAGTGTCAGACACTAATTGTAGTGTTAAAAACGGATACTGCTGTAATATAAAGTGAAATTCTACCATGCCTCAATGTATCAACTTTAAACATACACTAAATGTTAATGTTAGAAATGTTAATTTCCATTATTTCCACCATGTGCAACATTTCCTAAGAACAGCAATGTCCATTCTATCAACTCCAAATCTGTGCTATGAGCTCAATTCTCCCGGTGCATGCAGAAGTAGAATTGCTGTCTTGTTTTGGATGAATGAGTAGAAATGAAAAACGGAAATCTTCTTTTATTAACACTTTGGGTGCCGGGAGCCGTCTTTAGACGTCTTTGCTGGCCATGCTAAAGTTGCCGGGGGACGCTGTACGTCGTCTTTATATCAATATTTCTAAAATCTGCGATCGGATTCATAATGTCCCTCCGCTGGCCTGAGATCCACCAGCAGGACCCACTGAGCTCTCTGGCGGTTCAGGAGCGCCATCTGGTGGCCGATCGGCGCAAGCGCTTAACAGGAAGCGCACTAGAGGTTTTGCTAGACGTCCGTATTGCTTCCGGCCACTCAGTACATGTCCCGTGACTCTAGCTCGTCACTCTACATAGCGATCGATTGCCAATAACTCGATAAACAACATGATTTGGACGTATATACCATTATACAAGCTGGAGATGGACCGGGTAATAATATATCCCATAATGATAAAATGTCTACTCGACGATGATCGCCCAACGGCGCGCGGAGACTGGGGTGAGTTTCAGCGTGTAACGTTACCGTCTTCGATAATAACTGATATTATCAACATTTGACCCACATTAGATGATTGGTATAACGCTGCCCACGGAATTATAAACGCCCCCTCGCCCATCCGGTCAACATCAGATGACGTGTAGTAACTTCTAGAAGTACGTCTAGTTGGAATTTTTTATATCGCGCTGATTGCCATCAAACTGTATTTCATCATCAATATAATGCATTTGGGGCTATATATCACGTTCTGGAGAAAGCTGCAGAAAGAGATGAAAACATACTTATACATTAGACCATACTTTACTATGAATATGTGAATGAAAAAGTTTAACGTTGCTACACAATGAACAATACATATATGACATTGAATGGGCCCTAATAATGGCAATCTAGCAATATAATTTAAAAAGTTATAGCCCTGCAAAGAAGGGGACTTTCTCCATAGACAAATAGCGCTGGCAATCTATGGTATATCATTAATTTAACCTTAGGCAACCAAAGTGTTAAAGTAGTTTTGACATGTGATATAGATAAAGATATTGTTTCATTGTGTATTGATTAACTTTTGCTCTTCATTACTTTACAAAAGTTATACTGGCGCAGTCTAATACAGCAATGGATTATGGGTAAATGCAACGTTAAAGCAGTGCCAATGTAAGACTGACTTTACATTAAACGAATGACAATAATATAGTATAAAGTAGGGTATTATTTGGACTAAAGAATGGCGTTGTCTCACCCTACTCGCATGTTGAGGGAGAGTACCATACATTATACACTGAGAAACCATGGCCGAGAGTGAGCTCTCCGGGAACAACCCCACTTTGCCGGTATCGCTTCTCTGCCTAAACTCCAAAAAGAAGAGAAGAAGAGAAAGAAGCTTCTCTGCCTAAAGTAGTAAGAGTTGGGGAGAAGAGGGATGGTGGGTGCAAAGGGGTAATAGCTGGAATACCAATCGAGGTTAGTATGGAGCAGTTGGTGGGAAATTTAAAGAGAGACACATGCAATGGGAATGTTAAAAATGCTGAAAGGATGAAAAGAGGAGCAGAGAAGAAAGAGACTGAGACTATTGTGATTCAATTTGAAGATGAGGATGTTCCAAAGGAGATATTTTTAGGATATAGTGTATAGGGTTAGGTTAGGGAGTTTGTACCGAAGCCACTGAGGTGCTATAACTGCCAAGAGTTTGGGCATATAGCCAAGTCGTGTAGAAAGAGGAAAATATGTGCTAGATGTAGCGGGGAGCATGATTATGGGGAATGTGGAGTGGGAGTGGAGCCAAAGTGCTGTAATTGTGGTAAGGAGCATAATGTTGCGTATTGGGGTTGTGAAGTGATGAAACGAGAGGTGGTGGTTCAACAGGTGAAAATGAAAGGCAAAATCTCATATGCAGAGGCAGCTAGGATGGCAGGACAGGAAAAGCAAGATAAGGAACAGGGGTTTAAAAAAGGGGAATCGTCAGTAAATGTAGTACAGGAGGATAAAGAGAGGGTGTGGGAGGAGAAGATAAAGATTAATGCAACAGCTATGGTTAAGAGTAAAATGGACAGGATCAAGTTAATTGTTACGGTGGCAGTAGAGCACATGGGCATGAAGGGTCTGACATGGGAGGAAGTAGTAAGCGAGTTGAATAAGGGGAGTGTGAGTAATCAAGAAGTCCAGAGTCAGGCCACAGGAGGCGAAGCCTGTCTCACAGAGGGGGACTCAGTCAGGAGGAAGCAGCATTAGCTGCACTCCATGATAGTGAACGCAAAATGGACATTGTAGGAGGTAAAGGGTACCAGAAGATGGCGGTATTGCAACGTTAAAACAGGGATTAAAGCAAAAAAGATTCTCCTGACTGCTTTTTTTCAGGCAAAGTCATATTCTTATTTTAACCTCCACTGTATTTTTTTTTTAATAGCGTTAGCGTTTTAAGGGAGCCTACTTGTAGAGCCTACTGTCCTGACTGACTATAGACCCTACTGTTGTGGTTGTTGTGCCAGGCTCAGGGAGGCTGTGTGCTGGAGAGCGTGAATGCAAGTCTTGTGGCTAGCTTCTGATTGATGGCGAGATAGCACCCTTTTCCCATTACTATGAACTAAACTAGAGATGTTCCGATACCATTTTTCCCTTCCCGATCCCATTCCGATACCTAAGCTTTGGGTATCGGCCGATACTGATCCGATACCAGTGCATACATTAAAAAAATTATAATACAAATTATAAAAAACTTAATTTTTCTTTTTTTTACAGCTACTGTTTTATACTGTTTTTTTAGTAATAACTATAAAGTAATGGTATTTATTCAACAACAGGTGATTGTATAGATTAGTATTCGTATCTTTAATTGACAACTATCTCAATGAGTTCACCCACGGAATGGTTGTTGGGACATTGATTCCGCACGGACGTTATATGTTGTTGCACTCCAGAAGGCTCCGGTAACTTCAGTTAGTAGTAGAGGCTCTGTTGTGATTTTTGCACAATAAATATTCAACATTCTCTTTTGAGACTCCGGCTCAGACTCTTATCATTTGGCACTAAAAGCTAAACATTGTCACCGATATGGCTGTCCGCAACATGTCATTAATTGTGTGCGAGAGATCGATCAGTTAGCCACGTTAGCGTGAGCTAGGTTAACAAGGCTAGGTTAACAAGGCAATATAACGTTACTGGTGAAAAAGTGATTTACCTTGGAATACTCCTGTGCCAACTTGCTGTACTTTGCTTGCAGGTCTGCAGCCATTATTGCTGGATTATGAATAGCCCCAACTTTAGCCAAGGTAACGTTAAAGCTAAAACTAGCTTTTCGGTTAGCTGTTCAGCTAATGCTAATAACACCAGCAAGCGAACCCATCAGAGCTCCCCGTCAACACCCCTCTCTCGGGACGATGGCATTTAAGAAAGTATCTGCTGTTAAAATGACAAACAGCATTGACACTTTAATTCACGGTCGATTAAAAACACGTTTGTTTTATAATGCTCACTCAGCAGACCGCAGTGTTGTTGATAAATTACGTTATATGGTATCGGAGCGCAGAATTAGAGGGTAATCCTGTCTCTCGGGTCGTTGAGTGACAATGACTGCTTGGTGCGGCCGCACCGCGATAGAAAAGAAAAAGCCCTTTTTCATGATATTTGGCGCCTCCGATTGGCTCAATTTTGTTTCAATCTGTATGCATCTACAAATCATATTATACCAGGTAGCCAATTCCGTCAGACTGCGAATCAAATTGACGGAAATCCGTCTGGAGACAACGCTTTAATGCCTGCGTTAAGACCACATCAAGCTAGAGAAGGTTGTGCCAACCGCAAATAAAAATCAAAAAGAAGATGAAGAAGAAGCTTCTCTGCCTTTTGTAGGTAGGTAGTTGTAGAATGTAATACATTTCGCGCTAAACCCCTCCTTTATCCGGTCGCTGTTCTTCTTCTTCGGGTCGCAACCGTCTTCCGGTCTGACTTCCTGTGCTAACATTCTAATCTACACTGCTGCCACCTGTCGTCACGGAGGGGAATTGCAGCCATTTTGTAAAGAAAATTAAAAAAGGGAGAAATACGGGAACGGGATGACGGCGGGAAGGAAGGTTGAAATACGGGACAATCCCGGGAAAACGGGATGGTTGACAGGTATGATGAGAAGACTACAAAGGAGAGAGAATAGGATGAGAGCGGAAAGGAAGAATGGGGGAGAGACATTGTCATGAAGGGACGGCTGGAGGATGCAAAAAGATCAGCAAGACAGAAACGATAGTGAGGAACAAAGCAAACGCAAAAAGCACGATCAAAACTGAGAAGAATAGAATCAGTAGTTAAAAGTCACAAGAAAGACAATGACAGCAGAAAGGAAGACAATACAGACAGAGTAACTAAGGCTTTGTACACATTTGTGTAATTAAAAAAGACTTTCAACTAGGGATGTCCCGATCCGATCACGTGATCGGGCCGATCACGTGATTTTCCGAAGATCGGGATCGGCAAAAAAAAATCTGGATTTTTTTTTAATTAAATTTATTTTATTATTCAACAAACATGACAATGTTCACCTTTTTTTTTTATCCACTTTTTCTCCCATTTTCTATATTTTCTCCCATCCCAATTTCGTATCATCCAATTCAACCCTCCCCCGTAACAAACGCTGTTTCTTGCCTCCCACAAGCCAGCTGCAATGTGGACTAAGTCATACATAGCACAAGTCCCCTCCGGTACTTGAGGTAACAGCAGTCGCATCTTTTCACCTGCGCAGCTCGATCTCTCAGTGGCGAGGAGTAACGCGTGGGAGGCTCACACTGCCCCCGACACTTCCTGATTCTACTGTGCAGGCGCACCAACCGACCTGTAGGAGTCGCTGTCCACAACGCCCGATCCCCACCCATCAGTTTCCCACCCCCTAATACGGCCAATGTGTATTAGTATGAACGACCAGCTAAACTGAAAGCAATGTGGAGCGCTGGGCTCGAACAGGCGAGCCCAGCGTCTCAGCATTCGTGGCGAGCGCCTTGCCCACTACGCCACGTAGCCGCCCTACCATGTTCACATCTTAAACTCATACTGAGGCCTTAGTTTTGGTTTTAAATTGCATATCATCATTCATTTATTTATTGTCACACAGAGCAGAAGAATTTTGCCAAAACAAACCAATAGTATCCAGCTGCAGAACGGCAGACCAGCCACACTCAGACCCAAACGCATTTCCTTTGATTTAATTATACATCAAATGATTTATGTCAAGGATTGCAATGCCTCGCTTGAATGAAGTTAACTTTTCACCTGAATAACGTCAACATTCAGGGTGAATGTAATGTGAGAAATTCGGATTTAAAAAATATATATATTAAAAAAAAAAAATTGGATCAGATCGGGAAAGATCGGTATCGGTAGATACTCAAAATCACATGATCAGGATCGGATCGGGAGCAAAAAAATGTGATCGGGACATCCCTACTTTCAACACTTATCAGCTGATACAATGTCGAGTCTTTTTGAATCACACGGATCAACTTTTTCGACTCAGCACCTTGAAGAGAGATATGCGTGTGTATACTCTGACTATTTGTACCCATTAAAAAAATTAAGGGTTTTGGTTTTAGAGTCTTTGTTTAGTAGGGGTGAAACAGTTCACAAAACCCACAGTTCAGCTCATATCACAGATTTGGAGTCATGGTTCAGTACAGTTCAGAGGGGCTGGAAATAACTTAGCTAATTCCAATAGTATTTGGTTATTGTTTTTGTGTTCATTCTAGGTGGCTGTTATAAGCAGCAGTTATCAGTGTCTGCAGCAGTTAGTTTTGTCTCCCTCCGGTGTAATAAATAGACTGCATTTATATAGTGCTTTTATATAATAGGCAGGTTAACTCAATACACACAATTGTTAAGGGGATGCAGACCAGAGAAAGACCTTCGTCTTGTTTACATCAGGGTACCCCATTTTCAATTCATCATAACATATATTACATACATGACATACAGATAGACAGTACTGCTACATCTATGACGTACCAAATTTACAAATACAGTACCGTTTGTGATACAAAAAGAGTAAAAAAAAATAAATAAATAGAGTATATACATTTGACGAAGAAACTGTACATTGGAGGGGGTGGGGGGGGGGTTGGGTAGGAGGGGTGGGGACTGTACATTGGATTATCGACGAAACCTTACTTGGTCCCAAGAAGAGGTTCTCGTGTATTACTGGGTTAGGAGGACATTTACTGTACATTGGAGGGGGTTGGGTTAGGACATTTACAGGGGCCAGTTTCAAATTGCAGTCTCTCGTAGGTGCTCCTTGAGTGGTTTTAAAAGTGAGTAGTGATTCACATTCCTTTACAGCTGTGGGTAGGGCGTTCCACATTGATGTGGCATAATTGCGAAACGTGTTTAGTCCCTTGTTTGAGCCGAATCTGGGTTTAACATGATTTGTGGAACTCCCTCTGGTGTTGTGGTCATGGTATTCACTGACCTTTGGGAAGTATTTTGACATGTACATGGGTACCTTGGTCGTGTAGTGTATCTTGTAGACCAGGCCCATTGCAAGTAGCTGTACTCTGTCGTCTACTCTAAGCCATCCTAAGTTGTCAAAGTGGCCAGGGGTGAGGTGGGTTCTAGGAGTAAGGTCAAGCAGTAGTCTGACCAGTTTGTTTTGGGATGTTTGTCATTTAGTTTTTAGGGCCTTTGAGGTGCTTTGGTACCATAAAGTGCAAGCATAGTCGTAGTACCCTTGAATGAGTGCTCCTGCCAGAGTCTTTAGGGTATTCTTGTTTACCAGAGAGGAGATCTGGTACAAGAATCTAGTTCGTTGGTTGACTTTTTTTTATTACCTTCGATGCCATTTTGTCACAGGAAAGATTTGCCTCTAGGATGGAACCTAGGTATGTAATTTCATCTTTCCTTGTGACAATATTGTCACCCACTGTAACTGAGAAGCCGTCGGCCTTGCTGAGTTTGTGTGCTTTACCTCGGTACGAAGACATTGTAGAGGTGTTTGAGGATGGTCTGGACGTACAAGTTGGGTTCCTTGACCACAGGCTGAGGCATGGAGTCTCTGGGCGCTACCAGGGCCATCATCCAGTCTGTGTAGACGTCCACGCACAGCTTGACCGTGTCCCCCTCTAGGGGAAGGGTTAGGCCGTAACACAGCACTTCCATGGTCCACTTCACCTAGGAAACAAATACACATTACTAACACTGCTTGACCATGTCCCCTCTCTAGGGGAAGGGTTAGTCCATGACATCTCCATGGTCCACTTAACTTAGGAACCAAAAACACATTACTAAACCATTTGTCTATGTGTGCATGTTGAGTTATTGATTTAGCGAACTATATGACATAGGAAGCTGTAAAAGAAGCTTGTTGCTTGGGCTTCCTTCGTTCCACAGCATGATAGACCACAAGATGTCCCTGTAACCCTAAGTCTAACACCAATGAAGAAGGTAATTGTCTGGCTCTTTGGACGGTAACAGATTAATCACATTGACTACAACACAACACAACACAGATCATGTATAGTAGCTATAGTATAGTGGGCTTGTATCTCTGCAAGGGTCCTCACCTCCCTGTCCGTCTTCAGAAAGTTCTCCGTGGCCACAGGGCTGACCGCGGTTCCCAGGGGTTTGACCACAGCGTTGGCCACCTCCATGCCCACCCCGCCAGGGTAGGTGTGCAGGACGCTCAGGTGGCCCTGGTCACTCTGCACCACTAGGTGCAGCGACCGCCAGTCCGAGTACATGCTGCTGGTGTCTGCTGTGCCCACTACTCACACCGCCGGCCTCCACCTGCAGACACACACACAGAACAGTTTGTCGAGCTTGTCTTTTAATAATAATAACACATGATCAAAGCAATGAATGGGCAACATTGCATTGTACCAAATGCTACTGTAGCTGACTGGTTGTCTTTGGCAGATGGGCAACTTTCATGCCAGGGCGATAAACACAACCCAGAAACACCGCTTGAAATGACAACGCGAACGATATCAAGTTAACGACAACAGCCAACTAGTTATAAAGGTGGTTAACGTTGGGATCGTCGCATCTTCCCGGCGTTAGCAAATTACGTTAGTTAACGGTAGCTTCTTCTGCTAACTGGCTTCTATGTTGCCAGAGCGATTAACTTGAACGTTAGCTCCCTAATCGTTGCCAAACACTGGCACAAGGATGAACGAGAAGCGAGGCTAATCACGAGACGTTTGAGCTAGCAGCGAGTGTTAACATTTGTAGGTAACGCGAGCTAACGTCCATGTAGCGGCTGGAGCGTTTCTGCCTTGTTAGCTAAGCTGGCTGTCATTTATGATGAAGCTAACATTAGCTAGCTCGCTAAGAAGCTGCTAGCTGACGTTATGTCGCTAGCTAAATAGGATTTGTGTGTAATTTACCTGGAACGACTGAAATTGTTGTCATAACACTAGACAGGTACTCGAGGATTCTTGATTCCTAATAATCCCAATTGTATCATAACACAGCATCCATCTTCGCAATTGCAAGGGTTGGATGTTGCAGCTCGTATGACTGCGAGTCTGTATAGGTTACAGTAGATCTAGCCGTGTGGCGGGGGAGGGCGGCGCCCCCCAGTGGGGTGTTGTGGGACCTACACCAGAGACGCCAGATCACACGGGGTCATCGGCGTTTGAGTGGGAGTCGTCAGTTGCCAAGAAGAAAAGAGGCAAGTCGCCATAATTTTTTATAAATGATAAACGCCATGTAATCTAGCATCTGGGGATTAGATTCAATTCCATATTTAACTGTCTTTTGGGTGTAAATTGTTTGCCACATGCCTGGGTTTGTTTAGTGGAAGGCAGCCCATGGCCCCTAAGAACATAGGTCCCCAGGCTTGTTTACTCAGCTAGAAAAATGGAGGCATCTCCTAAAACCAAAGAACCCCAAGAAACCCTGTGAAAGTTTCCCCCTGCCTGTAAAAATGTCATTGGACAGAATAGTGACAGAAAGTAACACCCGATGACGCTGTAATTTACTATAACACATCTGCACTCAGTTAGGCTCTTGTCGTTGCAATCTGCTATTGATATTGTACACAGTCCCAATTTATCAGCTGAAGTCTGCTGAAAGCGGACAAAACAATGGGAATGAATGGCTCTTTGTTTGTATACCATCAAAATAAAGGTCACCTTGATCAGTTGCTCTGTTGGTCTGTTTACGGTAATCTCCTAGTTATACTCCCATTAACAAACTAGGCTAGTATACTGTAGGCCTGTGTCTAGGTTTGACTAATGTGCAAATTAATATAGTGCTAATACATCAAATATTTGTTTCAATGGATTCAGTGGACTAATGGTAATACGTACTTGAATGTATTAACATTAACTCAATCAGCGCCAGACCCGAGGATAGTCGGGTTATCTCGCCAACCGTTCAGTGCCAGACCTGAGTAGTCAGGTTTTCATCGTTATTTCTTTTATTCGATATTTCTATTCATTACAGGCACATGGACTCGGGGTTAACATGGGGAATCGTCCTGAGATCGCCAAAGTGCAATACCGGCCGCATCCTCCCAGGTGGCAGTATCGAGCACCCTTTGAAACCTTATATCTTGGCCTGTGTAACGTTCTAATGTCTACGGGCGCAGTTTTCTTTGTCAGGCGAGTCGAGCGGGTATCCTGATCGCATTGAGAAGCGTCAAATGCCCCCGATGCATCTGTTGTGGTGGATTATGTTGGCGACACGATGGACACCAATACTGGGACTCGCGATCAGACAATTGGAATATTCTTTTTGGGGTACCTCCTAGTGAAGGTAAGGACTAAATGATATCAATCCTGCTTTGATCCACCCATGATTTCACATCGATCGCAACGTGTGTGTAATGTTACTCCACAACGTATGCCGTTGGTGACAATCAAAGCATCAAAAAACGACCCCCCCCCCCCCCCCCCTTTCATGCATTCATGATGAAACATAATACCTATTATATACATTTGATTTGGAAATAGTAGCGTGTCCAGGCGAGAAACGCCAACGCTTTTAGTGAAATTCACGTTTAGCTGCATATCATCGTTTTCTGGGATTAGACAGGATCACTCTAAAACTATACTTATATTCACCACAGTATAACACACGAATGTATGGATGGAACATTTTATTCTTTTTCACATATTAAACGATAGATAGTTGATGTCAAATGGGCCATAGTATTGTATCCATAGCTATAATATAGAATATATATATAGCCCTGCAAACACTAACACTTATTCCTATTAGGCTTGGGCGGTATGACGGTATTAAGGTATACCAGGGTATTTAGAAATACCGACGGTATTGATTTTCAATACCATCAAAATCAGAGTTTGGTTTAAGTTTCTATTTCCACTGAAACGGAGTTTATACAGGGACGGCATTGGGTTTCGGTTTCCATTAGTGAAACGGAGTTAACTTTCGAGTTGGTTGAAGTGCGTGCACACACACACAGCACGGCCAGCAGAGGGCAGGGGAGGCGGTCCGTATTTCCCCACACAGATGTGCGTCACACTAACCTACCTGTCCTGTATGCATTTCCTCTAACTCTGAGCAGCTGCTAAAGCTTAAGCAATAATAATATTAATAATATGATGTTATTGAACGATGAAGCGTCGAAGTTAACCACCGGCCAGCCCACGATGAGCTCCCTGACCACAGAAGAGCTAAACTTGCACACACTGTCGCATTTGGACAATTAAAGGACTGCAGTCTGTTTGGATTTAAGCAAAACCCTCGCGCCATGAGTCGACTCGCCACCAGTGACTTCATCCAGCACAACGAGACTACGAGAGACGGAGGCACTTCTTTGGGAATGTAATATAAAACGGGGTGAGTGAGTGTTGACATTTCTTAATCCTAATGCAACTGGCTCACGTTGATACATGGTGCCGGGCTGCCGGCCGGGCTAACTAGCTACCGTTAGCTCACATCGATACCTGGATGGTGCCGGCAGGCGGCAGTGTCTACCTTCTGTGAGATTTGTTTACCTCAAGGTTGAAGAAAGTGCACTTTCAGGTTGAAAGAACGGCCCTAATCTCAACGTGTTTCAATATAAGCAAGCGTTATGTATGGTGATAATAACGAGTATATTGTTAGCTGCGCCCCCCCCCCCCCCCCCCCCCCGCTGATGATAATGAATGAAAGTCATACCGTCATATACCTTGCACCGGGGTATTAGGTCATGAAGGTATAACGGTGTGAAAAAAAGCATACCGCCCAGGCCTAATTCCTATCTCTTAGAGCGTTGGCGTGGTAGGAACAAACAATGCTCAAGTGAATGAATGAATGAATGAATGAATGAATGAAAACTTTATTTAACAGATTGCAGAATGGGTACAATACAGTACGGCTCAGTACACAATTGTTAAGGGGATGCAGACCAGAGAAAGACGTTTGTCTTGTTTACATCAGGGTCCCCAATTTTCAATTCATAGTGACATTTATGACATACACAACATACATGACATCATCACATTTATGGCATAGGGACATACATGACATACAGGTATATAGTACTGTTACATTTGTGATATATACGCACATAAGTCCGTGGCGTCCAATGAGTTAAAGGCAAATGCCACATATTTTAAGAATTCACATAGTTTCTTCCTGTGCCCCAGGATAGTTCAGTCAGTATTTGTCAACACGCACCACTCTCTCCTAAAGATAGAAATTAGAGAACCATCTCTGAACTCTCTAAACTTGGATGTAAAATGCTCCATAGACTATCAATGGGGCTCTGACTTTATGAGGCCATACATAATGTGTGTGAGCTCTTTTAGTTTTATACATAAAAAACAACAACTATGCAAACACTGTTAGTCTTAATATACCTTAATATGGTGTAGGTTAACATTTGCCGTGTTACTTTCAACATAATTGGAAGTTATAAACCATAACCTATAAACATTTGGGCCAGAGTAGATTTCTTGTTAAAACATTGTTTATGTTCTACACACTAGATGGCGCAATCATACCGTTTCTAATATGTTACACAGCAGCGCAGTGATGGAGCCAGACTTTATGTAATACATATAATTGTGTAAAGTATACAAAGTAATATCCAAGGACCAGAAAATATCCTGGAAAGAAACAACTACTAAAACAGCATGAATTATTGGCATCATGTTAGTTTTTGTGGTCTCTCTGAGCTGAACTGTCAGTCCAATAACAGATTAAATCTCATATTATTTTCAATCCATGTATGAAATATCAAACAAATAACTATCCTTCGGGTAGGGGAATACTGTAACTAGCTGGCCGCTAGGATTGATGAAGTGAGTGTGAAATGTGCTTCTTTTGTTGCCCGTCCCCTTTTATGTCAGATAGTGCAAAGTTTAGTTTTATGTCATCTTGACTTGCTCTGCGATGTGGTCATCTGCTGCCAGTGGTGACCTCAGGAAGCTCCAGGTGGTCCAGAACAGGGCAGCACGGTTGGTACTGGGCTGCTCACTAAGGTCTAATGTGAGCAGTATGCATGCCCGCCTCTCTTGGCTTAACGTTGAAAATAGATTGTTTTTTAATATACTTGTGCTGTTCAAGTTGGTCATGAGCGGACGTACCGCTGGCCGGAATTCCTTTTATCAGGAAGTACCACACTCTGAAGAATAGTTCAGATAACCCATTTATTAAACACACAGCAAGAACATGGTTTGAGATTCAGACACATCTTGGTAGCTTTATTGCATTTCACAGAAAGACTCCCTTCCACAACAATCCAGCTTTGCCAGAATCACTTAGAGATGGCATCACCAAGAAGTGGTACACCCAGGGAATTAAAACTTTTGGGGACCTATATGATAATAACATACTTATGTCCTTTGAACAGTTACGCGCCGCCTTCCACCTTCCAACTACTAATTTCTTCAAATACCTACAGGTCAGACACTTCATAGGTACAGGTCAGGGAGGAAACTCCACTCTTCCAAAACACCTCCTCATAGATGATATTCTAAAAGGAGTTATTCACACTAGAGGCATCCTATCATTAACATATGATAGAATTCTAACCAGTACAGAAATTATACCCCTAAACGCCAAGAACAAATGGGAGCGGGACCTGGAATGTACCTTTGATGAAGATTAATGGGAATCACTATGTGAGTCTGCACTATCTTTTTCATATAACACTCGACATAAACTTAATATGCAATTTAACATTCTCCATAAAACCTATTTTACGCCGGAAAGACTTCACAGGATGAATGATGCTATCTCTGACCTTTGCCCTAGGTGCTCAACGGAAACAGGTAGCCTGCTCCACATGTTCTGGGAATGTAACAAACTAAGACCTTACTGGGGCTCAATTTGGGAGATTCTCGAAGAGGTCACAGGGTTTGAGATCCCATGTACACCTAAATTAGCATTATTAGGAGACATGTCTGACATTTCTCCAGATAAGAGAGGCAAGGCGCGGATCATTAAATTGGCCATGATTGCAGGGAACAAGTGTATTGCCATGCTGTGGAAGAGTGCTGAGTCCCCCCCATGTCTATGTGGCTTAGTGAAATCTCTTCGTACATGGCATCAGAGAAAATAATGTTCAATCTTAAGAAAAAACCACATCTCTTTGATAAATGCTGGGCTGGGTTTAGGCAATACTTAGAACAGATTACATAGTAGGTTGACGATGTAGGCTATTATTGAAGCTCCCTTTTGTCTTTCTGATGGGTATATATTGCAATGAATGATACTGTAAATGTTATTAGTTGCTCTTTGAAGAGAAAAGATGTAACGGTAGATATTTATTTGTTTGGTGTAGAAGTATGGGCACCTGTTAGACGGGTGTAACTGGGTTTACAAAATTCTGGGTTTACTAAAATGTGTAAAAAAAAATGAATTTGTTGAGGTCCTAGTCTGGGGAGGGGAGGGGGGGTCTGGCCTAGAGTTTTTTTTTCTTTTTTTTTTTTTATATTGATTTTTATTTTGTATCTATTTTTCTGTAACTCGGGGAGGGGGGGCAGTTGGCAGCATTTCCTTTTGTATGGTTGAACTGTTGAACTGATGCTGTAAAACTGAAAAAAATAAAAGAAAATACCAATAAACATATTGTTTAAAAAAAAGTTGGTCATGAGCAGTAAAACTCCTGTTTTTATACATAAACAGATTGTTTTTAGTAGGGCTGTCTTAAATACTTCGAAGCTGCGAAGCTTCGTTCGATGGGCATGGGATTCGAATATGAAAATAAAATTCGATTATAAAAAAATATATATATATATAATTTTTTTTGCAAAATCAACTCTGCCTCTCTTTGTTAACACTTTGATTGCCATGGTTAAATTCATGATATACCATCCCTTGCCAGCTCTATTTAACATGGAGAAGTTCCCCTTCTTTGCAGGGCTATAACTTTTTAAATTATATTGCTAGATTGCCATTATTAGGGCCCATTCAATGTCATATATGTATTGTTCATGGTGTAGCAACGTTAAACTTTTTCATTCACATATTCATACTAAAATATGGTCTAAAGTATAAGTATGTTTTCATCTCTTTCTGCAGCTTTCTCCAGAACGTGATTTATAGCCCCAAATGCATTATATTGATGATCAAATACAGTTTGGTAGGAATCTGTGCGAGATCAAAAATTTCAACTGGACGTACTTCTAGAATTTACTACACCTCATCTGATGTTGACCGGATGGGCGAGGGGGCGTTTATAATTCCGTGGGCAACGTTGTACCATTCATCTAATGTGGGTCATATGTTCATCATAGCAGTTTATATCGAACACGGTAATACTACACGCTAAAACTCACCCCAGTCTCCTTGGGCCGTTGGGCGATCAGCGTGGAGTAGACAGTTTTCAATTATGGGATGTTGAAATGCCCGATCTATTTCCAGGTTGTATAATAGTATATACGTCCAAATCATGTTGTTTTTTCGAGTTATTTCCACCGATCGATGTTAACTGTGTGAAGACAGAGTCTCTCTAACATTAGCGAGTGCCCGGACCCCATATGGAGTGAGTCCTGCCGGTTCAAAGGTTGACATCCGGTTTCGATCTGCTGATCGGCCACCAGATGGCGCTCTTGAACCGCTAGAGGGTTGAGAGGAGATCAGCACTGTGTGTCAAGGCTGCGGAGGGGAAATATGATTTCGATCACAGATTTTTGAAATATTGATATCAAAGACGAGTTACGGCGTCCTCGGCAACTTGAGCATGGCGGGGAATGACGAGTTCCGGCGTTTTCGGCAGTTAAAGTGTTACAACAAGCAATGCTGTTTGTTATTTAAGATGAGGTCGGACTCGGCACTGACAGATTTGTGTTCATTGTGCTGCTTTTATAAACCCTCAAATGACAGCTTACAATATTTCATGAAAGCAAAGTGTTTAGTTTGTCTAAGATTTAAAAAGGTTTAAACTTTACAGCACTGACAAAGTTGAACAAAGTGCTGTGCAAGTCCCACAACATTTACAAAAAAATTGTAAAAAAAAAAACAAAAAAAAAATTCTTTTTCTTTTTTGAAGCTTCGAATTAAAATCGAATCTCGGCCCAGAAGCTTAGAATTCCAAAAATAAATTCGAAGGTCAGCCCACACTGTGCATGAGCATTACACTAGAGGTTCCAGTAGTGGGCGGCTTGATTTGCCAGGTTAAAAAAACAACGCTTTAAGGAGATCCTTTATTTTTAGAGCATTAACCCTTTGGAATAACCTGCCTCAAAACCTCTGCTGCATTTACAGTAGATTCACTTGTAAAAATGATCTTAAATTGTATTTAACACTGTAAAGTATTTAGTTTTGTTTTTTTTGTTTTCTGTTTCTGTGCTTGCTGATGTAATTTTAGCCATCTTAATTGTTAGTTTCATTATGCATTGTGTGTTGAGTACTAACTCAGTTACTTTTATTCTGCATCGAACATTGTCTATACTGAACACTGTGACCTCTATTTTTACTTCTTTTTACATGCTACTTTATTTTATTTCATACTTATCTTGTCTAGCAGTCTCTGGAGCGTAACAGTAATAATAAAATTATTCTGTACTTCTGTATGACAACTATTAAAGAAACTTGAAACTTGAAACTTTTAATAACTTTGTTTTGCAATAATAATTGTTTTTGTATGTTTTTTTTGTGTGGACCCCAGGAAGACTAGCTGGTTGCTATGGCACCAGCTAATGGGGATCCGTAATAAAATAAAATAAAATCAAAACTCAGGAGACACTAATAAACTGAAGCTGGTTGTTAGGGTGGTGTGTCTAGACTAGAGAACCCAAAAGCAGAACACAAGGCACAGGCGAATGAGGCGGTTTAGGATATTTAATAGGAAACCCAGAAGACGACAAGGCAGGCAGTGAGAGTATGCAGGTGGGGGACGTGTCCATGAGGTCCCGGGATAGTGCAGGCTGGTGATGTCCAAGCGTGGGGGTGCAGGCCAGAGGTGTGTGATCCTAGTGGGCTGTCCCCGACTAAGGATTTGGATGGTCGACTAGGATTGGCCAAAATTTGCCGTTAGTCGACTATTGGTAGAAAAAAAACAAAAGTATAATATTTAAAAAAAGAATCATTCCATTTGGGCTGTGGGGGTGCTTAATGTCTGAAGGAGTCGACTGAAGGCTTCTTATCCTCTGCAAAAGCATGCAATTGGTCCACTGATGGATACATCTTGATATTTGTCTAGTCTAGTGTGTTCATTAGATGGGTGAAATCCTCTTTCAGTGCCTCTGTGCCTGTTTTCGTAGGCAGTTAGCCTCTGGTATGCGTGCCATTAGCGTTAGCCACGCTTCTAGGCCTCTTTTCTTTTGGAAAGAATAATAAAACATTTATTTTTATTTTCTTTATTATATTCGACTAAGAGGTTGGCCAGTCGACTACAGCTCCTTTCGACCGATTAGTCGACTAGATCAGGTCAGCCCTAGATCCTACACACAGGAGAACAACGGTAAGTATGACGCGGAATACTGAGCATACAGGTAACACAAGGAGTAACACAGAATAGTGTAACAGCTACTATAGGTCCAGAGAAGGTCCTACTACCAATAATAATAAATAATAATAATAAATTTAATTTATAGAGCGCTTCTCAGTAACCCGAAGTCGCTGACAGTAGGCAGAAATAAAAGAAAAACAAAGAAACAAAAGAAACAAAGAACCACATGGGAAACGGGGAACAATATGAAATACACATGAACATAGAGCCACAATAAGAAACAATAACAACAGGATGGAGGAGGGTGGTTGTAACTGAGGGGTACAATTCCCTGACTGTATTACTAGATATGATACTTACTACCACTACCTTTGTACTTAATATTCGGCCACCCAGTACTCGGCATAAATATATTATGATGAACACTGTCACGTAGATGAAACGGATCCAACACAAATGTACGAATTAGAAATAGGTCTTTATTTCTACACAGCGATGGTGTGTAGAGCAAGCACTTAATCAAATCAATCACATTTATGAATGGGAATTAGTATGCACTTTTATGGCAAGAGTATTCGTCGGTATATCAATAGAGAATGTCCAATCTCTGAAGGCGCAGGTGGTACATATACGACCTGGAATAGTTAAGGAATAGCAGCAATGATACTTTAATGATTATAGACTGGATACACTAGGGGGGGTTAATCCGGTCGCTTGTAAGCCGACAGGAGTAGGAAGGGGGGGGGGGTAGAATCCGGCTGCCTCATCCGGCCAAGGGTATCCCAGGTGAACCCACTGTAGTGCCGTTCAATGCGCCGGCGATCCTTGGACCGCAGATGAAAGCAGATGGACTCTTTGTGGGCCGGCGTCCTCCGGTCCACGGAGGAGAGACGTGAAGCGACCTCGTCTTGCAGAGCGTCTCCTCACCTTGCGTCCTCTCCAGGGGGGGGGGTTCCAACACACGGCAGTGTCGGGGGTCTTTATCCATGGAATAATCAACGTATACAAAGCATAATCCGTGCCTGGGAAGGCGGGCTGTCGTTGGTAGAATAATCCGGTATACAGGTCCACTCGCTCGTCGGCTCTGGGGCTCCTCGGGTGCAATCTCACATGGGGTCGATCATCCTGGTTAAGCAGCCAGTTTTCTGCCCGAAACGATGGGGTGCTGACTATGGTAGTATTCTCACCGCACGAAGCACTATATATTAACAGACTATTATTAGCTTAATAGACTACGTCCAACTCGACGATATAGTGCCAAATATGACTATTCAAATATTAATATACACGATGTCTCAATACCGATGGTAGGCCGAACTTGGCCTTACTCCCACACGTGGCGTCGCGGGGAGGCTTTACGTCTGTGACTCTATTGGAGGGTAAGAAACTGGACTGAAAAGGAAATCCTACTTTAGTAGCGCAGTATATATACGCACTATGAACAAATAGTCCCATTAGTGGTGCGGTAGCCAGATTCCTACGCGGAACTAGGACTTGTTCGTACATGTTGAGCGGTACGTTTGAACTGGGTCTGGGGGGTATGGCAGCCTGGCACCAAGGTCTCGACCAATAGTAGAATGGAGACTATTATGGGATGTTCAGTAGGCTAGAATGGATATTCAATGCATATTGTACAAGGAATATACAAGGGATATCAAGGAATATTAGAGAATATACAAATACAATTAAATATATATATATAATAAATATATATATTCGGTTTAATCTGGCCCTTCACAACAGCCACCCCCTGATTGGTCCCAGACCTAATCAGTTAAGCAGAGACAGATTAATCGCGTTGTCTATTTACACATAAGGGTTTGCTGTAGGGCGGGCGGCTAGGTGGTGTAGTGGGCAAGGCACTCGCCACCAGTGTGGAGACGCTAGGATTCGCGTGTTCGAATCCAGCTCTCCACATTGTTTTTCAGTTTGGCTGGTCGTCCGCAGTAATACACATTGGCCGTATTACGGGGAGGGAAAACTGAAGGGTGGGGATCGAACGTTGTGAACAAGCGACTCCTACAAGTCGGTTGGTGCGCCTGCGCAGTAGAATCAGGAAGTGTCGGGGGCAGCGTGAGCCTCCCACGCGTTACTCCTCGACACTGAGAGATCGAGCTGCGCAGGTGAAAAGATGCGACTGCTGTTACCTCAAGTACCGGAGGGGACTTGTGCTATGTATGACTTAGTCCACATTGCAGCCGGCTTGTGGGAGGCAAGAAACAGCGTTCGTGACAGGGGAGGGTTGAATTGGATGATACGAAATTGGGATGGGAGAAAATATGGAAAAAAATGGGAGAAAAAGTGGATCAAAAAAAAAAAAAAGGGTTTGCTGTAGGGGTCAGTCAACTTCACAAAGTCATAGGGTTATAGGGTCATGGTCATCATCGATTGTGTCTGGGAGTCGGGGCAGTTCTATGAGCCTCGCCACGGGACGGGTGTAAGTGCGACCCTGGACGAGCACTTCAGCTGCTCGGACCTTGCCGTCGGCACCGGTGATCACTTTGCTTACGCGGCCGGCCGGCCACATAGCTCTGGGCAGTGATTGATCAATAATCATGACGACTGTTCCTTCTGTCAAATTGTCTCTCCTTTACCCACTTCTGGCGGGTCTGTAGAGACGGTAGGTAGTGTAGTAGGAAACTGCTCCAAAACTTGTCGGCTAATACTTGGCTGTACCTCCACATTCGTCGGCCGTTCGCTTCTTCAGGCCGGTACATTGTCTGGGGTAATGCAGGATCTAGCCGCCCCATCAGGAGTGTGTTGGGGTCTGCGGAGATAACAGTGCTCAATCCACAGAACACAGACTTCTTATTTTCCACCTCCTCTGGACTTGCTTCCCTCGGGATAGGCATGGGCCACTGTCCTTCCGGGAGTCTTAGGAATGCGGGGCCGTCACTGTAAGCATTGTGACGGGTGAGGTCATCCAGGGGCATCCCCCGGGTGATGACGTCAGCTGGGTTCTGTTTTGTATCAACGTAGCGCCACTCTGTTTCTCCGGTTAACTCTTCGGTTAAGTCTTGAATCTCGGTGACTCTGACTCCCACGAAGACTTTGTACTTGCATGAGTCCGATTTGATCCAGGCGAGTACTGTCGTGGAATCTGACCACAGGATTGTTCTAGACACCGGTATGGTGAGCTCACGTTGGATGAGCGTGGCTAGGTGCGCTCCGGCTAGGGCTGCGCAGAGCTCTAGACGTGGGATAGATTGTTGCTTGCGTGGGGCTATTCTCGAGCGGGCGAGGACAAATGCTGTGTAGATCTCTCCCCCCTTTTCTTGGGCCCGCAAGTAGGCTACTGATCCGTATGCGACCTCTGAGGCGTCACTGAAGACGTGTAAGTCCATTTTACATGTCTCTGGCCTCACCGTGGGTGGGAAGTAGCTTCGGCGCATATTAACGCCTGGGAGTGAGTGGAGCTCCATCTCCCACTCTCTCCAGGTGGATGCAAGGTGTGCGGGAATGGGGTCGTCCCAGCCCTGGTCCTTGTCCCACAATGCTCGTACAATCATTTTTGCCCTGGTGGTGTACGGTAGAATACATCCTAGCGGGTCATATTGTCGGGCGAGTGTTGTGTACACACTCCGTCTGGTGGTCGGCGCCGCCGCCGGCCTTCCCTGGTCCGTAGTCAGGGGCTTGTGTCTGTAGTGAAGCGAATCTGTTTTGAATCGCCACACCAATCCCAGGGTCATCTCCTGGGCTTCTCCCGGGATTGTAGCCATCCAGGTCTCGCTGCTGGCTGCCTTGTCCTCGGAGGAGAGGCTGCGCAGTACTTGCGGATCGCTGCTGGCCCACTGCCTGAGATCAAAGCCGCCTTTGATCAATGAGGCGCGGAGTTTAATCAGGAGAGCCTCGGCTTCTTCCTGGGTTGAAAGGCTTTGTAGACAGTTGTCTACGTAGAAGCTGTTCTTTACGCTGTGTCGGACCTCTTCGTCCGCTGCTGGGTCCTCTGCTACATGTTTCTGTAGTGCAAATGTAGCACAGCAGGGGCTGCACGTCGTTCCGAAGGGGAGGACTTCCCATTGGTAGATGGCTGGGTGCTCATCTCCTGGCTTCTCTCTCCATAGGAACCGTAACAGGGGCTTGTCCTCCTCTACTAATCTCACCTGCAGGAACATTCCTTTAATGTCCCCGCTGATGGCCACCTTTTCCTGGCGGAAGCGGAGTAGAACGCCGAGTAGGGAGGGGCCGAGTGTGGGACCGGGCAGTAACTCTTTATTCAGATTTTGGGATCCGATCTGGTAGCTGCAGTTAAATACTATGCGGTCTTTACCGTTGTGATGGACCTTGTGGTGAGGCACGTACCACGATTCAGTGGTCTGGTCAGCCTCTTTTATGTCCATCTTTGTGACGTGTCCCGCTGTGATGAGCTTCTCAATCCCAGCGCGGTATACACTCTCTTGGGCGGGGTTCTTGGCTAAGCGCCGCTCCGTGTTCAGCAGGTACCGTTCTGTGGCGTCTGTCTTGGCGTGGAAAGTAGGCATTCCTTCTCGCCGCAGGAGTGGCGTGGCGTATCTCAACACGCCGTTGACCGGGACTCTCTTGGTCCCTGTCTCGAGGAGGTGAATGGCGTAAATGTCATCTTTAGAGCGAATGTCTTTCTTTCCGTTCTTAAAGGGCATTTGTTCCAAGGTCCATAACCGCTCTACGTGTTGCAGGAGTGCGGTTTCTCCCTCTGTGACTCGGGAGTGGAGACATCTAGTGGCTGTACTTCGGTTGAGAGATTTGGCGAGCGGGCCTTGGAGAGTCCATCTCAAACGGGTCTCGACTGCTGCAGGACAGCCTCGGGGTCCGGTATGAACCCGGTCTATCGGGACAATGAGGTCTGCATGGTCGGAGCCTATCAACAGGGTCGGCATAGCATTGTCTATGAGCGGGATCGGTAACTTGCGCAGATGTACATATTTCTCCATCAGCTTGGCGACGGGGTATGTGTACCGCGACAGTCCTATTTCTTGGCTGGTGAAAGCGTCTGTAATCTGGTACCGTCGCTCAGGCTGGCCGCTTGCTGCGATAGAGAATGAGACATTCTCGCCCTTTATCGTCTTCAAATCTCGTCTTATTGTCCGAATTGTCATTTGGGTTTCGCTTCCCCGCAGCCCTAGCTGGGCCGCAGCGGAGGCGAGCAGAAGGGTCTTCTCTGACCCGTCATCGAGGACGGCGTAAGTGTCCAGGACTTTATTCTGGTAGCTTAGTGTCACACGCACTACTTTTAGGAGTACTCGGGCTCCACTGCTGCTGGCGGGATCGATGTACATGACGCTCGCTTTGCTGCTGGATGGTGCGGGTGAAGGGCGCCGTCTGTTACTGTCGTGAAGTATGTCCAGATGGGCTCCATCGCACTTGGTGCACCTTTTCTTTAAGCGGCATTCGGCTGCCATGTGTGAGCGCGCACAGCGAAAACAGCGCTTGTTGGACTTTATCCATTGACTTGCTTCCTCCGCGTTCAGCTTGGGGAAGGAGTCACATTGCGCTAGCCAGTGTTCTTTCTCACAGTAGGGGCACACTATCTTCCACTTCTCCGTTCTGGAGGGGGTACTGCGGCTCCTGCTGCTCGGTACTGACTCCGATTGGTGCATCACAGTCACCGATCTTCTTCCATCATTTAGTCGTCTGGTTCCTTCTCTGGAGCCAGGGGTGCTCCGTCCGAATGTATCTAGCCGTAGGCTGCTGACTTCTCTCGCCAGGAAGTCTGCTAGATCGAGGAGGTTCGGTTCGGGGCCATTCGGGTCTCGGTGGTCTCTCTGCCGCCTAAAACGCTCCTGTCGAGCGGGCGGCAGCTTCTCCAAGATCCTTTCCACATTTGAGTTGGCGTAAAGTTCATGCCTCCCCTTCTCTCTCTGCGCTCCCAACATCCCTACCAGGGACTGCACTCTGATGGACAGGTCGTCCAGTGCTCGATTGTCTATTGCTGGGGGTAAGCGGTCGATGTGTCGGATCTCCTGGATCACGTAATCCCATATGCGCCCATACCTCTGGTCCAATGCTACCAGCGCTGCTGTGTATGGGGTGGTGGAAGTCGCGTAGGCGAGCGCTATATTATGTGCGCGGGGTACCTTTAAGTGCTTCAGTAGGATGGCGTACTTATGGCGTTCATCCAATACATCCACCAACATGGTCTCCAGACACATGCGGAGTTCTGTATACTGGGCCCGGTTCTCTTGGGTGAAGTCGGGTACCATAGGCGTGCCAATGTATGACGCTGACTGTGGATACGTCGGCGAGCGTTGGGGGAGAGGCCTCCTAGGCGAGTCTCCTCCCGCTCCTTGGTATGGGCTGGTACCGGCAGTGTACCATGGCCCGCTTGTCCAGGTGCTGTTCCTCGGTGCGGGTCGTGCGTCGTGCTCACCCGTGTATAGAGTCGGGGGTCTGTAGCGCAGCTCCGCGGGAGTATAGCCTGGGCTGTACCGGACCTCCTGGTCCGGTAGAGTACTGTGCTGTCGTCGGGCGTGGTTCTCCTCCTCTTCCTCTTCGTCTTCAGTTAGGTCATCCAGTGCTTGTAGTCTCTGGTTTAGCCTCTCCACAGGATATGCTGCTCCTTCCCGGTCGCTAGGTCTCGCTTGGACCGGTGGGGGGAGGTGGTCTGTGGGGGGTATAGACCTCGTCTGTTGGTCAAGTTCAGGGTTGTTTACTCGGCTAGGGGATGCCGCCCTGGAGGTGTGTCTAGACGAGTTCCTGGAGCCTCTGGCGGAGGGAGAGGGTGTTGTCCGTCTGATCAGCTGTTCTATTAGTTGCGCTTGCTGTCTGTCGCGCTCTGCGTCCCGTAGAGCACCAGCAGCTGCTCGCTGGCTGTCTGCTCGGTCTCGGGCCACATTCTCTTCCCTCTGAATGCGTCTTATTTCTAGACGTATATGCTCTTCTTCGCTCCGCTGCTGGATCTGCAGTCGGTCGCGTTCAGCAGCGGCGTTCAGGCTGATGAGGAAGGCCTGCTGTAGGGTCCTCTCTGCCTCGCTGGGAGAAGGCGGTTGTATAGGGGAGCCTTCCCTCGGGGTACTCCTTGCGGAGCCTTGGAGCTCTATCTCCACGGTGCTCTCCCCGTCTTCTTCCGTGCCGAGTTCTCTCTCGGTAGCGCTGTATTCCTCCCGGGACTCATCGGGGACTACTTCTTCAGTACTGGCGGGGTGTGAAGTCATGTCTGGTTCCCACTGGTCCCCACCGTGAACTTGGTCAGTTACATTAGAACCCGTAGGGGCCTCTATGGTCGGGGTAGTCTGGGCGTTGGGGTTAGACATACTTTTACTTTCTAGTTTTACCGCGTTTACTGTTAGTAGAAGACTAGGTTGTTGACTGACAGCGTAAGCCTCTTAGTACTGAGGGAGCCGTCGTTCGCGCTGCGGGCGTTGGTTAGGAGGATCGTTTCGTGGAGTGTTCATCATAGGCCATTTCAATATTAATAACACTATATTAATATTACACTAATTACCCTCCGGCTCGAAGGACCAATTTTAACTGAGGGGTACAATTCCCTGACTGTATTACTAGATATGATACTTACTACCACTACCTTTGTACTTAATATTCGGCCACCCAGTACTCGGCATAAATATATTATGATGAACACTGTCACGTAGATGAAACGGATCCAACACAAATGTACGAATTAGAAATAGGTCTTTATTTCTACACAGCGATGGTGTGTAGAGCAAGCACTTAATCAAATCAATCACATTTATGAATGGGAATTAGTATGCACTTTTATGGCAAGAGTATTCGTCGGTATATCAATAGAGAATGTCCAATCTCTGAAGGCGCAGGTGGTACATATACGACCTGGAATAGTTAAGGAATAGCAGCAATGATACTTTAATGATTATAGACTGGATACACTAGGGGGGGTTAATCCGGTCGTTTGTAAGCCGACAGGAGTAGGAAGGGGGGGGGGTAGAATCCGGCTGCCTCATCCGGCTAAGGGTATCCCAGGTGAACCCACTGTAGTGCCGTTCAATGCGCCGGCGATCCTTGGACCGCAGATGAAAGCAGATGGACTCTTTGTGGGCCGGCGTCCTCCGGTCCACGGAGGAGAGACGTGAAGCGACCTCGTCTTGCAGAGCGTCTCCTCACCTTGCGTCCTCTCCAGGGGGGGGGGTTCCAACACACGGCAGTGTCGGGGGTCTTTATCCATGGAATAATCAACGTATACAAAGCATAATCCGTGCCTGGGAAGGCGGGCTGTCGTCGGTAGAATAATCCGGTATACAGGTCCACTCGCTCGTCGGCTCTGGGGCTCCTCGGGTGCAATCTCACATGGGGTCGATCATCCTGGTTAAGCAGCCAGTTTTCTGCCCGAAACGATGGGGTGCTGACTACGGTAGTATTCTCACCGCACGAAGCACTATATATTAACAGACTATTATTAGCTTAATAGACTACGTCCAACTCGACGATATAGTGCCAAATATGACTATTCAAATATTAATATACACGATGTCTCAATACCGATGGTAGGCCGAACTTGGCCTTACTCCCACACGTGGCGTCGCGGGGAGGCTTTACGTCTGTGACTCTATTGGAGGGTAAGAAACTGGACTGAAAAGGAAGTCCTACTTTAGTAGCGCAGTATATATACGCACTATGAACAAATAGTCCCATTAGTGGTGCGGTAGCCAGATTCCTACGCGGAACTAGGACTTGTTCGTACATGTTGAGCGGTACGTTTGAACTGGGTCTGGGGGGTATGGCAGCCTGGCACCAAGGTCTCGACCAATAGTAGAATGGAGACTATTATGGGATGTTCAGTAGGCTAGAATGGATATTCAATGCATATTGTACAAGGAATATACAAGGGATATCAAGGAATATTAGAGAATATACAAATACAATTAAATATATATATATATAATAAATATATATATTCGGTTTAATCTGGCCCTTCACAACAGTGGTTATATACGGAAGGTTAAATGCTAGGGAGAACAGGTGGGTTTTGAGACAGGATTTGAAGGTGTAGAGTGAGGGAGAGTCTCTGATGGTCTGAGGGAAGTGAAACAACACTCAGACCAGGGGTGCAGGCCTCTTATCCTGGCTCTGATGACGTGAGGGTTCTCAGGTGTGTAGGCCGGCCCAGGTAGGCAGAGTGATGGTGAGGTGGGAACAGGAAGAGACCCATATAAGACCATAGAGACCTGCTGACAGACAGGGGAGAGAAAGGCCCTGGTTGTGGCTATAACACTGGTGAGGAAGGCTAGTTCCGTAGTGGGACTTGAACTGGTCAAACTAGAGGTGTGTGCTCGACGGGAGGATGAGGAAAAAGCTGGACGCTATACTGGAGAACCCCTCCCACCCCCTCTATGAGGAGCTACCCAAGATGAGGAGCACGTTCAACCATAGACATATCCCTTTTCTGTTTCAAAGCTCCAAAGAGCTGATTGTAATTTACAACAGGTTTGTCTATGTTCCTCCAAAGAAGGAATGTTATTATTAATGTGATTGGCAGCAACTGACAACATGCAGGACCCAAGCTGTGGCCATAGCCTGGTTTTGTGTAGTTTCAGTTAATTATGTTTAGTTTTGTTCTTTTGAAGTGTTTTCTATTCTTTCACTTGTAAATTTTTTCTTTTTTTAACCTCCACTGTACATATTCTGCATCCATTACGCCTGTAAAATAAACCCCCTGGTTAATGCTGGAAGCTGCTCCATCATATAAAATAAATCACCTGGTTAAAGCTGGAAGCCACTCTGCTGTGAGACTACTGAACAGTTCATCGCAGCCCATCACTGCCATGCCTCTGCACACTGCACTGTATGGCACCTATCTTTTAATCAGTGAATCATATTAGTCTGTCATGAGGATCAGTATTTATTTATTTTAGTATATATCTAGTCAGGGGTGTAGCTCCAGATTCTGGGCCCCATGAAAGAATGTATTTGTAGGCCCCCAGTGAATTTTTTTTTGCCAATTTCTTATTGATGAAAACGCATAATATGGTTTTTACCTATACATTCGGATCAGCAGTTCAGCACCTGCACTGTTGGTGGGTGAGCCTAGTAAAGGATGTCGCATTGCGTTCATCTTCAATGAATGGACCAATGCAATAGTCTACCAAAGCCCCCCCTCTCTCTCTATATATCTCACACACACACACACACACACAAACATAGTATCAATGAGAGCATTTTTTTGGGGGGGGGCCCCCAGTGCTGGGCCCTTGGAATCATCCTAAGCTACCCCCCCCCCAGCTACGCCCCTGTATCTAGTATCAAATGGCTATAACCGAGACCTGATTGCCATATCTCGTGCTTCCATGTCAATGGAAAAATTACAATAAACATAACTTTGACTTTGATGTAAAGTAAATCACCTGGTTACTATTGAAAGCTGCTCCATCATGTAAAGTAAATCACCTGGTTACTATTGAAAGCTGCTCCATCATGTAAAGTAAATCACCTGGTTACTATTGAAAGCTGCTCCATCATGTAAAGTAAATCACCTGGTTACTATTGAAAGCTGCTCCATCATGTAAAGTAAATCACCTGGTTACTGCTGGAAGACGCTCCGTCATGTAAAGTAAATCACCTGGTTACTGCTGGAAGACGCTCCGTCATGTAAAGTAAATCACCTGGTTACTGCTGGAAGACGCTCCGTCATGTAAAGTAAATCACCTGGTTACTGCTGGAAGACGCTCCGTCATGTAAAGTAAATCACCTGGTTACTGCTGGAAGACGCTCCGTCATGTAAAGTAAATCACCTGGTTACTGCTGGAAGACGCTCCGTCATGTAAAGTAAATCACCTGGTTACTGCTGGAAGACGCTCCGTCATGTAAAGTAAATCACCTGGTTACTGCTGGAAGCCGCTCCGTCATGTAAAGTAAATCACCTGGTTACTGTTGGAAGCCCCTCCATCATGTAAAGTAAATCACCTGGGCCCAGGAGTTTAAAAATTGTAATCCCTATCTGATTGGATCAGATGTGTATTCATTCATTTCAACTCATTATGAATTGAAAATGGGGGACCCTGATGTAAACAAGACGAAAGTCTTTCTCTGGTCTGCATCCCCTTAACAATTGTGTGTATTGAGCCGTACTGTATTGTACCCATTCTGCAATCTGTTAATACAAATTTTCAATCAATCAATAGGGATTCAATGTTTTGAACTCCTGGGCCCTGGTTACTGCTGGAAGACGCTCCGTCATGTAAAGTAAATCACCTGGTTACTGCTGGAAGCCGCTCCGTCATGTAAAGTAAATCACCTGGTTACTGTTGGAAGCCCCTCCATCATATAAAGTATATCACCTGGTTACTGCTGGAAGACGCTCCGTTATGTAAAGTATATCACCTGGTTACTGTTGGAACTTTGAAGCCCCTCCATCATATAAAATAAATCACCTGGTTACTGCTGGAAGCCCCTCCATCATATAAAATAAATCACTTGGTTACTGCTGGAAGCCCCTCCATGTAAAATAAATCATCTGGTTAAAGCTGGAAGCTGTGTAAGTGAATGGGTAAAATGTGAGAAACAAATTGAAAAGCGCTTTGGATAAACGCTATATAAATGCAGTCATTTACCATTTACCACCTAGCAGGCTGTGCCACAGTACCATTGTAATTTGATTGTGCTTCACGCAGCATATGGCTAATAAGGGTATTTTTTTTACCCTTTTTTTTTTTAATCCTCTCAGATTTTTCTCTGTTTTCTCCCCGTCCCAAATTTAGTCGTGCCAATTCCCCCCCTCCCCTACCTGGTTGTTGTGCGCATGTTCTCCTGCTGGTCGGTACAAGGGAACCCTGAAGTCATCCGCACGCTTCCTCCGACACGTGCAGCGACAGCCAGTGACTCTTTTTTCACCTGGCAGTGAGGACTCATTGTTGAAGTGTAACACGTGGGAGGTCACGCTGCCTTCATCAAGTCCTGCCTCCGCTGAGCAAGCGCCCAGACCTGACCTGTAGGCGTCGCTGTCCACAACGCCAGATTCCCACCCACGGCTTCCCTCCCCCTAACCCAGCCAAACGGGTTAGTATAGCGATCAGCCCAAGCCCCAAGCAATGCTGACTCCGGGAGTCGAGACCGCAGCCTCTTGCATTGGTGACGAGCGCAATCTCCGCTACGCCACCTGACAGCACTCTAATAAGGGTATTTGTGTTTATATTCAGAGCTCATGGAAATTGCATTGGTGTGGAGCCACCTGACATATTTATCATCAGAATCTGCACATGAACTGGGAATCTGTGTTTGTTTGCTGGTTTGTCTGCACTCCCACTCAGGAGACTAGGATGGCTTAGAGTAAACAACAGAGTACAGCAACTTGCAATGGGCCTGGTCTACAAGATCCACTACACGACTAAGGTACCCATGTACATGTCAAAATACTTCCCAAAGGTCAGTGAATACCACGACCACAACACCAGAGGGAGCTCCACAAATCATGTTAAACCCAGATTCGGCTCAAACAAGGGACTAAACACGTTTAGCAATTATGCCACATCAATGTGGAACGCCCTACCCAAAGCTGTAAAGGAATGTGAATCACTACCCACTTTCAAAACCACTCTCAAAGAGCACCTACGAGAGACTGCAATTCGAAACTGGCCCCTGTAAATGTCCTAACGCAACCCCCTCCAATGTACAATAAATGTCCTATTACTGTAAACCCAATAATACACGAGACGAGACCCTCTTCTTGGGACCAAGTAAGGTTTCGTCGATAATCCAATGTACACATACCCCGCCTACCCAACCCCCCACCACCTCCAATGTACAGTTTCCCCCCCAGTGCCCCCACCTACCCAACCCCCCCCCCCTCCACCCCACCTACCAACCTCCAATGTGTACAGTTTCTTCGTCAAATGTATATACTCTCTTTTTTAGACTCTTCTTGTATCAAAAACAGTACTGTATTTGTAAATCTGGTATGTCATAAATGTATAGATGTAGCAGTACTGTCTATCTGTATGTCATGTATGTCATATATTATGATTAATTGAAAATGGGGGACCCTGATGTAAACAAGACGAAAGTCTTTCTCTGGTCTGCATCTCCTTAACAATTGTGTGTATTGAGCTGTACTGTATTGTGCCCATTCTGCAATCTGTTAATAAAATGTCCAATCAATCAAGACAGCTGGGTGCACTATTTTCTTTTGTACACACTTTGAGAGACAGATGGTCACTGTAGACTCTGACCCTAGAGGGTTCTGAGCTCTGTAGCGCAGATGATCTACTACAACACCTTCTATACAGGCTATATAGGCTCTGAGGAATCATTACAAAAATAAAAAATAGCAGCTTATTCTCTTTACTAACATTTACAAAATGTGCTGTGCTTTTTTCGAAATGTGAATGAATAAATAAATAAACAAATAGATAACTTAAAATAAATATAAAATTGCAATATTGACTACTGTAATGAAATCAAGCAATTGAAATCTTCAATTAGTCAGAGGTAGATGTATTTCAGTAGCCTGGATCCAGCCCTGGTATCTGCAAAAGAAGGAGTTGAGAAGACACACATAGACCTGTATAACGGCAGGATCAGGGGGGCACCTGTTGAAGCTGGGGAGCGTGTGAAGGGAGATGGGGAGAGGAAGCCTGACAGATGAACTGCCTCTATATCGTGATGGAGAAAAACCATGATATCCACACTTTCAAGACAAGGAGCAGCCCTGTGGCCTGGGAGGAGGAGACAGTTCACCTTGATTATGCCTCTGAATGTCTTGCCCCTCCCTGATGCTGATATGGAGGCAGATGAGATGGATGGCGATATGCACCGTGTGGGTGCTGGGTATCCAATTGTGGATGAAATGGGCATGGAGGAGAGAACGAATGTGTGGGTGTCAGAACTCACAGGTACTGAGGGCATGTGGTCAGAGCCGTCTGCAGGGGATATGCTGGGAGAGGACGCTGGGCCCAGCAGGAGCTCACAGGACAGACCAGTCCAGACCAGCAACAGTGTGTTTGCGCAATGCGTTAAATATAAGAGTGACAGTGTCGGCATTTGTGTTGTTCACAGTAAGGGGAAGATCTAAGGCTGCAGCTACAGTACATTGAATGGATAGAACATCAGAAGGTGTTACTGTCCGTTGGTTTATTTCAAAATTAGAAATAGCATCAATGTCAACTCTGTCCGACAAATGGATAGTACTCCTCATTGAAACTAAATTAAAACTAGAAGGGCACAGAGAGATTCCTACACCCACGCATGCTGGCAAAGCCCTATCCATCTGGTTAACATCAGCTATGAAAATGTGTTATTAGGATATGGCTATATTTTGTTCCTGCCATGGAGCAAGACCTCACTAGAAAATAACTGTGGAGCTTCTGTCTTCTGGGGACAGCTGTGAGCTCTGCTCACTCACCACTCACTGAACCACTGGAACATCTCCATTCATGAACCACAAGTCTATTTCTATGGCCTCTAAATTTGGCACAAGTATTTGTATTTCACTTAATAATAATAATAATAATTTTGGATTCTCTCCTCCAGAGCCGGTGGCTTCTGCCCCTAATGTGCGTCCTGCTTGCCTAGCCTACTTTAGTCATCTCGTTTGGCCAACTAGCGAACATTATAAATACTTTACTTTTGAATACAATGTTGCCTAACCTAGCTAACACAATCTTGGTGCTCCGTCAAGTGAGAGAGAGAACAGGTATTTGTTAAGTAATGGCTTAACATGAGCAGCAACCTGTGTAGTATCAGCCTCTTGCATTCAAAAGATGTAACTTTAGACCGTATCTGGACAACGATGGAAATTAATTCAAGTAAAATACTTGTCATTGATCAGCGCCTATGTGCAATCATCTAAATCGGATCAGAACTGTAGAAGTTATGGCTGGTGCAGACAGACAGAATGACAGAACCACAGGAGAATGACAATACCCCAGTACTTGTCATGCTGTGCGGGTGTAACCAGATTCACACTCAGCTGATCAATGTAGCCGCATAATGTTAAAATTCAAATTAAGCGCCCTACAGATATTGAGCGTCATCGTATTATGTATATCCTTGATAACCTTTTAATAATGTGTACTGTATGAGAAGCTTGCTTCAGATGCACGTTTTCTTTCTTTTTATTAAATTGTATTATCGAATACATTCAATCAATCAATCAACGTCACCAAAGTTTCTAGAGAAAAACAGACAGGGCAGATAGAGATAATAATTAAATGGTCCAATGTGAATAAATAGCTTCATTGAGTGTAAGGAAAGGCTGTAAAACACCTATCAACAGCCTTGGAACAACACTTGGGGGAGCTTTGTCCCCGGTGCGTGTGTTACAGGTAGCTGGAGAACCCATTGTTTAGGTAAGAGCTTTGTGTGCCAGGAAAGGGAAGGAGAGTGCAGGGCTCAGCAGGGAGCGCACGCATACACAACACGCAGAACTGAGAGGCTATGCTTGTAGGATGGATGAGAGTAGAGTAAACATACAGAGGTGTTTAACCCTTTCACTGCCGCACTACCAAACGGTTAACCCTTTCACTGCGACAATACACAGAAGGTTAACCCTTTCACTGCCACACGACAGCAGGTTAACCCTTTCACTGCCACACTACAGAAGGTTAACCCTTACGCTTACCCGTCGGTAGTGTGATAGTAAAGGGTTAACCTTCTGTAGTGTGGCAGTGAAAGGGTTAAGCAGTACGATTTAAAACAATTTCAACATTTCATACTTATTCCACTGTGGATTGGTGGTATATATGGTGAGAAATACCCTGGTAGGGGACAGTGGAGTGAAGGGATGATGTCTGGGAGTTGGAGAACGAGATTGGCGAGTACATGGTGGCCACGCCAGATCAAACACTGTCACAGCTAGAAATCGGGACCGAGTGAGTCATTCATGGAGCCGAGTAAGAACTTGGAGAACTTTGTCACTGGCCACAGGAGAGGAGGTAGAAGGAGAAAGGGAGAATAGAAATAGTATCTTGCTACTGGGGACAGTTAGTGGCCAGTTGCAGGGTACTAGCGCTAAAAAGATTGTCAGACCTCAAGCCTATGTGGAATATCTCAAAGTAAAACCTTGAAGTCAGAGCTCTATTTATGGTTTAGTGCAGTTCTGTGATAAAGCATTTGTGTGCAGCGAGTTGGCGACCTGTTCGAACCCCATCTAGCAGTCGACTTTCAACAGCTATGGGAAATGACTGGGTGGGGGCACCAGGAGGCCCTGAAGAAACAAATTAATTATGACCTCTATGACAGTTTCATGAACGGAAGCAAGACGTTTAGAAGGAGCCAAAGGCTAGACTCTATGTATCATCCTAGTTTGAAAAAAATTATTCATATAAAACACTGGAATAAAATAAACTTGTATTTTCAGTAAGGATGGGTTAAGAATGTTATAAAAGGCATTTTCCGTGTGGTCAAATAGTTCAAGTATCTATATGCAATATAGATAGATTTGTATGTTAAAAATAACTTTATTAATATTGAATGAATAATAACATAGAACAGAGCAAATGTTACCCAGTGATGTTAGGCTCAATTTGTTTAGCAAACTAAAAGTGCAACCAAAGTGGTATTAATAACTTGTAAGCATATGTTTAAGTTCAGTAGTGGTTTATAACCATAATACAACATGTTTGCTTTGGGAGGATATTGACAAGTGAGGGGTCAGTTTTAATGTCCCTGAAAAAAAGATCCATAGAGGGCAGCAAAGACTTCTTCAAAAACTGGCAGATCACTTAAAAGGCATCTCACATTCTCTGCAGAGGGAGGACAACTGTAAGAGGTACAACTATCCTTACACTATTTATTGATTAAGAAAATGAAGTATGAAATTGATATTCAGAGAACAGTGAAAGGAGACCTAAAATCATCAGCATCATCTCTAGCATCTGTCTGCCGTTTGGAGGCATGTGGTTGGTTGGCCGGCCTGTTTGTAATTTCTGCAAAAGTTCAAAGCAGTTCTGCAGATCGTCTCTGTTATTAAGGACTGTGCCTTCATTGGTTCTTCAACCAGTCCGTAAACACATGCATCCAATGGTACAAGGTATTGAACTAATAATTCATAGAGATTGAACATAATAGTATGTCATCATTAATGTAAATCAGAGGTTTTCTGTGCATAAGGGTATTTGGGGGGGAGAATTGTTGATGCATTCCTTTAGGCATGAGACCCACATTATCGTGCAAAGCTTTCCTGCAACATGGCAAGCTACACAAAACATCACCAACACTCGCTCCACTTTGGTACTACTCTGGTACGGCAAAGCAGCCTTCAAACAATATGTCCGTATCTTAGGCTTGTATCTTAAACAAACAGAAGCACTGTTCAGTTTGATTACAGGTGTAAAATAGGTGATAGAATGTAGACGAGGGAAAGCAAACAGTCGTCTGTATCGCAGGCTGTAGCAATCTGCATGTGGCTGAGTTTTCCCAGCCAGGCCACTCGTAAAAGTGTCCATGTGTTCCACACGAGCGCTCGATGAGCCAAACCACACGTCTCCTCTGGATGGCATCCATAGAGAGAAGCACAAGAAGAGTTATGGATGAAAGGCTACATTCTCTCCTCTCTTCATCACCTCTCCATGTTTGGTGTGGTGCAGCTCTGGCTCAGCGGTGCTATGATCTGTAGCCGTATGCTAATGCATCTAGAAGGAAGAGGAAGACATACGTTGAGACAATCATTTAGACCCGTGCGGTCCCAAAAATTATGATCATATCATACTGCGTGTCAGCATATCCCCATGGTAACCACTAGTGCACACCACATAAACAATTAGGGGCCATTTTGCAATTTAGGTCATTTTATATATATATATATATAGTTCATTAATATATACATATATTAATTGCATGATTGTCTATAGTTAACTAACTGTGATTAATCATATATTAATCAAAACTTTAAAAGAGATATAAGTAATACTATTATCAACATGGGAGTTGACAGATATGCTTGCTTTATGCAAATGTTTTTTCATTTGAAAGAGGATCAAAGAGTGCCCTGTGACCTCCTCCAGGCAAGCAATAAACGACCACGGTCAAAATGAACTGATCTTGAATCTGGCTGTTGCATCAAGAAAGGGTAAGGGTGTACTCATCTCACATGAGCGAAATTAAAACATCACAAATCAATTCTATGCTTTAAGAAAGGGTAACAAAAACGTTTATCTTATGTAAAAAATAATAATAAAAATCATTCAGTATAGGTATGAATCTGAATCCTCGATTTGCATGGTTTCCTAAATGTTGCCTTGTGAACTAAAACACATTCTACCACCACTCACCTGAGTTGAACTGTGCCGTACAGCAGAGGCCCTCTCCCCGCGCCGTCCGGTAGACGGGCGACACGCACACTCTGGTGGAGGGGGGTAGGTGTGTGAGGCGCGTGGACAGGGAGTTGGGTGGTAAGTAGAGGGTGGAGCGCTGGGCAGGGGTGGAGCTGTGATGGCCTTGTTGCCCCTCCCAGGTGAGCCAATAGCCCCTCAGGCCATCCATGCTGCTCTTCCAGTCCACCTGGACAGAGTCACTGCCAACTGTGGTCAGCTGGAGGTCTGCTAAAGCTGGCGTTACTGGAAGATGCAGTGAAGGAATGGGATGGTGAGAGACAAGGTACAGTATGAGATTATATTCCACAGGTATGAGATGAGATTATATTATGCAAGATTAGGTTTCAGAGGTACTGTATAAAATGAGATTATATGATATTATATTGAAAAAGTATGAGATTATATGAGAATATATTGTTGTGAGGACTGCATCTGTTGGTGCGCGTGTTATTTGCCTATTGTTAATCCTAACCTCATTCTCTCCCCTCTAGTTTTGGGTAAATGTTTGGCTGGTTAACTAATCTCGTGTCTTTTTCTCTCTTGTGCCTAGTTTGGGAGGACGTCGCCTCTAACGCTCGTCGCGTTCATCCACTCGTTTACCTTTCCCATGTTTTTTCTTTTCTCCCCCCACCTCGCCTATTCCCTCGCGTTAGACCCTTGGGGATCCCGATATTGTTTGCCCTGGCGTTGCTGAAGCAACCTTGATTCCACTACTTATTTTCAACACGGTAAGACTCCATTCACATATTAAATACACACACATAATCCAGCTACAACACACATTTGGGTAAACAACACACACTTCATTAACTCAGGCCCGACCAGCTCGCACCTACACTTCCACCGTCGTTGTTGTATTGCTCTGTTATGTTTCTGTATATTCTATTGTAAATAAATACACTCTGTATTTAGCGTTTCCCTGTTGAACCAAGTTCTCTTATTCACAGGTCCCGTTCCTCTGTTTCCATAACATATATATCAGATCAGACATATGATATTATATATTTCAGAAGTATGCGATTATAATATTATATGCAATTATATTTGAGAGGTGTGAGAGGGCTTTGTTAGTCGATTTTTCCATGCTGAGTCTGAAAAATGTTAGGACAATTTCTGGTAAACATGAGATTTAAAAAGGCCATTTTGAATGATTGCATGTCCTAAACATAATATTACAGATTTGACGATTATATCAACTAATTGATTTGTGAACAGAATGTATGACTGTTAGTAAAGAAATTCTTTAGTCAAGAAAAGCCCTAATGAGAGATTATTTAAAATGTCTGAGATTATATGAGAATACTGCATATTTCAGGGATATATCTCAGAGGGATGCGATTAAATATATTTAGGGAGTATGAGATCATACATGATATTAAAGGTGTAAGATTACGTATATCTCAAAGGGATGAGATTAAATATATTTGGGGATTATGAGATAATATTACATGGTAATTAAAGGTGTGAGATTACATATATCTCACAGGGACGAGATTAAATATTTGGGGATTATGAGATTATATTACATGATATTAAAGGTGTGGGATTACCTTTTTTTTTATCCACTTTTTCTCCCATTTTCTATATTTTCTCCCATCCCAATTTCGTATCATCCAATTCAACCCTCCCCTGTCACGGACGCTGTTTCTTGCCTCCCACAAGCCGGCTGCAATGTGGACTAAGTCATACATAGCACAAGTCCCCTCCGGTACTTGAGGTAACAGCAGTCGCATCTTTTCACCTGCGCAGCTCGATCTCTCAGTGGCGAGGAGTAACACGTGGGAGGCTCACGCTGCCCCCGACACTTCCTGATTCTACTGCGCAGGCGCACCAACCGACCTGTAGGAGTTGCTGTCCACAACGCCCGATCCCCACCCATCAGTTTCCCACCCCCTAATACGGCCAATGTGTATTAGTACGGACGACCAGCTAAACTGAAAGCAATGTGGAGCGCTGGGCTCGAACAGGCGAGCCCAGCGTCTCCAGTATTCGTGGCGAGCGCCTTGCCCACTACGCCACGTAGCCGCCACAGGTGTGGGATTACATATATATCCCAGAGGGATGAGATTAAACATATTTGGTGATTATGAGATCATACATGATATTAAAGGTGTAAGATTACGTATCTCAAAGGGATGAGATCACATTATAGTGCATTTCAGAGGGAAGGAGAATGAGAAAAGACAAAGAAAGGGGGAGAGAGAGAGTATAAAGAGGAATAAGGAAGTTAAATGAAATCAGAGAAGGGGTGTAATAGAATCTCTGGCACGGCTTAGTATAGTAGATAACGAATATAATAGTGTGATTGTGCGCCAGCTCCAATGGAACTCACGGTAGCCTGGCTACTGCCCTTAATTATGAGCTGAAACTCAAGAGCCAAAAAAAGGATTAAGTATGTGCCCTCTGTCCTATATCTTGGTCGAGGATTAGGATTAGTGTTGAAGTAATATGATCCCCAATTTCCATTTAGCCCTTGGTCATTTACCACGATGCAGCTCACCTTCCTGCGTGCACACCTTCACAGACATGGCTCTCTCTTTGCCGGAGGAGTGCCGGGCACTGACGGTGACCAGGTAGGTGGTGTCCGGTTGGAGGTTCTTCAGGAGAGTAGAGTTCTGTCGTCCGGCCACGGTGACAGTGTGCAGTTGGCCACCGGGCAGGGCAGAGTACTCCACCTGGTAGCTCCTCACAGAGTCCGGCTGGAGGGGACCCCAGCTCACCCTCACACTGCTCGCTCCCGGCTCCGAGATGGTCACCATGGACGGGCTCATCACCTCTGGCGGGAGAGAGAGAGAGGGGAGGATGTCAAACCATTAAAGCTACAGTATGTCACTTCAGGGAGGAGAAATTACCTCTAGAGTAATTAGTCACAACTGTTTAAAACCTGTTTCTTATCTCAACACACATCCAAGAAATTACCTTTAGAAACCATGTCGACCAACATTAACCATAGAAGATGCATCTTTGTGGTGGGAGGGCAGGATACCACAGTCATACAGATAATTTCTAGCTTTATACAGTGTCCCAGGGATCCAGTTCTCCTCTTGGGACACTTAATTAACTTATTACTAAAGATATACTGTATCAGACTCTATTTTCACTTTGCAGAGGTCCACATTTCTATCCCAAAACAGGGTAGTGCAGCTTTAAAGCTGTAACCACACTGTGTATGCCTCACTACGTAGTGCAGCTTTAAAGCTGTAACCACACTGTGTATACCTCACTACGTAGTGCAGCTTTAAAGCTGTAACCACACTGTGTATGCCTCACTACGTAGTGCAGCTTTAAAGCTGTAACCACACTGTGTATGCCTCACTACATAGTGCAGCTTTAAATGTGTAACCACACTGTGTATGCCTCACTACGTAGTGCAGCTTTAAAGGTGTAACCACACTGTGTATGTCTCACTACGTAGTGCAGCTTTAAAGCTGTAACCACACTGTATGCCTCACTACGTAGTGCAGCTTTAAATGTGTAACCACACTGTGTATGCCTCACTACGTAGTGCAGCTTTAAAGCTGTAACCACACTGTGTATGCCTCACTACGTAGTGCAGCTTTAAAGGTGTAACCACACTGTGTATGCCTCACTACGTAGTGCAGCTTTAAAGCTGTAACCACACTGTGTATGCCTCACTACGTAGTGCAGCTTTAAAGCTGTAACCACACTGTGTATGCCTCACTACATAGTGCAGCTTTAAAGCTGTAACCACACTGTGTATGCCTCACTACGTAGTGCAGCTTTAAAGCTGTAACCACACTGTGTACGCCTCACTACGTAGTGCAGCTTTAAAGCTGTAACCACACTGTGTATGCCTCACTACGTAGTGCAGCTTTAAAGCTGTAACCACACTGTGTACGCCTCACTACGTAGTGCAGCTTTAAAGCTGTAACCACACTGTGTACGCCTCACTACGTAGTGCAGCTTTAAAGGTGTAACCACACTGTGTACGTCTCACTACGTAGTGCAGCTTTAAAGGTGTAACCACACTGTGTATGCCTCACTACGTAGTGCAGCTTTAAAGCTGTAACCACACTGTGTACGCCTCACTACGTAGTGTAGCTTTAAAGCTGTAACCACACTGTGTACGCCTCACTACGTAGTGTAGCTTTAAAGCTGTAACCACACTGTGTATGCCTCACTACGTAGTGCAGCTTTAAAGCTGTAACCACACTGTGTATGCCTCACTACGTAGTGCAGCTTTAAAGCTGTAACCACACTGTGTATGCCTCACTACGTAGTGTAGCTTTAAAGGTGTAACCACACTGTGTATGCCTCACTATGTAGTGTAGCTTTAAAGCTGTAACCACACTGTGTACGTCTCACTACGTAGTGCAGCTTTAAAGCTGTATCCACACTGTGTACGCCTCACTACGTAGTGTAGCTTTAAAGCTGTAACCACACTGTGTACGTCTCACTACGTAGTGTAGCTTTAAAGCTGTAACCACACTGTGTACGTCTCACTACGTAGTGCAGCTTTAAAGCTGTAACCACACTGTGTACGTCTCACTACGTAGTGCAGCTTTAAAGCTGTAACCACACTGTGTATGCCTCACTACGTAGTGTAGCTTTAAAGGTGTAACCACACTGTGTATGCCTCACTACGTAGTGTAGCTTTAAAGCTGTAACCACACTGTGTACGCCTCACTACGTAGTGCAGCTTTAAAGGTGTAACCACACTGTGTACGTCTCACTACGTAGTGCAGCTTTAAAGGTGTAACCACACTGTGTATGCCTCACTACGTAGTGCAGCTTTAAAGCTGTAACCACACTGTGTACGCCTCACTACGTAGTGCAGCTTTAAAGCTGTAACCACACTGTGTACGCCTCACTACGTAGTGTAGCTTTAAAGCTGTAACCACACTGTGTACGTCTCACTACGTAGTGCAGCTTTAAAGCTGTAACCACACTGTGTACGTCTCACTACGTAGTGCAGCTTTAAAGCTGTAACCACACTGTGTATGCCTCACTACGTAGTGCAGCTTTAAAGCTGTAACCACACTGTGTATCTATGTATCTGCGTATATGCAAAGCTGTAGATTTGGAATGGAATTTAATAAAGTATATATGGACAGATACATAGAGTAGGGGTGGAGAAGATAATGAGTCATGATGCTTCAGGATCACAAATGGGAATCCAGCATCCTTGATCTGTAAAACTCTATAATTTATATCGATCAAAATCAATCAATCATGTAATTGCTGACTGAATTAGTCCTATCACATTTGTATGTTTATTCTGTATTTTGTTTAATCTAAATTAATCAAATGTTAAATGTTATGATGCAGCGAATCCTTGCCTAAATAATCGAATGGAAATGTTGGACTGACATGTGTGGTCTACTCGTTATCGTACTGGAGGTCCTACTGGCCCGGTATCATCTGTGTTGAACTCTAAGGTCCTGTGAATTTATTGTACTTGGCAAGAAGTGTTTCTGATTTTGATTTAAAAAAGGAAGTAAGGGAACGTGAGCAGATAGGAATGAGATAAAGACCATTCACAGATTATTACGGCATAGGAGAAATGTGTGAATGGATGAAACTGTCTGTTAAGAATGTGCCATATGTAAACACATAATCGTGACCGACTTAACCACCAAATAATGATTGACAGAGCAAATCGACTAATTCAACTGTCTATACCTCCTCGATGATCAATGCTCTGACACCATTGACGTTTCGCAATTATGCCACAACAATGTGGAACGCCACAGCCATAAAGCAATGTTAATCCCTACCCTCCTTCAAAACCGCTCTCAAAGAGCACCTACGGGTGGCTGCAATTAGAAACTGACCCCGGTAAATGTCACAATCCCCCCTTTTTCTGGTCTTCATCCTGCAGTTGTTAGTATTGAGCTGTACTGTATTGTACCCATTCTGCAATCTGTTAATAAAGTTTTCAATCAATCAATCAAACCACACTGAAGAAAATGTTCTAACCCAACAAAGGAATGGAGAGCATTTGACTGTTGAATGTTGCAGCACTTAAGAAAATAAGGTGGGTAGATAATTAAAAGGTGTAAAACAGGGCTGTTATTTTCATTTCCTGTGATGATTTACTGAAGCAGATACAGTTCATGTTATTGGACAAAGCAACAGTACCTTCAGCGAGGCGGGGAAATGGGATGATTAAGTACAAATGGTTAATGTAAAGATGTAATGTCAACTATACCTGGCTTGGTGGTGAAGGTGACAGAGAGAGGATTCAACACTTGTTCGTTTGACTCTGGGGTGAGTGAAGCCGTGTAGAGGGTATCAGGCCTCAGGCCCGTTAGCTGGACAGTACTGGCGTCTGAGGGTTGGGTCAGTCTCTGGTACTGGCCACCGCTAACGCTGGGACTGGTTCCCGCTCCACCGGCTCCGCCACCGGTGCTCATTGGAACCGGTCCAAACCGGATCTCGTAGTAGCCGGTCAATCCGGCCAAAACCGGCCGCCACTGGAGCATAGCAGTGTTGGCTGTGACATCTCGGACCACCAGTCGCTCCGCCCGGATGATTTCTATTGGGAGATGAAGACGGATAATTGTCACAACATGAAGACTGTGCATTAAGGATGCAACTACATAATGGTAGGATAGATTACGGTATCAGATGTTAGGCTGACACCACACTGAAACAGGGTATGCTATTGTAGAATTTCCACAGAATTTTTATCTTATTAATCAAGAAAATAATGTTAATTATGAAAGAAAACCTCTACAGAAGCATGTTAGATCTCTCTCATAGATAAGAAAGGACTATATCTCAATCATCTTTACCCAGTGAAGTGAAAGTAATGGATTGGATCATCATCAGTACTCAATACATCAGCCTATATACTGTACCTAAAAGGTGGGAACTCAGAATCGGTATCCACAGTGAAAAAGTGGTATTGGTGCATCCCTACTTTGTGTGAATTTGGAGCTTAAAGGAACGTGCCAACATTATGTGAAATGCACTGACTTAGCACCGCCTGTGCAAAGTTAGACTAACTTGTAGCCAGATAGCTTTCTACTGAATGCACAGAGACAAAATTGATATCTATCTTCTTGTCTGACTCTGGAGAAGATGGTAAGCGCCTATAATGTTGGTGTGTTTCTATAATATGGCAGAATGCACCCCTCCCCACGTCCTTTTCTTGTTGTATCATTCATCTTATATATACTAGCACCTGTGCAAAGACATTCGATATGGAACGTTCTAGTCTCGAAAAGGAAGGAAGTGGGGAGCAGTGTGGAACATTAGACAGAACACTAAACAGACTTAAGCCTCAGACAGACAGACAGATAGACAGACACCCCTACAGACAGACAGACAGACTGACAGACTTGGGTGTCCAAATACATTCATGGTCAGTGCACTAAAGCAACTAGAAATAGCCAACCCAGTTAGACCGACGCCCCTGCAGAAAAACAACCAACTCAAGAGAGGTTACTGGTCAGCGATAGCAATTCCTCAGGCACCCGGCATGCGTCATAAACAATCCATATTTACTCTATGCATCATGTCTTATAGCTACATATGTTTACCAAAGTGTCCTTGTGAGCATTATGGCTGTTACCTAATCTGGCTCAAGGAATAGGTTACCCCCCTTTGGTCTATGTATATATATCAGGGTCTGGCACAGTATAGCAGAGGGAGTTGAATGATGTAGCCATTAATAGCCCCCCCCTATCTCATTACAGTGAAAATATTACACATGCAAATGTGCATGCCCGCACGCACACACACACACACACACACACACACACACACACACACACACACACACACACACACACACACACTGTCCTGGCTTCTTTGGGATCCTAGTAGGCCCCTCTGTCTTCAGGAGCAAGTGTGGAATTAGGGAGAAGCCTGGAGACGTGCCAGTGGGTATGGATGGTCAGAAAGTTGGATCATGGCTATTCGGATGCAAGGTGTCTCATCATCTGCATTAAACACATGCGTAATGCACTTGGACCGAGGTGCTATCCGTGTCTGTCATAAACTCAGCGAGATGGAAATGGAGCGGCGTAAACAATAAGTAAAGGCGGCTCCGTTTAAGATCTCAGACGGCGGGTGTTCCTTCTGTAAATAAAGCCAGCCATGGCATCATGTGGAATACATCACTTTGGGGCGTGTCCCAATTTAAAGCTCAAGATTACACCCCCACCCAGTTAACCACCATCCCACACACACACACACACACACACACATTTTAATACTTGATTTGGTTCCACAAATTATATTACATAAACAGGGAATCAAATGTATCAGGGCCAAGCAGCACTGAACACTTAAGGGTACACATAGCACCTCCTTCTCCACGTGGCTAAGCTGCCAATAATAGCTGAGACAGAGCAATATTTGGCAAAACACACACACACACACACACACACACACTGCTCATACTCACCGATGATGGCATCTCTCAGGTCGTCCGTGATGATGCTCATGTCGTCGATGTCCACAAAGTACAAGTGGTCCTCCACGGCGGGGGATACCACCTGGCGCAGCACGTGATAGTTCCCGTGCCCTGTGGACACCACCAGCACAGACACGCCCGCCTCTCGCAGCTCGGCCATCGGTCCGATCACGTCGCCCGGCTTCACTCCGTCGGTCATCCACAACAGCACCCTCGGAAGCTCCGCCCTGGCCCCTCTCAGCACTTCCTTCGCTATCCCGAGGGCCGCCTCCGTGTTCGTGTCCCCTCTCAGGGCCTTGGTGTTGCTCAGGGCCACCTGGAGACCACCTTGGGTGTCGTAGGCGTCGAAGCCGAACTCCATACGAGGCCGGGTGCCCACCTGCAGAAGCCCCGCCCTCACCTGGTCCTCTCCCAATGAGAAGGGGAGGAGGAGGTCGGACAGGAAGCTGAGCATGCGGGAGTGTTCATAGGTCGAGACGCTGCCTGATGAGTCCAACAGGAAGAGGATGTCGCCCTCGCAGCAGTTCAACACTGTGGGGAAGAACAGAGGATTACTGAGGGGACATGTAAACATTGAGGAGATTACAATAGATCCGGCAGTGTATAATTAACACGTTTTGGCAAACTACTCTAAAACTGTTCCAGGTTAAGGCCTAGCGTTTCAACTTTAAAGGAACACGCCAACAATTTGGGAAATTAGCTTACCGTCTTCTCCAGAGAGTGACAAGAAGATAGATACCAGTTTCCTCTCTGTGCATTCAGTAGAAAGCTATCCGTCTGCATGTTAGCCTACCTTAGCACAATGAATTGAAGCGGACATGGCCGGTTAGTCTTCGGGAGAGGTGTTAGTTGGACAATGCCTAGGCTAACCGGCCATTTCCGCTTCCATTCATGGTGTTCTTTGCGTCTTGTCTTCATAGAAACTAGATGCAACCATAAATAACACAACTTTAAACATTCATACAGCCATGTAATCTTGTGATCAACAGTAGGGGTGTGGTGGATTCTCCAAATCCACAATTTGGATGACTTTTGATTTTGAGGTCATGGTTAAATTTGATTATACGGCTTATTATTTGTTATCGAGATGCATCATTCTCACAGTGTGGGACATAATTTCACACGACAGTAAGGGGATAATTATGTAGGTAGTAAGGAAACATTGTGGTATTTTTAGTGTACAGTAGAGTAGCTTTGTGTCCAACCTGTTTTTAGACAAGGTGCAGGATCTAAGTTTGTATGAAGATTGAAGGAAATGTACAATCCAGCACACTGGATTACAGCTCGCAACACTTTAATGACCAAACAAGCAATGTTTCAACCCAACAGGGTCTTCCATCAGGCAAATAAATAAATACATTAGGTACCCACAAAACTAGCAGTAAGAAGTGGAAAAGTAATCACTTGCACTAAAAAGACAACTACATTTCCGGAAGTTAAGACCTCACAACGTGGATGTAGGAACAACAGAAACTTGTCCAAACTTCTCACTCTCTTGATTCCAACTCCCTCCCAAGACTTTTTCCATAGGGTCCCCTTCCTTGCTATTATGAGCTTACACACACACACACACACACACACACACACACACACTTGGAATCTCCCTCGCTTTCACCATCCACCTCTCCTCTGAACAACACGGTCATTAAAACCTTTATAGCATGCCTTCACTATGAAAACGGCAGAGAGACAAACCAGAGGAGAGGCTCGAACGGGGCCATAAGTGGGAAGTGAGCTAGAAAACAAGTAATTACAACAATAAAGTAAGATCAAAACAAACATCAGAAACTTGTAAATATTCTCGGGGAAGGGGCGAGGGGGGGGTGGGTGGCGGGTGATAACGGCTGATAACGGATGGATGGAAGTCAAAACATTCCAAGCGGAACGTTGATGCATTTTTTGCCAATTTTCCCACATTTTGTAACAGGAGCAAAGCCACAGATGACCTTCAGGGGCGAAGGGAGGAGGGGGGAGAACAGTAGCTAAGGGGGTAGTGGTGGGAGGCTGAGAGGCTACTGGAGGTACTGTGTAGTGGAGGGTGAATAAGAGGAGTGAGTGAAAGGGAGAAGGGGTGAGGGGGAGGTGTGTATTGGTGGTTCCATTCGAGAGAAGAGGAGGAATGCTGCATGGTCGTATACGCTCAGGGCAGTGAGGAAGAGCGAGAGAGAGAAAGAGAGAGGAAGGAAAGGGGAGAAATGGAGAAAGAATATTTGACAGAGGGAAATGATATTCAGTGTCAGATCTTCACATTTTGGCCGGATCTCAGAATAACGTGGCTAACTACTCTCATTTCAGTTTTTAAACCAAATTGCAGAGTGAGTTTACAGGAGCGAAGAGAGAGTGAGAGAGAGAGGGAGGGGGGAGGGAGGGAGGGAGAGAGAGATAAAAAGAGAGAGAGAGAGAGAGAGAGAGAGAGAGAGAGAGAGAGAGAGAGAGAGAGAGAGAGAGAGGGGCAGGCAGACAGCATTAGAAGACACAAAAAAAGAGAGCAGGCTTGCATTGCCTACAGTACATTGCCTACAGTACATTGCCTACAGTACATTGCCTACAGTACATTGCCTACAGTACATTGTGACTGTAGGCATATTGGTGTAATTACAAAATTATAAAACGACTGATTTATGAACTCGGGCGATCCAGACTTGAGAGTTGAGATGATTATCTTTGGGATCTTCTGGCAGAATGACTCTTGAGATGAGGAGCTATTGATAAGGTGTTGAAGGACGGGGGCAGCGAGGCGTATACACACACACACACACACACACACACACACACACACACACACACCTGCAATAATACCAGCACAGACACACAAAAACACAAACAGAGCATGTGCACACACACACACACACACACACACACATACACACACACCCCTAAAGAATTCCTTACATCTGTCTTGTACGGACTTTGCACAGCAGCTAGATCCACAGGAATGGAGGGAGGGAGGGAGAGAGAGAGAGGGGAGGGAGAGAGAGAAAGAGAGAGAGATAGAGAGAGAGGAAGGGAGGGAAAGAGGGGGAGAGAGACAGTGATGGGGGGGAAAGAGAGAGAGTGATGAGGGAGAGGGGGAGGAAGGGAGAGAGAGAAGGAGGGTCTACAGCCCATGTGGCCTCCATGCAGCCTGTACCTCTGTCTCAGAGGAGGTTTGTTTGTCTTGCACCCAGTGCTTAGGTCCAGAGATCACCATTCCATTCCTAACCACACTATAGTATAATGTGGTTATTGTTAGCGGGGTTACTGGTGGGCTGTAGCTACTCCTTGGCTTGTACCAATGAATGATGTGACGGTGTAGAAATTAACCATAAAATTCCACAGGAACCTGGGAAACCCTGCAGGAGACCAGTAAGTCTTGAGACCTGCCTCATTTATATACACACACACACGGACACAGACACACATACACATGCTTTAACAGATGTAGTCAGGCACGAATACATAATATATGTTCACATTGTGCATACAAAAAGTCTAACACACACACACACACACACACACACACACACACTCAAACCCAGGTGTGCTGCAGATGATCAGCCACTTCAAAACAAACAGATGACTTGAGTTAGGAAAAGCCTCTCCACTCATCCACATGTAATTTTATCACCAATAAAATGGGCTAATATATCTCCTCACACTGGAGAAACAGTAGCAGCGTCTTGGTTTGCAAGGAAACATCTGGGTTTACCGTACCAATTATGTCAAAGGCAGATCTAATTAAAGGAGCATAAATACCCTATAGCCTATAAGCTAAGTTGGTCAATTCCCATCTGGTTCCTATAAATGGAAATGTCCGTGTGTGACAGCACTGTAGGCACTAATATTTTAATGTGGACAGAGACACAGATTAAAGGAGTACTTTGGCATTTTGAACATTAGTTGATTCTTTTTCTTCACTTGACACTTGTCTCACTGGAGGAACATGTTTACATGTAGGCCTATGTCCTTCAGTTTCCCCAAAAATGGTAACTTTAATATTAGCATTCATAATTGTATGCTAGTAGTGTTGCCTACTTGGTTTCAAAGAATATAGCTAACATGCCTAACACATTTCGGGGGGAAACTGAAGGACATGTGTAAACGTTTTACTCCAGTGAGACTAACGTTTCAAGTGAAGAGAAAGAATCAACTGAAATTCTAAATGTCAAAGTACTCCTTTAACTCAGACTCAGTGGAGTCAGCACCAAATTTAGCTTTTCATCTGAGTTATGAGCTCCACCGCAGAGGCATGGCCAGGGCGTGCTAATAAGTCATAAATGAATGAATGATACAGTACTGTATTATTGTGGTGTAACTGAAATATGTACTACATCTACAATGGTTAATTATTTCTGTTGATGATGGCATGTTGCGTCACAAATAATCCCTTTAGGGGGACTGTCAAAGTGATGTTCAGTCAACAATCAAACAGCTGTGATAAAGAAGAACACTGCTGTAACTGTTGTTTAACAGCAGAATATCTGGAATACTAACATCCGAATGAGTATGGGTGCGATGAGTGTATAGGAATAACCCCCACCCTAATATCCCGCCGGACCCTCCAAATCCACCTGCGATGCTTACCTCCTTCAGGTATGGGGTTCTGTGTGCCTGACGGGCGCAGCAGCTGCAGCAAGCAGACCAGCACACAAATCAACCAAATCCGACTTTCCATTATTTGCAGATTGCTGTATAGTAATTAGTAACCAATTCCACCGACACAAATTATAACAGAAAAGCTGTTCGCGGTTCTTGATTTAACCCTAGGCTATATCCATAACACGGAGCGCGCACCCAATCACTCAACTTTTAGTTAGAAACCATAAACATGTCTTTAAAACCATAAACCTCACGCTCAGCCACTGTTTCTACTCTGTTGTTTGTTTTCTTTCGCGGACATCATCAATCAATTGGCAATTAGTCCCAATAAAAGTCGACAGCAGTTAGCCTACTTTCTGTAGCCTGGCTATATAAATACAATCCAAAACCCAGGCGCTCTTGAATGAAAGTGCGAGTGCGCTCTCAGCAGCAGCCTTCAGTCCCTCACTCCCCCCTCCCTCCTCCCCTCCCCTCCCCTCAACTGTAGCCCCTTCCCTGTCTCCAACAAACTCAATAACTAAAGGCTGTGTCAGCCTGTGTGCAGGCGTCATATCTCTGGACTTTTCCCAAAAACTAAAAATCAGTAGGGCTTAAAGTCTCCCCGTTATCTTATCAGGTGTATCCCGTGGGCTACCTGTTCCTTCGTTTTTTTTTCGTTTTTTTACGAGAAAGCATTTAAAAGGTGTTCAGTTAGAAACATTCCAACGAATGTTTATAGAGGTTGTCTGTGCTATCTGGACACACGTCCTATTAAGGACAACCAACAAGCAAGAATGTCAGTTATTCTGGTGATCAAGGAGCCTCTGGCAGCAGGGAGGGTGAGTATGAGCACTGTTTAAACCACCAGGAGTGTATATTGAAACAGTACAGACAGTAGACACATTGGCCTGGACTCCCTGGAGTGAAACAGAAATGGGTTGCACATACATGTAGGCCCCTGAAAGGTCATGTGTCAAGCATAATGTCTCACATCATGTCAAGCTTGTACAGGCGTTGAAGATAGAGGATGATCTCTGAGGAAAGTGCATTGTGTGGATCATCTCACTGTCAGGTTGAATGGTGCGGGCTATAGAACAGCAGTTGTCAATGTGGGGTCCGGGAGGCCCTCAGGAGTCCTTGATGGGCTTCCAGGGGGCCTCAAGCTAAATGAAGAACAGTTTAACTTCACTATTTCATTCACTAGAAATGAGTCCAATGAGAGAATGTGTAAGATCATTCTCATCATTGGTTTCCCTCTCTCCATTATAACCCCCCTCGTAAAAATAGTTATGATATTCTGTACTGAATCATAATGTACATGTACGCACACTTGACTTGTGTGTGTCTGTGTGAGTGTACGTGTGTGCATCTAAATGGTGAATGGTGCATTTATATAGCGCTTTTATCCAACGCACTTAATTATAGCTATAATTTGTTCCTCACATATTACCCGTTCACTCACACGTTCACACACTGACGGCAGAGGCAACCATGCAAGGTGGCAACCTGCTCATCAGGAGCAGTTAGGGGTTAAGTGTCTTGCTCAAGGACAATTTGACATGCTGGAGCGGGGATCGAACCACGAATCTATGGATTACCAGACGACTGCTCTACCTCCCGAGCTACTGTCACGCGCGCACGCGCGCGAGAGAGAGAGAGAGAGAGAGAGAGAGAGAGAGAGAGAGAGAGAGAGAGAGAGAGAGAGAGAGAGAGAGAGAGAGAGAGAGAGAGAGAGAGAGAGAGAGAGAGAGAGAGAGAGAGAGAGAGAGAGAGAGAGAGAGAGAGAGAGAGAGAGAGAAACAACAAGAAACAAAGAGTGAAAAAGAGAGAGAACGGGCCCAGGAGGAGGAGGAGGAGATGATTGGAGAGGAAGTGGGAATTCAGTGGGATGGAGCAAAGGTCTAGATTCCTCTATGACGCATCGCGTCCAAACTACATCTATTGTTCCACATGGACCAGAGACACACCCCTCCCAATACACACACCTACAAGTAGTAACTAAACACTGAATCTGTGGACGTGTCGTGATGCTGTCTCTGCCCTACATATTCAATCCAAAAGCCTCAGATGAGATTGGTACGAAACAAGAATTTGAAATTCGAGCTTCGGCCTCTGGCCAAGTGCTGGAGACATGTTGGCCGTCGCTGGGAAGTCTCCCCCCCATACAGCTGTGGGTATTGTGCTCTAAATTTGATCTTAGTGATTGATTGGTTTGCAGATGAGTCACTCTGTGAACTCGCTGAATTAAAGGCGGGTCACAGTCACACACACACACCACTGAGAAGACTATGTGAACAATCTGTTCTGTTGGGTACAAATTCACCTGACCAACCTATTGTGGTGAAAGAATGGTTAGGGCCAGGTTGGGTGAGTCTACAGCTGCCTACTGTACATACCATCAACACTCTCCATGAGGTAGGGCACAGCTGTTAGGGTGGCGTCTAGGTTGGAACCCATGAGCAGAACACAATTAAGGCACAGGAGAATGAGGCGGTTTAGGGTGTTTAATTAGGTACCAGGCATTGACAAGGCAGATAGTGAAATGTACAGAGGAAGGTCACTCCATGTGATCCCAACCTACGTCCAGGCTGGTGACGTCCATGGGTGGGGGGTAGGCCGGGGGTATGCCATCCTACTCAGAGAGAGCAAGGTTAGAACAAGGCAGGTTCAGAGACAGTGGAAGCATATGTGACGGATCATATTGGTCTGCGTTGTGTTGATGTTAAATGTTAATGTCCCGAGGGGGAGTCGAACAGGGGGCTCCCGCGCCGCGGGCGACGACACAGGCCGCTGCACTAAGAAGTGAATTCACTCCTAACTACCGTACCTATGCGTCTGTTAACCCTGTTATGAGGAAGTGAGTTTAACTTACCAGCCCGCAATGCCACAGTCACTCGTCAACACCCCTGTTTCCGTGACTGTGGACATACCCACAGGCTTCCCTGTTACACATACAGGTTAGAGTCCGAGTACCACGGTAGGTGAAGCAACACTCGGACGAGGAGTGGCAGGAGTGCAGGCCTCATATCCAGGCTCGGTGATGACGTGATGAGTCTCAGGTGTGTAGGATGACCCAGGTAGACAGCGTGGGGATGAGGAGACAGGAAGCAGCCCATATAAGGGCATGGATACCTGCTGCCAGACAGGAGAGAGGGAGACCCTGGCTGTGGTTGTAACAACAGCTATATCTTGTTGATTGTCATCACAGAGATGTATCATGCGATACTATTTGCCATACTATCACCAGCCTGGACGTTGCCTGGGGGCACATGAAGTGACCTTCCTCACCCTTGTTGTACATTTCACTATCTGCCTTGTCATCTGCCTGGTACTAAATAGGGTATTAAATACCCTAAACCGCCTCATTCTCCTGTGCCTTGTGTTCTGCTCTTGGGTTCCAAACTAGACGCCACCCTAACACAGTTTTTAATGTTGAGGAGATCGACCTGGACTAGTTTCCACAGGTTCCCAACACAGTAACACAGCAGGACAACAGATGAAGGTGTAACAGAGGTGAATCTTTATTTTGAAATGTTATTATAATGTGTGGAAAACAAAACGGGATACAGGAATAGGAAATCTGCGAATTTCGGACTGCTTACTGGTGGCCGGAACACAGTGCAGCCTGGTGACGAGGAATGCAGCCAGTAGAATGGTTTGGGTGGCACTGGTACCCTGGCCTAGTCATGATAATCCTAGGTACTGTGGTAGATAAAACTTCCCCTACCTCTCTTTGATCTCCCTCACCCATCTTCCCTCCCTACCCTCATCCCCCATTCTTAACCCCAATAAACCCTCCTTTCAGCTTTGTAGTAGGGCTGGGTGATTAATCGATATTATCGAATTAATGATTTAGGATGATTTTGAAAAATTAAAATCGATTTAAAAAAAAGAAAGAAAATTATTTTACAAAAAGTGATGTTTGGTGAAAGTTCGATTTGCACTTTATTAATCCCAATAGGGAAATTCATTCTTGTTTGATGATCAAGAGGCACCTTTTATTTGTTTTAAGTGAAGTATGGTGAAAAAGCTAGTTATTGCACTATTAATCCCAATAGGGACATTCATCTTGGTTTTGATTGATTTTTTTGTGTCAAATAAAAACAATGTTTTTTTAGCTCTCAAGAGACAATAAACGATAAAAATGGTAAATCGGATTTAAAAAAAATATAATCTGGGATTTTTTTAGGCCATATCGCCCAGCCCTACTTTGTAGGTATAAAGATGTTGGAAGATCTGGTGGGGGGTCTCTCATTCCGGGTTTTAGCTAGTCACCTCGTGTGAGAGTCATCCAGCCATTCTCTGACTATTTTGTATTGATAGACTGAGTTAATAAATTGCATTAACCGGGTCTCCTCTGACTGAGTAAGTTATTCAGCTTCAGCTACTTTCCACCACAGTACTCATAGTTACCGAAAGGAAGCAATGAACATGTGGTATAAATATAAATTATAGTTTACTTTTTATATTAAAGCAGGGAGGGGGGTTGAATGGGTAGCACTGTCCTATCAACCTATGACATTAAACTCCAAAACAAAGGGAGTTTGTCTCTTAGTTTGCCACTTTGGGAGTTGCTTTCGCTTACATCACATAGCTGTATTCTCATTTGTAGCACTTTGCAAGGTCAGTTGTAAGCGCGGTCAAAGTTGAAATAATTTGAACATTGAGTGCAGTGGTTGGTGGCAATTTTGAGCTGTGTGCCATGCCAAGGGTAGCACTGCTGCTTAGTTGGGCATCACAGTTCTCCCCGTGGCCCATGGGAGAACTATGGCTCAGTCCTGCTATTGACTATTTATTTTAGTTATTTTTGTAACTGAACTTGTGGCTACTATTTTTGTCGACAGCAGTTAGCCTACTTTCTGTAGCCTATATAAATACAATCCAAACCCCAGGCGCTCTTGAATGAAAGTGCGAGTGCGCTCTTGCAGCAGCCTTCAGTCCCTCACTCCGTGCCCCCCCCCCCCCCCCCCCCCCCTCCTCCCCTCCCCTCAACTGTAGCGCTCCCTTCCCTGTCTCCAACAAACTCAATAACTAAAGGCTGTGTGCAGGCGTCATATCTCTGGACTTTTCCCAAAAACAAAAAATCAGTAGGGCTTAAAGTCTCCCCGTTATCTTATCAGGTGTATCCCGTGGGCTACCTGTTCCTTCGTTTTTTTTTCGTTTTTTTACGAGAAAGCATTTAAAAGGTGTTCAGTTCGAAACATTCCAACGAATGTTTATAGAGGTTGTCTGTGCTATCTGGACACACGTCCTATTAAGGACAACCAACAAGCAAGAATGTCAGTTATTCTGGTGATTAAGGAGCCTCTGGCTCTTTAAAAACTATAAATTATAGTTTTTATATTAAAGCAGGGAGGGGGGTTGAATGGGTAGCACTGTCCTATCAACCTATGACATTAAACTCCAAAACAAAGGGAGTTTGTCTCTTAGTTTGCCACTTTGGGAGTTGCTTTCGCTTACATCACATAGCTGTATTCTCATTTGTAGCACTTTGCAAGGTCAGTTGTAAGCGCGGTCAAAGTTGAAATAATTTGAACATTGAGTGCAGTGGTTGGTGGCAATTTTGAGCTGTGTGCCATTCCAAGGGTAGCACTGCTGCTTAGTTGGGCATCACAGCTCTCCCCGTGGGAGAACTATGGCTCAGTCCTGCTATTGACTATTTATTTTAGTTATTTTTGTAACTGAACTTGTGGCTACTATTTTTGCCCCGGGTTGTGTGCCAGCCTTAGAGAGACCATTGACATTGACTGTGATTATGTTAACATGGGACAGCTGGAGTTGGGATCTCTGAGGGGGAGGCTTCAGACATTGGGCCTCATTGAAGCGACATAAGAACAGATTTCCTCTTATTTTGTTCTTAACTCACATTTTTTCTTATTTTGTTCTTACCTGGGATTCAGCAATGTTTTCTTATTTTTGTTTTTCTCTTAGGCAAGACCAAATTTTAAGAGTGGTCAAGAGCTTATCTTACCCAGATAAGAAACTCTTACCCAGATAAGAAAAAGAAAAAAAATACTACCATTGGTCAATTGCCCCCAAATACGACTTTAAAAACCCGGAACTTATTCTGTGCGTTCTGCTTCTGAAATGGATTATATATTGCTGTTAGAACAGTTAGATGCTCTGGCCGTCCAGCCTGTATGCATAGAACGCATATTTAGAGATCATCTAGATCTATTTGCAGAGCCAGATGAGTGGCTGCTTAGCCGTTTCAGATTGCCAAGAGCGGTCCTTTTAGATGTATGCAATACTCTGGAGCCTCAACTCAGACACAACACACGCCGGTCAAATCCTGTGCCTCCACACCTACAAGTTCTGAGCGCACTCTGGGTTTTAGCCACAGGGACCTTTCAGAGAGAGATAGGTGACAGGTCAGGTATTTCCTAACCTACTTTAAGTTGCACGCTTCCGAGAGTGCTGAAAGCTATTATAACATCCATACTACCACAGTACATATTGGTCCTCATTCTCGAATGGACATATGTAAAAGTTACCAAGGAATTCCTTCGTAACTCGATTTACGTACTTATTCAGCATTCTCGAACGGCTTCGTATTGTAAATTCGTTGTAGGATTTATGAACTCGAAAAGGCAGTCTTAAGTCGGACAGACTGATGTGTGCCCTGTTTTCAACAGCTTTCTCTGGGACAAGTCATTGGGGATTGCCAATACTAGACATCCGTGGAATTAAATAATTATAATGATAATAAATACAACAATATTTGTATTTTTGCATTAACAATAATGTTTTGCATTTATGAGGCATCGTGAGCATTACACACACACTGCAAACTAATAAATAAACCCACGTATTTATTTATTTATGGAGCATTTATTTATTTATCCACTCTGGTTGGATGGTGTATTGTACTTGTGCTGTATAATAATAATACATTTTAATTTAATCTCATTTTGAGATCAGTCACAAATCGCTTCTGCGCTACCTGTTGAATGGATCAGCATGGTGCATTGCAATGCCGAACCTCTTCTGTTTTGCATACGCTTTGCATACGGCCCTCTCTGTTTTGCACACGCCTCATTCGCCTTATGAGGCGGGGCATGTCTGTATGCAAATTCAATGAACGAGAACGCACATTTCAGTTTAAGAATGAGTGGGATTCATCATTCAACACACCTATGGGTAAGAACAGATTTGGACGTTAAGAACGGGTTGATGAATGCGGCAGTGGCTTTTTTTTATTTTTTTCTTAACAGACAGTTAACTCATTCAGCGCCAGGGATTAGCCAAGTTTCAAGTTTCAAGTTTCTTTAATAGTTGTCATACAGAAGTACAGAATACTTTTATACAAAATGCTTCTTACTGTTACGCTCCAGAGACTGTGCTAGACAAGATAAGTATGAAATAAAATAGTATAGCATGTAAAATAGAAGTAAAAATAGAGGTCACAGTGTTCAGTATAGACATATGTACAATGTTCGATGCAGAATAGAAGTAACTGAGTTACCATACAATATACAATATACTATGCAATGTACTAATATACAATACTATATAGTGCAAAGCAGAAATGGGATAAGGTACAATTTAGGTACAATTTACAGTAAGGTGTACGAGTTGTAGTGCAAATCCTTTACCAATAAATATAAAGTGTGTTTAGGTGATCTAAAGTGTGGAGAGTGGGTGCTGCAGTGTGTTGTTTGTTTAAAGTGAGTGTGTGCGTGTGGATGTGTGTGCTGTGTGCATTTGATGGTTGTTGCATAGTGTTTATTGTTCGTTGAGCAGCCTGATGGCCTCGGGATAGAAGCTTCTTCTGAGTCCCGCCTCTTCTGGGTCCCGTTCTAGCTATGCCACGCTTTAAAGATAGGAGTACGTCACCTTGTTTGTAGAGCTATATCTATATTCTATATTATAGCTATGGGGACAATACTATGGTCATTTGACAGTGACTTTCTTCCGTCCAAGATGCAAAAAAGAGATGAAAAAAGAATAGAGATTTTTCCATGCATACGTTCGCGCGCTATCCCGTGGTGAATATAAGTATAATTTCAGAGTGATCCGGGATGATTCCTGGGAAGCGAGTAATAGGGCGCAACGTGAATTCTACTATAAGTGTTGGCGTTTCTTGCCTGGACACGCTACTATTTCCGAATCAAATGTATATAATAAGTATCATGTTTCATCATGAATGCATGAAAGGGGGGGGGGGGGGTCGTTTCTTTATGCTTTGATGGCCAGTAACGCCATTCGTGTTGAACACTACAGAAGCCGATCAGCTGGATAGATATGAAAACATTGTTGGATCAAGCTGAAATTGATGTCAGATAGTCCTTACCTGTGGTCGGTGGTATTCCAAAAAGAATATTCCAATTGTCTGATCGCGATTTCCAGTATTGGTGTCCATCTGGTTCCGGACATAATTTGGCACAATTTAGGGATCGAGTGTGCTAGATGTGTTTCCAAGTGGTCGGATGAAGCGACTTACTCGGCTCCGTCTAAATATAGCGCTCAGAGACATTTGAGTGTAACACAGAGTTAGATATAAGGTTTCAAAGGGTGGGCTACACTGCCATCTGGCAGGATGCGGCCGGTATTGCACTTTGGCGATCTCGAAATCCCTTCCTATGGCAACATACAGGTCCATGACATTGAATAGAATATTAAAATCGAAAAAAAAGGAAAAACAATCAAATAACGAGTATAGTCGTTGTTGGCGTTCAAGCGATGGCACCCAATAATGAGTATAATCGTTGTTGGCGGGGAATGAGTTAAGAAAAAATATAAGAAAATATAAGAGAGAGTTACAGTAAGAGAGTATTGGTGAATGAGGCCCATTGTTCTTTTTCATGTGGATTGGTTGGTGTGTTTTTGTGCCTGCCTCTCTCCCCTCCCTTTGCTGTCCCTTCGAGCTTCCCTATAGCAGGGGTCGCCAATTAGTTTTCGCCGCGGGCCAGATTTTCCCCAAGCCGTTGCTTGGCGGGCCAGGATCAAAAACAATGGCTAATTTAATATACTGATATTGAAAAAAGACAAACGTTTTTCTCTGGTCTGCATCCCCTTAACAATTGTGTGTATTGCGCCGTACTGTATTGTACCCATAACCCATTCTGCAATCTGTTAAATAAAGTTTTCATTCATTCATTCATTCATCATGAACAGCAGATCAGCTGTTGCAGATCACAGCGGCGTGTGATGAACACAGATCAAAATGCATGAAAACACGACTCACCATACCTTGTTTGTTGTTAAGTCCTCCAAAATCCCTGCTAATGTTTGAAACATGTCATATCCACTCGCCGCCCTCCAATTCCAGATTGGCGTTGAATGCTTTATCTGAACTTTATCTGCCAACTTGAACACAGTTGTCATCATTGCCTCGTTGTTGTTGTTGTTGTTGTCGCCACATATTATGCAGAGAGGACGTCGGCTCGGCACGCAAGAATCACCGACCTGTTGCGATAAACCCGTATTTTAAGTATTGCTCCTGTTTATTAAAAGAAGCGTTATATTTCCCCGTTTTCTTTTTAACTCGCTCGCATCTCGAACGCGGAAGTGAACGTGCGTTCGGGAAATATACACAGGCCCGGTGGGACTATTCCATTGGTTCTCCCAGTCCACGTGACCATTTCTAGCATTTCAATTGGCTATAGTGACAGACATGATGACTACCGGTAGATAGATACAGCTTCACAATAAAAGACACCCTGGCGTCCCGAGTGAATATTTCCCGCGCGTCACATAAATATCATATTCTCAAAATAATCTGACGGGCCAGAAATTATTGCTGGCGGGCCAATGTCGGCCCGCGGGCCGCCTATTGCCGATCCCTGCCCTATAGGATCATTATCATGACATCATGAGCTGACACCTGGGATTTAAAACCAGGAAGGAGCTATGGACTGGTTCCACGAGGATGTCTCACATCAATGACGCAGACCTCCTGCTATGCTTCATGACAGTTCTTCAGATTTGTTTAACGCTAAAACCAACTACTTCCAACCCAACTACGCTATAGCAGATCAACTACGCTCAGCCTCAAAAAAGGACATTTCCTATTTCACTGTATGTATTTCTTTTATATATAAAAATGTATGTTCTTGCCTTCCACCCGTTATCTCTGTTTGCATTGTCTGGAAACTTACTATTATGTGTCCAGGTTCGATTGCCTCAACCTGTGACACCAGCACAAAGCGGTTTTGTTGATGATCATGTTCAGAGGCCTTTACAGTTATAAATCATATAGCTTTACGCTCTGCTCTATTGGAACTATCCCTTTAATCATTCTATCAATGAAAAACCTTTCTCCACATGTACACACCTACTCACCTCTGCCTGGCCACACCCACATCCGCTCCTATATAAGCGGGATCGTGGCCACACAATCAGCTCCTTCCCTACTTTCACCACCATGAAGTTCGTGTATATCACCACTTTAGTTTAGTCCTAAAAGTAGTTAGTTGGTAAAGGAGCTGCGTTGACATTGTTTTTTCTCTCTCACAAATTTTCGAGAAAATAAAGCGATAATGTCTTCACCACCGGAGGGCCTAGACGACTACAGTTCTACCCTCCACCAGCGCTTCACTGTCGCGGCGTCCTCCGTGCGTTGTTCCTGGCTCCACGGTTGCGCCCGGAGGGGAGTGTGCTTCGCCGAAGGGGCCGTTGAGCTCCCATCTCCTGTGAGGTGGCCGAGTTCCGGCTCTGGTTCCCCCGCCGGAGAGCAGTCGGCCGATAGGCCGACAGTTCCTCTGGTGGCCGAGGATTTGCGCCGCAGACTCTTCGCCTCGGCTCGTTCTCGTCTTATGACGGCGAACAGTGGGGGTGAACGGCCTAGTGGCAGTGTTGTGCTGGCTCCGAGCGAGAATTCCCCCGCCTCCATATCCGATGGAAACTGAGGATTATATGGAGGAGGCGGGGGGTTTCTTGTTCGAAGGCCCGGTGGAGACAAGACACTCTCCCCCTCGGGGAGTGGCAGAGAGTGCTACGTCTTCCTGGGGACCCTCATGCTCCGGGACTGGGTTAAAGTCTCCACCCCGAGACGAGATGCCCTGCTATCTGCCGCATCGGATGCTGGCTCCCGCTTATCGTTTGGAGACAGTGTGTGCAGCCTCCCGAACGCGAGGCACGCGAGTGACGTGGAAGAAGCTATGCAAGGGGAGTTGCTTGCCTTGTTCCTCGAGCCACTGCCGGCACCTGTTCCCGATGACATGATAGGTCATCTCTGGCAACGCCGTCCTGTGAGGGAGGCAGGTGTTGTCTGCCCATTCTTCCCATCAATGGAGGCTTACGTGGCGCGGGGACAGGTAATTTCCCGCATCGTCGGCCTTACCCCCACCTACGTGCCAGTCACGCGGGTGGTGGGTTTGGTCCAGGGGCTAAGGGACGGGGTGCCTCAACTTGATAGCCCGATGGCATCCATCCTTTGCCCCGAGATGGTGTGGGAGCCATTACGTAAGCCATTTACCCAGGGGAGATCGGCTAGGCAGTTGGCTATGTGGAGTGACCAGGTGTACATCGCCTCGACACAGAGCCTGGCTGCAACCTCCAACATTGTGCAGCTGGCGTGCTACATGTCGGGGCTGATGGTGGGCGGGGTGGTACTGGACGACCGTCAACGGTACCTCCACGCCCAGGCGGCTGGAGCCATCCTGCACCTGACTCAGCTGCAGGCGATAGCCGCCGGGAAGGAGCGCGCCCTGGCCACTCTCATCCAGCGCCACCTTTGGCTGGAGCAGGCGGGGGTACCGGACCAGAGGAGGATCCCACTGCTCACGGCCCCCCTCTCCGATGCTGGACTTTTGGGGTTGGCTATGCAGCAGATGACGGCGGCCTGCAGAGAGATGGAGGAGGAGCGCTCCGTGCTCCAACCCCACTTTCCCCGACCCGATGCCACTGCGACTGGAGACGTGAGGCGGAGACAACGCCGTCAGAGGTCTGCGGCCGTCGCCACCGTCACCACCGCCGCTGCTGGGCCTCCAAGGAAGAAGGCCAGGAGTGGAGGAAGAGCCGCTACCGCTGCAGCCAGTCGTCCTGCGCCCGGAGGGAACGGTAGGGATCGACGTGGCCAGACGGCTCCTCAGCACCGTCCCTCCGGGCCGGCTGCCCGTGGGGGCAAACGGCATCCTGCACGCGGCGGGCGACGCTAGTGACTTTCCCCTGTTTGCCTCTGTCCCCCCCCCCCCCTCAAATATGATTTTGTTATTAAATAAAGGGTCCCTCCTGGAGAGGGACTATTTTTTGTTTACAAAACGTGTGTTGATTCACTGTATATTTGGGGATACGATACATGCAAATTTTAAAACCCACAGCTAATGCTGGGGTTGCGCTCTTGCTTGAGTGGTGCAGTTTTCTCTGAAAATTGCTTTGGTCGCTATTATGTATAAACTTAGCAAGGCCTGTAGCTAGCACTTGGTCGAGGACTTATGTCTTCTCTCTTCCTATAAGACAGCATTCTTCTCACGGTAGTGAGAGTGAACTTATGCCTTTTATTGTGTAAAGAGGGTTGTGTGTGTTCGTGTTTTACGTTTAAGTACACGTAGCATTGAGTCCACAACTGGGTTGGGTGTTAGCCTACAGAAGTTGTGCATATATAGCATTTGAACCGAGGTCCTTTGGTCCCTCTCTTTGGTCTGTTATTTTTTCTTTACTTAAGGGTAAAGATATACATTTCGGGTGGCAAGTTTTTCGCACATAAACGTGAGCCGTGTATAAAGCCCGTTTTTTGCACAAACGAGGTTATCGTCTGTGGCTGGCGTGCAGAATGTGAAGCTATTACCCTAGCAGGTATATGCGCTTTCATGGTGTCACGGCTCTGCTTTGTTATTGCATCGTATCGGAGGTGAGGGGTCATGAGGGGTGGACTGATAACCCCCCCCCCCTAGGGATGGGAATCGAAAACCGGTTCCCGTTGGGAACCGGTTCCTAATTGGCCGATGCCTGGAACCGTGTGGCTCCCGTGACTTTCGATTCCCTTATCGCTGCCTACAGTTGCGCAATAATGTTAGCCGTTAGCATGTAGCCATGGCAGACTCTATTTGATTCCTTAATGGCTCGAAATTGCCTGGGTTTTGGTAATATGCTCCCGAAATGCTCCTGCTGTTTGGCTACTTCTATGTGCAGTGAAAACTACTTGAATGCTTTAGAACCTAGTCATTGATTTAGATCAGGCTGAGCTAAAATTAGCCGCGGAGCTAACGTGAGCTAACGCTATTTAATCAAGCTCACAAAGAGAGATAAACAGCTGACAGCGGATAGTACAGGTACAAATACAATAAAACAGCAGGTGGGGGCTGTTGTGTAAACCTTGTACTCTTTAGTTCACATATAATGAGAGACGGAATGTTTGTTTACAAGACTGTAAGCCAGGAAGTACAGTGGTGAAACATACAAATGTGTCCGTGTAGCAACACAAGCCAATACCTTATAGGACAGGGGCCCGGGGAGCTCTCTCTCTCTGTGTGTGTGTGTGTGTGTGTGTGTGTGTGTGTGTGTGTGTGTGTGTGAGAGAGAGAGTGTGTGAGTGAGAGACAGAAGTCAGAGGAATAACAACCTGTTATTCAATAGATTAAATTAGTTTAAGAATAAAAAAATAAATACATTTTAAGAGAATCTCAAATACATTATTTTATTTAAGTGTAGGCTATAGTTAATGTTTTATTTTTTACAGTTTTTGTATTTTTCTGACATGGGGGCTCAACAATAAATGACAATCAGAAATGTCAAGTTGCATGTTATTCTAACCAGCTTAGACCCCTACGCTCTGCATCTTCTGGCCGCCTCAGACCTACTCCTATCCGAGCTCCGGGAGGGTCATCAAAGAGAAGTCGCCTATTCTCAGTCCTTGCCCCACAATGGTGGAATGAACTACCCACCCCAGTTAGGACAGCCGAAACCCATCCAATCTTTCGCCGTCAACTAAAGACGCACTTCTTCAACCATTATCTGAATAAAAAAAAATATATCTAACCCTAACTAACCGTACTGTCATGCACTTGTCCTAATAAACTAACCTACACTTTAGCACTCAACACTTTGATGAACATTGTTGCTCAGCTGATAGAGTTGTGCCCTTCCTGATGGCTTGTCGTACAGAACTTGTAAGTCGCTTTGGATAAAAGCGTCAGCTAAATGACTAAATGTAGTTCTGTTGCATTTTCAATTTATTTATTTAAATTATAAATTGATCAGGTATCGATAAGGGAATCGATAAAGAATCGAATCGATAAGCAGAATCGATAATGGAATCGTATCGATAAAATCCTATCAATTCCCATCCCTACCCCCCCCCCCCCCCCCCTTTTCGGATATTGTTGTATCCTTTACGACACTGATTGGCCAGGAGGTTGGTCCTCCTACCTGTCAGTCTCCCTGTCAGGCATTTGTTTCATCCCTCCCTTCCTGCTAAGCTGGGGATGGGAGGGGGCTGTCAACTCCTCTATGCATCCCTGTGTAGGTCCCGGTCCGCCAGGCCCAGGTCGGGCCTTGTCCTCGATAACCTGTTGGCCTGGGTTAACCCTTTTGAAACCTGAAACGCTTGAACTGCTTGTATAGCCTGTGTATACGCGCAGTTATGTTTCTGGGGTTTCTTAGTGGGTTAAGGGAGCAACCGCCTCCTGTTAAACTAAACATAGGGGGGTGGTTGGCTCCCCGGTGTGTTGGTAGCAGAGTCGACTCTCGGGTTGAGGCCGGGCCTGACCCCGTCTGCCAGAGAGTATGCCCCTGCATCTTTCATGACGTCTGCCAATTGTGTCAACCTCTTCTCTGAACCTCGACCCCGCTGGATTAATAAATTGGTGGGGTCGGGTTTTGTGGAGATTGTGACATGGTGCACAGCATACCGAACACCCCTTCCCCCGGGGTACTGTTTTTACAGTAGACCCCTTAGGCGCCTGTCTAGTCTGCAGTGCTCCGGGCACAGGTTGAGTTCTGCTCTTGGGACCTGTTACCTGGATTGAGGGATCAACCTCCTTGGAGGGTTGTCTCCCCGGCACGCCAGCTGGCCCCACAGTATTGTGTGGGGGGTAGCCTCTTTGAAAAAGAGCGCTTCAGAGCAACGTGCCAAAGGGGGAAGGGCCTTCACTTGATTTAGGCCCTGTCCGATACGCTGGCGATGTGGGGGGTGGTGTCACCAGTGACCGTCTGGTGGGGTCTCGATGCCGCAGCCTCGTTGGCCTCACCAGGCTCCTTTTTCAGGGGGTCCTAGTCCTCGGGTTGTCCTAGGGCTGGGACCTCCTCTGCGCTCCGCTGCTACGGCCTTGCCGCAGGGTTTGGTTTCTTGAACCCCGACCCTGTGATGTTGTTTTTGCTTCACGTCCGTTCCCTGGTGGCATGTGCGATGCGCGCTCGAGTGGTCGCGGGCCCTTCTAAACAAAGGTAAGTCCTCACGGGCCGATCTCCCTCCCGTCCCCCGCTAGGAGGGGCCGGGGGGCTCGGATCCTCCCCGGTATTCTGATGGTTGTAGGGGGCCTCAGCGGGTACATCTGTCGAGCTTTTCACTCTGCTCAGCTTCTGTGTTCCAATAGAGCAGAGCGTAAAGCTATACGATTTATAACAAAGGTTATTCTATAACCTAGTTATATGAGTATAGCGAGCGCTCTGCTCTGACTCACTGAGGACCCCACGGTCTTCACTTTTTGGTGGTGAAAGATTTGGGAAGGAGCTGATTGTGTGGCCACGACCCCGCTTAGATAGGAGCGGATGTGGGTGTGGCCAGGCAGAGGTGAGTAGGTGTCGAGAAAGTTTTTTCATTGATAGAATGATTAAAGGGATAGTTCCAATAGAGCAGAGAGCTCGCTATACTCATATAACTAGGGTTATAGAATAATCTTCGTTTTCATAGCCACTTCCTTACAGTTCTCATAGCCACTTCCAGAGGTAACCAACACTTTAGAATACATAAATAAATAATAATATAAAAATACATTGGCAATTTGGCAGGTAAGACATTCAAAATCCATTAACCACTGCACTGTTGACACATAAGTTACCTTCATGCCCTTGGTGACAAAGTCCAACATTCCAACATTTGCAACTCACATACAGTTGGCTCCATCACTGTAAGCCAGGCACACAACACATACATTTTTCATGTATGTGAAGAGGCCATTTTGGGTTCTGTTGACTGAACTTGTGTTAACATGCATCAGTGTGGTCTCTGGTCAGTGTTCACTCGCACTATACTGTTTGGATAATGACCACAGATGGGATTCCTCTTCCTCCTCCTCTTTGTACAGTCAGTCCTCTGAGTTGTAAATCACCTACATACTCACAGTATACCCCCACCTGGAACAACTTTACACTGGTATGTGTTCGTGTGAACCGGTGTGTGTGTGTGTGTGTGTGTGTGTGTGTGTGTGTGTTTGTGTGTGTGTGTGTGTGTGTGTGTGTGTGTGTGTGTGTGTGTGTGTGTGTGTGTGTGTGTGTGCGTGCGTGCGTGCGTGCGTGCATGCGTGCGTACGTGTGTTTGAATGGGAGCGTGCGTGCGTGTGCATGTGTTTGAATGGGAGCGTGCGTGCGTGTGCGTGTTTTTGAATGGGAGCGTGCGTGTACCTTGTTTATGTGAAGAATATGGAGATTTCAAGACTCCACACTCACTATAACAGGACATTTTCAACATCCTGATCTTGTTTGAAGAGCTACTGTAGTGTGATGGTTAAGGTTGGGGCTAAGGTTAAGGTTAGTTACAGAATGCAAGTCTAAGTGTGTGTGTGTGTGTGTGTGTGTGTGTGTGTGTGTGTGTGTGTGTGTGTGTGTGTGTGTGTGTGTGTGTGTGTGTGTGTGTGTGTGTGTGTGTGGTGTGGGGGGGGGGGGGGTGGGGGTGTGTGTGTATGTGGGGGGGGGGGGGTGGGTGTGTGTGTGTGTGTGTGTTTGTGTGTATGTATGAGGTATGGGCGTATGGGGGAGTACATACATGAGTATGTAGCCTGCTGAGTATGAAATGTGTTGGCTTACGTGGAACTAACAGTACATCAACACACTACATTGCATTTGACATACTGAAGCCTTCATGGAAATTGTCAATGGTTTCCATGCGCTCGTGTCACAGCACAATTCTACTCCATCTCAGTCGGTATGTTGCGTTATGCAAGCTAAACGCAGGTCTGTTTTCACTTAGCTGCCCGTACCATCGCAGACAGGGAGAACTGAGACACAGCTGAGATCAGCTGAAGTCAGTGGGTAGAAAGATAATTGTAAATACATTTTAAACCCGATTGGCCACTTTGGCTGTGGTGGGACAGCATCGGGTGTAGACGGAGAGCAAGGAGGTCAGCGTGGGAGGGGACGGCAATGAAGAGATGGAATAGTTTATGACATTTCTTTTGCTCAACGTGCGGCGTATGATAACATGGAAATATGGAAAAACAGAGAAATTATTTGAGAGGAGGGACAGTTTTTTTTTTTGTGAAACACTTTCGTACTGTTTGTGCAGTCAAGGTAATAGCTGCATATACAACATCTTGATCCTTTGGCTCATAGCTGTGGCCTAGCTGTTACTAAACATTTAAACCCCCTGCTGCAGAAGGACATGACACCCTATTGGAACTCCCATTTCAGTAGTTTTTTGGGGAACTCTCCAGCTCTTCTCTTGCCAATATTCTCCACCCCTTTGGCGACCGTGAGGTTTGAGGTTTTGGTGCTGTGGTTTTTGCCCCAGTTATGAGAACTAAAAAGAGAGGCATGTTGTTGACTCTCTCCTGGAAATAAAGCCAAACTGTAGCAGGCAGAGATTAAGCAGGAGCAGAGGAATGAAGAGGAGGGAGCGGGACAAGGATCAGAAAGGGAAGATCAGAGGAGGGGAAGAACTGGCCGGAGGGGAAGAACTGGCCAACAGGGAGCGATAACAAGTGAGATAAAGTCAAGTGCAGATACGAGGGGAGTATGCTACAGACAAAATACTCGTCACTAGGATTTATACTTGGCCTTTTGAGGCAAATAAACGCAAGGCCCTCAAACACCAGGGTGAGAGCCAAGAACACACTTTGCCTCCTGCACTGGATTTTGACACCAGACATAAATAAAAGCTGTTAAAGGAAACTAAAAATACACAGAAGCTGGAGGGGCTTCCCATCACTTGAAGGTCTTAATTGCACCAAGTGCCAACCACCTTCCTGACTAACAGTGACCCCCCCCCCCCCCCCCCTCCGTCTCCGTCTCTGTGTCAGTGGTATCTTCCTGCTCTCTGTTGGTCCGCATCCTGTGTACTTTCATGGTGGGGCCTGTCTTGTGAGATTTTGTTATAAGCCTGTAAAATGATTGCTTCAACTTTTACAGTTTCCTGCAGCGTTCCCAATCGGTTAGTGAGTTGGGCTTTCAGGAATTCTGACCTAAGACAGGAATGTTCAGTAAAACAGATATTTTCCCCTATGTAATTCCCTGCTACAAAATGGTAGACAAGAGTGTGCATGATATCCATGCCGTGGTTTGGGGAAACCAAGACCCAATTGCGCAGAGGGAAACACTCCATCTTTGGGTTTCCTAAACAAATATGACAAGTTATACTAAACACAGTCAACTGTACGCTTAACCCCTGGGATCACAATTTCATCTGTACATCAAATGGACTGTTTATTTACTATGGAGAAAAACACACATCTGCGCACCGTCTCAGAGTAAATGAGTGGCAGTTAGATCCATCTCAACCAGTTGAAACATCTGTTTTGCAATAATCTCACATCAAGTCTCTCTCTCTCTCTCTCTCTCTCTCTCTCTCTCTCTCTCTCTCTCTCTCTCTCTCTCTCTCTCTCTCCACAACACCCACCCTGTAGCGAACACAGCAAGTTTCCAAATGTCACAGTCCCTGGTTTTGCCAAGTGGGACTGATGGAGATTTTCTCTCTATAGCTGGCTTGGCTCCGCTTGAGAGGGCTGCTCAGACAATGGCCTTATTGTGACAAGGAATAGCCGGGGGACTATCTTTAGCGTTGGCGTTTTTAAATAGACTCATCTTTCTGGTTCATTAGCAACACAAACACATTTGAGAAGGTTGCACATCATTTGCTTTGAAGGGATAATAAAATATGCTTGTAGATGGCATCTTCATTTGCTGGGAAGACTTAATTGCATCCGAAAAATGGATAGAGACAATCTGTGAATGGAACACACAATGGGCTACGACCACCGATCTTTCTGTGGGAATGATTTATTTCTGCAGCATTGAACAAATGACAGATTCAATACATAGGATTCATTCAGTTCCCAAATGTCCCTTTGACTCAAATGAACTAAAGGACTTCCATCCAAAAACAGAAACTCCTCAACAAAATGCCTAAGCCTGGTAAATCTGGAAAAGAAGCCACAAGAGAAATGTCAGTCAGTGAGAATGATTCATCGATGTCCGAGTTCTCGGATCTCTGGCTCCTCTCATGTAGCCTGTGGAAAATAAGCTGATACAGTTGGCTGAATGTAACAAATGCCCTCTCCACACACACCCACACACACACACACACACACACACACACACACACACACACACACACACACACACACACACACACACACACATGCACACACACACGCGCGCGCGCGCAATCGCATGCACACACACACGCGCGCGCGTGCATGCACGCACAATCACACACACACAAGCACACCATTTCCAAATGACCAAATACACTATA